>NC_139712.1:52056700-52566700 GCF_964188405.1 Protomyctophum parallelum | reverse complement strand
TAACCCTAACCCTAACCCTAACCCTAACCCTAACCCTAACCCTAACCCTAACCCTAACCCTAACCCTAACCCTAACCCTAACCCTAACCCTAACCCTAACCCTAACCCTAACCCTAACCCTAACCCTAACCCTAACCCTAACCCTAACCCTAACCCTAACCCTAACCCTAACCCTAACCCTAACCCTAACCCTAACCCTAACCCTAACCCTAACCCTAACCCTAACCCTAACCCTAACCCTAACCCTAACCCTAACCCTAACCCTAACCCTAACCCTAACCCTAACCCTAACCCTAACCCTAACCCTAACCCTAACCCTAACCCTAACCCTAACCCTAACCCTAACCCTAACCCTAACCCTAACCCTAACCCTAACCCTAACCCTAACCCTAACCCTAACCCTAACCCTAACCCTAACCCTAACCCTAACCCTAACCCTAACCCTAACCCTAACCCTAACCCTAACCCTAACCCTAACCCTAACCCTAACCCTAACCCTAACCCTAACCCTAACCCTAACCCTAACCCTAACCCTAACCCTAACCCTAACCCTAACCCTAACCCTAACCCTAACCCTAACCCTAACCCTAACCCTAACCCTAACCCTAACCCTAACCCTAACCCTAACCCTAACCCTAACCCTAACCCTAACCCTAACCCTAACCCTAACCCTAACCCTAACCCTAACCCTAACCCTAACCCTAACCCTAACCCTAACCCTAACCCTAACCCTAACCCTAACCCTAACCCTAACCCTAACCCTAACCCTAACCCTAACCCTAACCCTAACCCTAACCCTAACCCTAACCCTAACCCTAACCCTAACCCTAACCCTAACCCTAACCCTAACCCTAACCCTAACCCTAACCCTAACCCTAACCCTAACCCTAACCCTAACCCTAACCCTAACCCTAACCCTAACCCTAACCCTAACCCTAACCCTAACCCTAACCCTAACCCTAACCCTAACCCTAACCCTAACCCTAACCCTAACCCTAACCCTAACCCTAACCCTAACCCTAACCCTAACCCTAACCCTAACCCTAACCCTAACCCTAACCCTAACCCTAACCCTAACCCTAACCCTAACCCTAACCCTAACCCTAACCCTAACCCTAACCCTAACCCTAACCCTAACCCTAACCCTAACCCTAACCCTAACCCTAACCCTAACCCTAACCCTAACCCTAACCCTAACCCTAACCCTAACCCTAACCCTAACCCTAACCCTAACCCTAACCCTAACCCTAACCCTAACCCTAACCCTAACCCTAACCCTAACCCTAACCCTAACCCTAACCCTAACCCTAACCCTAACCCTAACCCTAACCCTAACCCTAACCCTAACCCTAACCCTAACCCTAACCCTAACCCTAACCCTAACCCTAACCCTAACCCTAACCCTAACCCTAACCCTAACCCTAACCCTAACCCTAACCCTAACCCTAACCCTAACCCTAACCCTAACCCTAACCCTAACCCTAACCCTAACCCTAACCCTAACCCTAACCCTAACCCTAACCCTAACCCTAACCCTAACCCTAACCCTAACCCTAACCCTAACCCTAACCCTAACCCTAACCCTAACCCTAACCCTAACCCTAACCCTAACCCTAACCCTAACCCTAACCCTAACCCTAACCCTAACCCTAACCCTAACCCTAACCCTAACCCTAACCCTAACCCTAACCCTAACCCTAACCCTAACCCTAACCCTAACCCTAACCCTAACCCTAACCCTAACCCTAACCCTAACCCTAACCCTAACCCTAACCCTAACCCTAACCCTAACCCTAACCCTAACCCTAACCCTAACCCTAACCCTAACCCTAACCCTAACCCTAACCCTAACCCTAACCCTAACCCTAACCCTAACCCTAACCCTAACCCTAACCCTAACCCTAACCCTAACCCTAACCCTAACCCTAACCCTAACCCTAACCCTAACCCTAACCCTAACCCTAACCCTAACCCTAACCCTAACCCTAACCCTAACCCTAACCCTAACCCTAACCCTAACCCTAACCCTAACCCTAACCCTAACCCTAACCCTAACCCTAACCCTAACCCTAACCCTAACCCTAACCCTAACCCTAACCCTAACCCTAACCCTAACCCTAACCCTAACCCTAACCCTAACCCTAACCCTAACCCTAACCCTAACCCTAACCCTAACCCTAACCCTAACCCTAACCCTAACCCTAACCCTAACCCTAACCCTAACCCTAACCCTAACCCTAACCCTAACCCTAACCCTAACCCTAACCCTAACCCTAACCCTAACCCTAACCCTAACCCTAACCCTAACCCTAACCCTAACCCTAACCCTAACCCTAACCCTAACCCTAACCCTAACCCTAACCCTAACCCTAACCCTAACCCTAACCCTAACCCTAACCCTAACCCTAACCCTAACCCTAACCCTAACCCTAACCCTAACCCTAACCCTAACCCTAACCCTAACCCTAACCCTAACCCTAACCCTAACCCTAACCCTAACCCTAACCCTAACCCTAACCCTAACCCTAACCCTAACCCTAACCCTAACCCTAACCCTAACCCTAACCCTAACCCTAACCCTAACCCTAACCCTAACCCTAACCCTAACCCTAACCCTAACCCTAACCCTAACCCTAACCCTAACCCTAACCCTAACCCTAACCCTAACCCTAACCCTAACCCTAACCCTAACCCTAACCCTAACCCTAACCCTAACCCTAACCCTAACCCTAACCCTAACCCTAACCCTAACCCTAACCCTAACCCTAACCCTAACCCTAACCCTAACCCTAACCCTAACCCTAACCCTAACCCTAACCCTAACCCTAACCCTAACCCTAACCCTAACCCTAACCCTAACCCTAACCCTAACCCTAACCCTAACCCTAACCCTAACCCTAACCCTAACCCTAACCCTAACCCTAACCCTAACCCTAACCCTAACCCTAACCCTAACCCTAACCCTAACCCTAACCCTAACCCTAACCCTAACCCTAACCCTAACCCTAACCCTAACCCTAACCCTAACCCTAACCCTAACCCTAACCCTAACCCTAACCCTAACCCTAACCCTAACCCTAACCCTAACCCTAACCCTAACCCTAACCCTAACCCTAACCCTAACCCTAACCCTAACCCTAACCCTAACCCTAACCCTAACCCTAACCCTAACCCTAACCCTAACCCTAACCCTAACCCTAACCCTAACCCTAACCCTAACCCTAACCCTAACCCTAACCCTAACCCTAACCCTAACCCTAACCCTAACCCTAACCCTAACCCTAACCCTAACCCTAACCCTAACCCTAACCCTAACCCTAACCCTAACCCTAACCCTAACCCTAACCCTAACCCTAACCCTAACCCTAACCCTAACCCTAACCCTAACCCTAACCCTAACCCTAACCCTAACCCTAACCCTAACCCTAACCCTAACCCTAACCCTAACCCTAACCCTAACCCTAACCCTAACCCTAACCCTAACCCTAACCCTAACCCTAACCCTAACCCTAACCCTAACCCTAACCCTAACCCTAACCCTAACCCTAACCCTAACCCTAACCCTAACCCTAACCCTAACCCTAACCCTAACCCTAACCCTAACCCTAACCCTAACCCTAACCCTAACCCTAACCCTAACCCTAACCCTAACCCTAACCCTAACCCTAACCCTAACCCTAACCCTAACCCTAACCCTAACCCTAACCCTAACCCTAACCCTAACCCTAACCCTAACCCTAACCCTAACCCTAACCCTAACCCTAACCCTAACCCTAACCCTAACCCTAACCCTAACCCTAACCCTAACCCTAACCCTAACCCTAACCCTAACCCTAACCCTAACCCTAACCCTAACCCTAACCCTAACCCTAACCCTAACCCTAACCCTAACCCTAACCCTAACCCTAACCCTAACCCTAACCCTAACCCTAACCCTAACCCTAACCCTAACCCTAACCCTAACCCTAACCCTAACCCTAACCCTAACCCTAACCCTAACCCTAACCCTAACCCTAACCCTAACCCTAACCCTAACCCTAACCCTAACCCTAACCCTAACCCTAACCCTAACCCTAACCCTAACCCTAACCCTAACCCTAACCCTAACCCTAACCCTAACCCTAACCCTAACCCTAACCCTAACCCTAACCCTAACCCTAACCCTAACCCTAACCCTAACCCTAACCCTAACCCTAACCCTAACCCTAACCCTAACCCTAACCCTAACCCTAACCCTAACCCTAACCCTAACCCTAACCCTAACCCTAACCCTAACCCTAACCCTAACCCTAACCCTAACCCTAACCCTAACCCTAACCCTAACCCTAACCCTAACCCTAACCCTAACCCTAACCCTAACCCTAACCCTAACCCTAACCCTAACCCTAACCCTAACCCTAACCCTAACCCTAACCCTAACCCTAACCCTAACCCTAACCCTAACCCTAACCCTAACCCTAACCCTAACCCTAACCCTAACCCTAACCCTAACCCTAACCCTAACCCTAACCCTAACCCTAACCCTAACCCTAACCCTAACCCTAACCCTAACCCTAACCCTAACCCTAACCCTAACCCTAACCCTAACCCTAACCCTAACCCTAACCCTAACCCTAACCCTAACCCTAACCCTAACCCTAACCCTAACCCTAACCCTAACCCTAACCCTAACCCTAACCCTAACCCTAACCCTAACCCTAACCCTAACCCTAACCCTAACCCTAACCCTAACCCTAACCCTAACCCTAACCCTAACCCTAACCCTAACCCTAACCCTAACCCTAACCCTAACCCTAACCCTAACCCTAACCCTAACCCTAACCCTAACCCTAACCCTAACCCTAACCCTAACCCTAACCCTAACCCTAACCCTAACCCTAACCCTAACCCTAACCCTAACCCTAACCCTAACCCTAACCCTAACCCTAACCCTAACCCTAACCCTAACCCTAACCCTAACCCTAACCCTAACCCTAACCCTAACCCTAACCCTAACCCTAACCCTAACCCTAACCCTAACCCTAACCCTAACCCTAACCCTAACCCTAACCCTAACCCTAACCCTAACCCTAACCCTAACCCTAACCCTAACCCTAACCCTAACCCTAACCCTAACCCTAACCCTAACCCTAACCCTAACCCTAACCCTAACCCTAACCCTAACCCTAACCCTAACCCTAACCCTAACCCTAACCCTAACCCTAACCCTAACCCTAACCCTAACCCTAACCCTAACCCTAACCCTAACCCTAACCCTAACCCTAACCCTAACCCTAACCCTAACCCTAACCCTAACCCTAACCCTAACCCTAACCCTAACCCTAACCCTAACCCTAACCCTAACCCTAACCCTAACCCTAACCCTAACCCTAACCCTAACCCTAACCCTAACCCTAACCCTAACCCTAACCCTAACCCTAACCCTAACCCTAACCCTAACCCTAACCCTAACCCTAACCCTAACCCTAACCCTAACCCTAACCCTAACCCTAACCCTAACCCTAACCCTAACCCTAACCCTAACCCTAACCCTAACCCTAACCCTAACCCTAACCCTAACCCTAACCCTAACCCTAACCCTAACCCTAACCCTAACCCTAACCCTAACCCTAACCCTAACCCTAACCCTAACCCTAACCCTAACCCTAACCCTAACCCTAACCCTAACCCTAACCCTAACCCTAACCCTAACCCTAACCCTAACCCTAACCCTAACCCTAACCCTAACCCTAACCCTAACCCTAACCCTAACCCTAACCCTAACCCTAACCCTAACCCTAACCCTAACCCTAACCCTAACCCTAACCCTAACCCTAACCCTAACCCTAACCCTAACCCTAACCCTAACCCTAACCCTAACCCTAACCCTAACCCTAACCCTAACCCTAACCCTAACCCTAACCCTAACCCTAACCCTAACCCTAACCCTAACCCTAACCCTAACCCTAACCCTAACCCTAACCCTAACCCTAACCCTAACCCTAACCCTAACCCTAACCCTAACCCTAACCCTAACCCTAACCCTAACCCTAACCCTAACCCTAACCCTAACCCTAACCCTAACCCTAACCCTAACCCTAACCCTAACCCTAACCCTAACCCTAACCCTAACCCTAACCCTAACCCTAACCCTAACCCTAACCCTAACCCTAACCCTAACCCTAACCCTAACCCTAACCCTAACCCTAACCCTAACCCTAACCCTAACCCTAACCCTAACCCTAACCCTAACCCTAACCCTAACCCTAACCCTAACCCTAACCCTAACCCTAACCCTAACCCTAACCCTAACCCTAACCCTAACCCTAACCCTAACCCTAACCCTAACCCTAACCCTAACCCTAACCCTAACCCTAACCCTAACCCTAACCCTAACCCTAACCCTAACCCTAACCCTAACCCTAACCCTAACCCTAACCCTAACCCTAACCCTAACCCTAACCCTAACCCTAACCCTAACCCTAACCCTAACCCTAACCCTAACCCTAACCCTAACCCTAACCCTAACCCTAACCCTAACCCTAACCCTAACCCTAACCCTAACCCTAACCCTAACCCTAACCCTAACCCTAACCCTAACCCTAACCCTAACCCTAACCCTAACCCTAACCCTAACCCTAACCCTAACCCTAACCCTAACCCTAACCCTAACCCTAACCCTAACCCTAACCCTAACCCTAACCCTAACCCTAACCCTAACCCTAACCCTAACCCTAACCCTAACCCTAACCCTAACCCTAACCCTAACCCTAACCCTAACCCTAACCCTAACCCTAACCCTAACCCTAACCCTAACCCTAACCCTAACCCTAACCCTAACCCTAACCCTAACCCTAACCCTAACCCTAACCCTAACCCTAACCCTAACCCTAACCCTAACCCTAACCCTAACCCTAACCCTAACCCTAACCCTAACCCTAACCCTAACCCTAACCCTAACCCTAACCCTAACCCTAACCCTAACCCTAACCCTAACCCTAACCCTAACCCTAACCCTAACCCTAACCCTAACCCTAACCCTAACCCTAACCCTAACCCTAACCCTAACCCTAACCCTAACCCTAACCCTAACCCTAACCCTAACCCTAACCCTAACCCTAACCCTAACCCTAACCCTAACCCTAACCCTAACCCTAACCCTAACCCTAACCCTAACCCTAACCCTAACCCTAACCCTAACCCTAACCCTAACCCTAACCCTAACCCTAACCCTAACCCTAACCCTAACCCTAACCCTAACCCTAACCCTAACCCTAACCCTAACCCTAACCCTAACCCTAACCCTAACCCTAACCCTAACCCTAACCCTAACCCTAACCCTAACCCTAACCCTAACCCTAACCCTAACCCTAACCCTAACCCTAACCCTAACCCTAACCCTAACCCTAACCCTAACCCTAACCCTAACCCTAACCCTAACCCTAACCCTAACCCTAACCCTAACCCTAACCCTAACCCTAACCCTAACCCTAACCCTAACCCTAACCCTAACCCTAACCCTAACCCTAACCCTAACCCTAACCCTAACCCTAACCCTAACCCTAACCCTAACCCTAACCCTAACCCTAACCCTAACCCTAACCCTAACCCTAACCCTAACCCTAACCCTAACCCTAACCCTAACCCTAACCCTAACCCTAACCCTAACCCTAACCCTAACCCTAACCCTAACCCTAACCCTAACCCTAACCCTAACCCTAACCCTAACCCTAACCCTAACCCTAACCCTAACCCTAACCCTAACCCTAACCCTAACCCTAACCCTAACCCTAACCCTAACCCTAACCCTAACCCTAACCCTAACACCTAACCCTAACCCTAACCCTAACACCTAACCCTAACACCTAACCCTAACACCTAACCCTAACACCTAACCCTAACACCTAACCCTAACACCTAACCCTAACACCTAACCCTAACACCTAACCCTAACACCTAACCCTAACACCTAACCCTAACACCTAACCCTAACACCTAACCCTAACACCTAACCCTAACACCTAACCCTAACACCTAACCCTAACACCTAACCCTAACACCTAACCCTAACACCTAACCCTAACACCTAACCCTAACACCTAACCCTAACACCTAACCCTAACACCTAACCCTAACACCTAACCCTAACACCTAACCCTAACACCTAACCCTAACACCTAACCCTAACACCTAACCCTAACACCTAACCCTAACACCTAACCCTAACACCTAACCCTAACACCTAACCCTAACACCTAACCCTAACACCTAACCCTAACACCTAACCCTAACACCTAACCCTAACACCTAACCCTAACACCTAACCCTAACACCTAACCCTAACACCTAACCCTAACACCTAACCCTAACACCTAACCCTAACACCTAACCCTAACACCTAACCCTAACACCTAACCCTAACACCTAACCCTAACACCTAACCCTAACACCTAACCCTAACACCTAACCCTAACACCTAACCCTAACACCTAACCCTAACACCTAACCCTAACACCTAACCCTAACACCTAACCCTAACACCTAACCCTAACACCTAACCCTAACACCTAACCCTAACACCTAACCCTAACACCTAACCCTAACACCTAACCCTAACACCTAACCCTAACACCTAACCCTAACACCTAACCCTAACACCTAACCCTAACACCTAACCCTAACACCTAACCCTAACACCTAACCCTAACACCTAACCCTAACACCTAACCCTAACACCTAACCCTAACACCTAACCCTAACACCTAACCCTAACACCTAACCCTAACACCTAACCCTAACACCTAACCCTAACACCTAACCCTAACACCTAACCCTAACACCTAACCCTAACACCTAACCCTAACACCTAACCCTAACACCTAACCCTAACACCTAACCCTAACACCTAACCCTAACACCTAACCCTAACACCTAACCCTAACACCTAACCCTAACACCTAACCCTAACACCTAACCCTAACACCTAACCCTAACACCTAACCCTAACACCTAACCCTAACACCTAACCCTAACACCTAACCCTAACACCTAACCCTAACACCTAACCCTAACACCTAACCCTAACACCTAACCCTAACACCTAACCCTAACACCTAACCCTAACACCTAACCCTAACACCTAACCCTAACACCTAACCCTAACACCTAACCCTAACACCTAACCCTAACACCTAACCCTAACACCTAACCCTAACACCTAACCCTAACACCTAACCCTAACACCTAACCCTAACACCTAACCCTAACACCTAACCCTAACACCTAACCCTAACACCTAACCCTAACACCTAACCCTAACACCTAACCCTAACACCTAACCCTAACACCTAACCCTAACACCTAACCCTAACACCTAACCCTAACACCTAACCCTAACACCTAACCCTAACACCTAACCCTAACACCTAACCCTAACACCTAACCCTAACACCTAACCCTAACACCTAACCCTAACACCTAACCCTAACACCTAACCCTAACACCTAACCCTAACACCTAACCCTAACACCTAACCCTAACACCTAACCCTAACACCTAACCCTAACACCTAACCCTAACACCTAACCCTAACACCTAACCCTAACACCTAACCCTAACACCTAACCCTAACACCTAACCCTAACACCTAACCCTAACACCTAACCCTAACACCTAACCCTAACACCTAACCCTAACACCTAACCCTAACACCTAACCCTAACACCTAACCCTAACACCTAACCCTAACACCTAACCCTAACACCTAACCCTAACACCTAACCCTAACACCTAACCCTAACACCTAACCCTAACACCTAACCCTAACACCTAACCCTAACACCTAACCCTAACACCTAACCCTAACACCTAACCCTAACACCTAACCCTAACACCTAACCCTAACACCTAACCCTAACACCTAACCCTAACACCTAACCCTAACACCTAACCCTAACACCTAACCCTAACACCTAACCCTAACACCTAACCCTAACACCTAACCCTAACACCTAACCCTAACACCTAACCCTAACACCTAACCCTAACACCTAACCCTAACACCTAACCCTAACACCTAACCCTAACACCTAACCCTAACACCTAACCCTAACACCTAACCCTAACACCTAACCCTAACACCTAACCCTAACACCTAACCCTAACACCTAACCCTAACACCTAACCCTAACACCTAACCCTAACACCTAACCCTAACACCTAACCCTAACACCTAACCCTAACACCTAACCCTAACACCTAACCCTAACACCTAACCCTAACACCTAACCCTAACACCTAACCCTAACACCTAACCCTAACACCTAACCCTAACACCTAACCCTAACACCTAACCCTAACACCTAACCCTAACACCTAACCCTAACACCTAACCCTAACACCTAACCCTAACACCTAACCCTAACACCTAACCCTAACACCTAACCCTAACACCTAACCCTAACACCTAACCCTAACACCTAACCCTAACACCTAACCCTAACACCTAACCCTAACACCTAACCCTAACACCTAACCCTAACACCTAACCCTAACACCTAACCCTAACACCTAACCCTAACACCTAACCCTAACACCTAACCCTAACACCTAACCCTAACACCTAACCCTAACACCTAACCCTAACACCTAACCCTAACACCTAACCCTAACACCTAACCCTAACACCTAACCCTAACACCTAACCCTAACACCTAACCCTAACACCTAACCCTAACACCTAACCCTAACACCTAACCCTAACACCTAACCCTAACACCTAACCCTAACACCTAACCCTAACACCTAACCCTAATACCTAACCCTAATACCTAACCCTAATACCTAACCCTAATACCTAACCCTAATACCTAACCCTAATACCTAACCCTAATACCTAACCCTAATACCTAACCCTAATACCTAACCCTAATACCTAACCCTAATACCTAACCCTAATACCTAACCCTAATACCTAACCCTAATACCTAACCCTAATACCTAACCCTAATACCTAACCCTAATACCTAACCCTAATACCTAACCCTAATACCTAACCCTAATACCTAACCCTAATACCTAACCCTAATACCTAACCCTAATACCTAACCCTAATACCTAACCCTAATACCTAACCCTAATACCTAACCCTAATACCTAACCCTAATACCTAACCCTAATACCTAACCCTAATACCTAACCCTAATACCTAACCCTAATACCTAACCCTAATACCTAACCCTAATACCTAACCCTAATACCTAACCCTAATACCTAACCCTAATACCTAACCCTAATACCTAACCCTAATACCTAACCCTAATACCTAACCCTAATACCTAACCCTAATACCTAACCCTAATACCTAACCCTAATACCTAACCCTAATACCTAACCCTAATACCTAACCCTAATACCTAACCCTAATACCTAACCCTAATACCTAACCCTAATACCTAACCCTAATACCTAACCCTAATACCTAACCCTAATACCTAACCCTAATACCTAACCCTAATACCTAACCCTAATACCTAACCCTAATACCTAACCCTAATACCTAACCCTAATACCTAACCCTAATACCTAACCCTAATACCTAACCCTAATACCTAACCCTAATACCTAACCCTAATACCTAACCCTAATACCTAACCCTAATACCTAACCCTAATACCTAACCCTAATACCTAACCCTAATACCTAACCCTAATACCTAACCCTAATACCTAACCCTAATACCTAACCCTAATACCTAACCCTAATACCTAACCCTAATACCTAACCCTAATACCTAACCCTAATACCTAACCCTAATACCTAACCCTAATACCTAACCCTAATACCTAACCCTAATACCTAACCCTAATACCTAACCCTAATACCTAACCCTAATACCTAACCCTAATACCTAACCCTAATACCTAACCCTAATACCTAACCCTAATACCTAACCCTAATACCTAACCCTAATACCTAACCCTAATACCTAACCCTAATACCTAACCCTAATACCTAACCCTAATACCTAACCCTAATACCTAACCCTAATACCTAACCCTAATACCTAACCCTAATACCTAACCCTAATACCTAACCCTAATACCTAACCCTAATACCTAACCCTAATACCTAACCCTAATACCTAACCCTAATACCTAACCCTAATACCTAACCCTAATACCTAACCCTAATACCTAACCCTAATACCTAACCCTAATACCTAACCCTAATACCTAACCCTAATACCTAACCCTAATACCTAACCCTAATACCTAACCCTAATACCTAACCCTAATACCTAACCCTAATACCTAACCCTAATACCTAACCCTAATACCTAACCCTAATACCTAACCCTAATACCTAACCCTAATACCTAACCCTAATACCTAACCCTAATACCTAACCCTAATACCTAACCCTAATACCTAACCCTAATACCTAACCCTAATACCTAACCCTAATACCTAACCCTAATACCTAACCCTAATACCTAACCCTAATACCTAACCCTAATACCTAACCCTAATACCTAACCCTAATACCTAACCCTAATACCTAACCCTAATACCTAACCCTAATACCTAACCCTAATACCTAACCCTAATACCTAACCCTAATACCTAACCCTAATACCTAACCCTAATACCTAACCCTAATACCTAACCCTAATACCTAACCCTAATACCTAACCCTAATACCTAACCCTAATACCTAACCCTAATACCTAACCCTAATACCTAACCCTAATACCTAACCCTAATACCTAACCCTAATACCTAACCCTAATACCTAACCCTAATACCTAACCCTAATACCTAACCCTAATACCTAACCCTAATACCTAACCCTAATACCTAACCCTAATACCTAACCCTAATACCTAACCCTAATACCTAACCCTAATACCTAACCCTAATACCTAACCCTAATACCTAACCCTAATACCTAACCCTAATACCTAACCCTAATACCTAACCCTAATACCTAACCCTAATACCTAACCCTAATACCTAACCCTAATACCTAACCCGATAGGTTCTGCGCGGGTGGCCCAGGACTGAAAAAGTTGTAAAGTCAGCCTTTGCAAAAAAGGCTGCCAAGAGATGAGAATTGGCTACAAACTGAGCAAATGTCAAACTGTCCAGAGCACTGCCCAAAAGTAATTAGTCAACTTGAGAAGGAAGTCTAAGTTAAAGTCTCACTTTAATGCACCCTCCCTTGACTGATTTCTCTATTGGTAAGTAATTAGTCAACTGGGGAAGTAAGTCTAAGTTAATGTCTCACTTTAATGCACCCTCCCTTGACTGATTTCTCTATTGGCAAGTAATTAGTCAACTGGGGAAGTAAGTCTAAATTAAAGTCTCACTTTCATGCACCCTCCCCTGACTGATTTCTCTATGGTAAGTAATTAGTCAACTTGGGAAGTAAGTCTAAGTTAAAGTCTCACTTCCATGCACCCTCCCTCGACTGATTTCTCTATTGGTAAGTAACTAGTCAACTTGAGAAGGAAGTCTAAGTAAGAGTCTCACTTTAATGCACCCTCCCACTCTATTGGTAAGTAATCACTTGATATAGCTTAGTCCCTTGACGCAATGTTCTACCTACAGCCGTAACGGGTTTATGGGATGGGGGACCCGAGCAGCATAGTAGGCCACGTCAATACACTATACCAACTGATTAAGTACCCCCCCTCCCAAAGGCTATTCCCACCCAAACGCTAACACAGTACAAATACTATTTCTCAAATGGTCAGAGTTAAGCTCCACTGATATATAGCGGGATTGGTCGCACCATACCGTGGGTACAACGGGTCCTGGGTTTGATCAATCCTTTTATATACCAGACCATCTGAGTTCACCTACCGTGAACCTACCGTCATCCAACAGTCGCTGGCACCTCCTACATCAGCCTGGGGAAGGGAAACATTCATCAACCCTAACCATTCGACAATCTCTGGGTCTGTCAACTTTATTTGAGCCTTTAATGACAGTCAAGAAACAGACGATTATTTCGAAAATCATGATTTTAGCATTCATCGGCCTGTAGCTCAGGCTAGGAAAGTCCCACAGAAACCAAACGCATGGTAGAGTAAAGTTCAAAGGCTTGTGAATCCATAGGATACTTTGGCGTCCCTGTGGGCCCCTTGGTTCATCCACTAGGGGGGGGGTGAAATTTCTTTAAAAAGTAACTTTTAAAATAATCCTTTTTTTATACTTTCCCTTAACTAATTTGGTGACGCTGAGTCGATTGGTGCAGGTCTCGAGTGTCTACGAAACTTGGATGTGGGTTACAAAAATGATACACATATCCACGTGTTCGTCTCGGTGCCCTCTACAACATACTAACATTTTGGAAGTGGGTGAAATGGTCCTTTAAACGTCCAAAATAAATCCTAGAAAAACTAAATATTTTTGTACAACGGGACCAACTTCATTAAATCCAGCGTGAACTAAGTGGTTTTTGAAAAATAAATATATTAGTCATCCATTTTAGTAATTTTGCTCCAAAACCCTAACCCTATTCTACCCCCACTAAATCAATGGAACTTAATCAGAATATGTAATTCTGGGTGCCTGCCATGCAATGGCAGAAACACAGGTTGAAATCCGCAACACATACTTAATCGTAATCATAATCAAGAAACGAAACTTTGACGTCTATGGCCGGCCGCACGGTTTACCAAAGCCCCACAATACATACATCGAAACGTGCGGCTCGGCCAGGAATGGTGTGCTTGTGCTTTTCTTTCCGTTTCGGGTTATCGTGCCAACGTAATTCGCAATAAACTACGCGAAAAATGCCCCATGCAAAGTCAATGTGGAAACGCGGGTAAAAACAGAAAACGACACGTTACTTTGGAGCCACATTACTCTGGCATACTGTTATGTAGAAACACGATTTAAACCTCAAACAGCACACGAGGCCATCGACTTTGTTGTGGTTCAGACGGAATTCGAATATGTTGCACGGTTTGCCCGCTATTGCAGTTGAAAGTGTGTTTGGTCTGAGCAAAAATCTCAACTTAGCGTGTCGCACGCCCAGAGAGATAGCGGGTCAGAGGGACAAGCCACTGTGAAGACTGTAGCGAAATTCTCCAAACAAATCGTCCTCACGGCCAAAATATTAACTTTACACGCATGGGTTTCAGTAATTTGTAGCCACACTCTTCCTCTTTCACCCAATGTCACAACCACAGCCCAGATTCATATGGTACGTGAACTACATCCCTGAAAATGACAGGTGTATCATAATGTGTCATACAACTCCATGTTAACTGCCTGAATGAGTCAGCAATTTTTCCATCACAAACACAATTTCTTAACTCGCTCTCATAACCACGTTTTTTATCGTACCAATACCACGATCACACACGGCGTACCTCAATGTCTCGGGTCACTCACGGCGAAAACAAAAATCGCATTTGACGTTAACTTTTTGCGATAGAGCAATTTGTTCGGACATACGTTCTCTCACTGAGTCAGTGTGGTTTTAACTTTCAATAGTGTTTGCATTCGCATAGACTAGCCCTAGCCCAGGTGAAATTGATACTTTGTTAATGATTCAAGGTCAAGTTTACCACCTCTCAAACACGCGCACACACGAACGCACATTCACGCACACATTGAAAGTCAATGGAGAAAATCGGGGAAACACGTAACTGTCATTTCTCGACCGTTTCAGAAGCAGGGCGGCTCGCCAGAACCGGGCCGCCCCCATTAACGAAACCAAATGGACCCTTACAGCTCAGACATATTGGCATGGGCATGCTAGCATTGGTATGATAGCATTACCATGTTAGCAGCATGTTAGCATTGTAGCATGATATCATTAAAATGTTAGCATTAGAATGTTGGTGGCAACGTAATGTGCAATAAACTAAGACAAAATACCTCATTGAAAGTCAATGGGGAGACCTGGCTCACATGTAACCAAATGGACCCTTCTGAGAGGCTAAATACCATCAAATGGTGGTCGTGGCTCAAATGCTGCACAGACTTGGCGAGCTTCAGGCACCCAGAAAAAAAAATCTTGAAATTTTGTTTCTAGGTTATATCTCAATCCGACAACCAGAAGTGCCTTAATTGGCCCCTAATTGGCTAATTATAGAGTTTGGTAAGAAATGTCGTAGAGAAACAAAACATACGTAGAAATGTTCGACTCAGCAAGCCTTATGATTGTGTCTTGTGTGTGGTTAACAATTGTTGGACTCTTTAGTCTGGCGTCTTTGAGTCACATCACAGACTGATGTGACTCAAAGACGCACAAAAGCCCCCACGCCGCGTCAAGGCAGAGTCCATGTGGGGGGATTTTTTTTTGTCACGCAAACGCACACAAACACTCACCCTTTTTTATCCCACGATTTTGTAACTCATTTTTCACCACACATACACAGCTTTAGCATATGGGTAGAAGTATTGCTGGCAGCACTAAAAGACACACGTTTAACATGATTGAGAGCAGCAATAACAGAACTAGCAATGGCTGCTGTAGTAGTAAACATTAGCATCATGAATACACAAACAGTAATTGAGCAGAGTAAAGAGCAGCTTACCAGAGGAGAACTACTACAATTATGAGCTGGAGCAGATATTTCAAAGCTGGGAGTTTAAATAGCCCCACCCAATCGAGTGGAGTGAACATGTGACTGATCAAGATTTGGATCTCCTTTGAATTGTGCCAGAACTAGCTCTGCAGACTTATCATTCGTACTCCATGAGTACAAGTGAAGCAATGTAAATTCTAAAGTATCAAATCTGCATTACCGGTGATTAAAGCCTATTCAGAACAACCAGATCTTCTGGACAAAAGCACCACCGGAGGCTGGGGCCAGGACTACTGCTCCACGGCAGGGTGGCAACATCATGGATTCAGAGTGCACTGCATAAGCAAAGAATGCTGTGTTAGCTTGTTCGACAAACAGGAAGCTACCGATGTTTCTAGTAATTCATAAATTATGCACATTAATTTTTTGTAGCAGTAAAAACACTTATTTGAAAAGCTTTAGCATATGGGTAGAAGTATTGCTAGCAGCACTAAAAGACACATGTTTAGCATGATTGCGAGCAGCAATAACACAACTAGCAATGGCTGCTGTAGTGGTAGTAAACATTATCATGATCATATAACACAAACCTTCATTGAGCAGAGCAAAGAGCAGCTTACCAGAGGAGAACTACTACAATAATGAGCTGGAGCAGATATTTCACAGCTTGGAGTTTAAATAGCCCCACCCAATTGAGTCAACATGTGACTCAGTCACAGATGGAGTCAATATGTAACTGATCAGGAATTGGCCCTCCTTTGAGTTGTGCCTGAACTAGCTCTGCAGACAATCGGGTTAGGGTTTGCTAGTAGTAAACATTAGCATCATGATCATATAACACAAACAGTAATTGAGCAGAGCAAAGAGCAGCTTACCAGGGGAGAACTACTACAATAATGAGCTGGAGCAGACATTTCACAGCTGGGAGTTTAAATAGCCCCACCCAATTGAGTGGAGTGAACATGTGACTTTGGCCCTCCTTTGAGTTGTGCCTGAACTAGCTCTGCAGACTTATCATTCGTACTCCATGAGTACAAGTGAAGCAATGTAAATTCTAAAGTATCCAATCTGCATTACCTGTGATTAAAGCCTCTTTAGAACAACCACATCTTCTGGACAAAAGCAGCACCGGAGGCTGGGGCCAGGACTACAGCCCCACGGCAGGGTGGCAACATCATGGTTCAGAGTGCACTGCATATCTTCCCGTTACATCCCTTCTGGCCTCATTTGACCTCTCCCTATCTCCCTCCCCTCCCACTCACAGGGCTGGTAATGTTTTGGACCTTGTGTTCTCCAGAGCCTGCTCTCCCTCCACACTCTGTTACCCCCTTAAGTAGGTCTGACCACCACTTCATAACCTTCTCCCTCTCTCTCTCTCCACCCTACCACCTAAACATACTAACCCCCCGAACGTCACCTCCCGACGCAATCTCAAATCCCTAAACCCCTCCTCCCTCTCATCCTCTATTCTCTCCTCTCTACCCTCCCTGGAGTCATTCCTCTCCCTCTCACCTGACACTGCAACCTCATCCTTCCTCTCCTCTATCTCATCTGCATTCGACCAACACTGCCCGCTCTCATCCAGGCCAGCTCGCTCATGTCCACCGGCTCCCTGGCTATCTGAAACTCTCAGATCTGAACGAACACCTCTAAGGGCAGCCGAAAGAAAGTGGCACAAGTCAAAGCTACCAGATGACCTTTCACACTTTCACTCACTCCTCTCTGCCTTTGCCCACTCACTAACCACTGCTAAAACCTCTTTCTACCACACCAAAATCCAATCCTGTACTTCTAACCCAAGGAAGCTCTTCTCCACTTTCACCTCCCTCCTTAAACCCCCTCCCCCCACTCAACCCTCATCCCTCACTGCTGATGTTTTTGTCAACTACTTCGAGAAGAAGGTTGATGATATCAGCAGCTCCTTTCCTCCCCTCCCACATAAAGTGGCATCTGACTCAACCAACACCAACCCCAACATACCATGCATGTCCTCCTTCTCTCCTCTTTCCCCAGACGAGGTTCTACAACTAGTAACATCCTCTAGACCTACCACTTGTCCTCTTGACCCTGTCCCGTCTCCAATCTTCCAGACCATCGCACCTGATCTGCTCCCCTTCATCACCTCCATCATCAACACCTCAGTAACCTCAGGCTGCGTCCCATCTGCCCTCAAGTCAGCCAGAGTAACACCACTCCTCAAAAAACCAACCCTTGACCCCTCAGATGTCAAGAACTACAGACCGGTATCACTCCTTTCATTTATTTCTAAAACCATTGAACGTGTCGTCTCCAACCAGCTCTCTCTCCATCTCTCACAGAACAACCTGCTGGATCCCAACCAGTCCGGATTCAAGAAGGCCCACTCCACAGAAACTGCCCTGCTGGCAGTCACAGAAGCACTACATGCTGCCCAAGCTGCTTCCCACTCTGCAGTACTGATTCTCCTAGACCTATCAGCAGCATTTGACACAGTGAACCACCAGCTGCTCCTAGAAACCCTAGCGGAGCTAGGCATCGGTGGAACGGCACTAAAGTGGTTCTCCTCCTACCTCACCGATCGGACCTACCAGGTTTCCTGGAAAGGTCTGCTATCATCCCCCCGAACCCTCCAAACTGGGGTCCCACAGGGATCTGTACTTGGTCCCCTCCTTTTCTCACTGTACACTAAATCCCTTGGCACTATCATCTCTGCTCACAATATATCCTATCACTGCTACGCCGATGACACACAACTGTTCCTATCCTTCCCCCCCTCTGCCACTCAGGTGGAAGAGCGCATCACTGCATGCCTGGCTGACATATCACAGTGGATGTCCTCCAACCACCTCAAGCTGAACCCAGACAAGACTGAGCTTCTCTTCTTCCCAGCTAAGTCCTGCCCTATGCGGGAGCTAACTATTTCCGTAGACAACGCCCTGGTAACGTCTGTCCCAACAGCCAGGAATCTTGGTGTTGTCCTGGACAGTCAGCTCTCGTTCAAAGCTCACATCACAGCTGTCACTCGATCATGTAGGTTCACACTCTATAACATACGACGAATTAGACCGTTCCTCACCCAGGAATCAGCCCAGCTCCTAATCCAGACAACAGTCTTGTCAAAACTCGACTATTGTAACTCCCTCCTTACTGGCCTACCAGCATGTGCACTTAAGCCTCTCCAGCTGATCCAAAATGCAGCAGCTCGCTTGGTCTTCAACCAGCCAAAATTCTCACATGTCTCCCCCCTGCTCCGCTCCCTCCACTGGCTCCCGGTCGCTGCCCGCACAGAATACAAAACTCTGATGCTGGCATTCAAAGCAACCAAAGGTATGGCTCCCCCATATCTTACAAGTATGATTGAACCCTACAAACCCTCCCGCGTACTCAGATCAGCCAACGCAGGGAAACTGGAAGTACCCTCACTAAAAACGCCGGGACAACGCTCCACACGTCCCAAACTCTTCTCCCTTCTGGCTCCAAAACTGTGGAATGCACTTCCCATTGCAATCAGAACTGCAGCATCACTCCCAATCTTCCGCTGTAGCCTGAAAACCCACCTGTTCAGACTCCATCATGGCCCATAGCACTTACCCTAACCCCTTAGATAGCATTTCTGTTGGCTTAGATAGCATTTGACACAGACTTATAGCATGTTATGTAGACAGCACTATAATTGTATTGTATATAGTCATAGCACGCCATAGTACATATGTATAGCATAGTAGTGAATATGTATAGTTTATTATGTATAGTGTATGTATAGTTTCATCATATAGATATTCCACTGTTACCTTCTTAGCTTACACATGTTTCATGATAAATGCTTTTATGTGATGTATTCCCATGCTTTTGTTCTTGCTTAAATGTAAGTCGCTCTGGATTAAGAGCGTCTGCTAAATGCCTAAATTGTAAATTGTAAATTGTAAATTGTATAAGCAAAGAATGCTGCGTTAGCTGGTGCTACAAACAAGTCAAAGGCTTCCCACATAAGCAAAGCATGATGCGTTAGCTTGTGCTGCCTACAAACAAATCAAAGGATTTTGACATAAGCACTGTGTTAGCTTGTTCTACAAACAAGTCAAAGGCTTTACACATAGGAAGCAACCGATGTTCCTAGTAATTCATGAATGATGCACATTTTCATGTTTAGTAGCAGTAAAAACATTTATTTGAAAAGCTTTAGCATAAGGGTAGAAGTATTGCTAGCAGCACTAAAAGACACATGTTTAGCATGATTGCAATAGCAGAACTAGCAATGGCTGCTGTATTAGTAAACATTAGCATCATGATCATATAACACAAACCTTCATTGAGCAGAGCAAAGAGCAGCTTACCAGAGGAGAACTACTACAATAATGAGCTGGAGCAGACATTTCACAGCTGGGAGTTTAAATAGCCCCACCTAATCGAGTCAACATGTGACTTATCAGTCAGATGGAGTCAACATGTAACTGATCAGGAATTGGCCCTCCTTTGAGTTGTGCCTGAACTAGCTCTGCAGACGTATCATTCGTACTCCATGAGTACAAGTGAAACAATGTAAATTATAAAGTATCCAATCTGCATTACCTGTGATTAAAGCCTCTTTAGAACAACCACATCTTCTGGACAAAAGCAGCACCGGAGGGGGGGGGCAACATCATGGGTTCAGAGTGCACTGCATAAGCAAAGAATGCTACGTTAGCTTGTGCTACAAACAAGTCAAAGGCTTCCCACATAGGAAGCTACCGATGTTCCTAGTAATTCATAAATTATGCACATTTTCATTTGTTGCAGCAGTAAAAACACTTATTTTAAAAGATTTAGCATATGGGTAGAAGTATTGCTAGCAGCACTAAAAGACACATGTTTAGCATGATCGAGAGCAGCAATAACAGAACTAGCAATGGCTGCTGTAGTAGTAAACATTATCATGGTCATATAACTCAAACCTTCATTGAGCAGTGCAAAGAGCAGCATACCAGAGGAGAACTACTACAATAATGAGCTGGAGCAGATATTTCACAACTGGGAGTTTAAATAGCCCCACCCAATCGAGTCAACATGTGACTTGATCAGTCACAGATGGAGACAATATGTAACTGATCAGGAATTTGCCCTCCTTGGAGTTGTGCCTGAACTAGCTCTGCAGACTTATCGGGTTAGGGTTGGCTAGTAGTAAACATTAGCATCATGATCATATAACACAAACAGTAATTGAGCAGAGCAAAGAGCAGCTTACCAGAGGAGAACTACTACAATAATGAGCTGGAGCAGATATTTCACAGCTGGGAGTTTAAATAGCCCCACCTAATCGAGTCAACATGTAACTGATCAGGAATTGGCCATCCTTTGAGGTGTGCCTGAACTAGCTCTGCAGACTTATCATTCGTACTCCATGAGTACAAGTGAAGCAATGTAAATTCTAAAGTATCCAATCTGCATTACCTGTGATTAAAGCCTCTTTAGAACAACCACATCTTCTGGACAAATCAGCACCGGAGGCTGGGGCCAGGACTACAGCTCCACGGCAGGGTGGCAACATCATGGGTTCAGAGTGCACTGCATAAGCAAAGAATGCTGCGTAAGCTGGTGCTACAGACAAGTCAAAGGCTTCCCACATAAGCAAAGCATGATGCGTCAGCTTGTGCTGCCTACAAACAAATCAATGGATTTTGACATAAGCACTGTGTTAGCTTGTTCTACAAACATAGGAAGCAACCGATGTTCCTAGTAATTCATAAATGATGCATTTTCATGTTTAGTAGCAGTAAAAACACTTATTTGAAAAGCTTTAGCATATGGGTAGAAGTATTGCTAGCAGCACTAAAAGACACATGTTAAGCATGATTGAGAGCAGAAATAACAGAACTAGCAATGGCTGCTGTAGTAGTAAACATTAGCATCATGATCATAGAACACAAACCTTCATTGAGCAGAGCAAAGAGCAGCTTACCAGAGGAGAACTACTACAATAATGAGCTGGAGCAAATATTTCACAGCTGGGAGTTTAAATAGCCCCACCCAATCGAGTCAACATGTGACTTACCAGTCACAGATAAAGTCAACATGTAACTGATCAGGAATTGGCCCTCCTTTGAGTTGTGCCTGAAGTATCTCTGCAGACTTATCATTCGTACTCCATGAGTACAAGTGAAACAATGTAAATTATAAAGTATCCAATCTGCATTACCTTTGATTAAAGCCTCTTTAGAACAACCACATCTTCTGGACAAAAGCAGCACCGGCGGGGGGGCAACATCATGGGTTCAGAGTGCACTGCATAAGCAAAGAATGCTGCGTTAGCTGGTGCTGCCTACAAACGAATCAAAGGATTTTGACATAAGCACTGTAGTGTTAACTTGTTCTACAAACAAGTCAAAGGCTTCACACATAGGAAGCAACCTTTGTTCCTAGTAATTCATAAATGCACATTTTCATGTTTAGTAGCAGTAAAAACACTTATTTGAAAAGCTTTAGCATATGGGTAGAAGTATTGCTAGCAGCACTAAAAGATACATGTTTAGCATGATTGAGAACAGAAATAACAGAACTAGCAATGGCTGCTGTAGTAGTAAACATTAGCATCATATAACACAAATCTTCATAGAGCCGGGCACAGAGCAGCTTACCAGAGGAGAACTACTACAATAATAAGCTGGAGAAGACAGTTCACAGGTGGGAGTTTAAATAGCCCCGCCCAATCGAGTCAACATGTGACTTACCAGTCACAGATAAAGTCAACATGTAACTGATCAGGAATTGGCCCTCCTTTGAGTTGTGCCTGAAGAATCTCTGCAGACTTATCATTCGTACTCCATGAGTACAAATGAAACAATATAAATTATAAAGTATCCAATCTGCATTACCTGTGATTAAAGCCTCTTTAGAACAACCACATCTTCTGGACAAAAGCAGCACCGGAGGGGGGGGCAACATCATGGGTTCAGAGTGCACTGCATAAGCAAAGAATGCTACGTTAGCTTGTGCTGCCTACAAACTAATCAAAGGATTTTGACATAAGCACTGTAGTGTTAGCTTGTTCTACAAACAAGTCAAAGGCTTCACACATAGGAAGCAACCTTTGTTCCTAGTAATTCATAAATGCACATTTTCATGTTTAGTAGCAGTAAAAACACTTATTTGAAAAGCTTTAGCATATGGGTAGAAGTATTGCTAGCAGCACTAAAAGACACATGTTAAGCATGACTGAGAGCAGAAATAACAGAACTAGCAATGGCTGCTGTAGTAGTAAACATTAGCATCATGATCATAGAACACAAACCTTCATTGAGCAGAGCAAAGAGCAGCTTACCAGAGGAGAACTACTACAATAATGAGCTGGAGCAGATATTTCACAGCTGGGAGTTTAAATAGCCCCACCCAATCGAGTCAACATGTGACTTACCAGTCACAGATAAAGTCAACATGTAACTGATCAGGAATTGGCCCTCCTTTGAGTTGTGCCTGAAGTATCTCTGCAGACTTATCATTCGTACTCCATGAGTACAAGTGAAACAATGTAAATTATAAAGTATCCAATCTGCATTACCTTTGATTAAAGCCTCTTTAGAACAACCACATCTTCTGG
This sequence comes from Protomyctophum parallelum, assembly GCF_964188405.1. NCBI lineage: Eukaryota > Metazoa > Chordata > Actinopteri > Myctophiformes > Myctophidae > Protomyctophum > Protomyctophum parallelum. Next base: position 52,542,626 of record NC_139712.1, on the reverse strand, counting down.
ACAAAAGCAGCACCGGAGGGGGGGGGGGCAACATCATGGGTTCAGAGTGCACTGCATAAGCAAAGAATGCTGCGTTAGCTTGTGCTGCCTACAAACTAATCAAAGGATTTTGACATAAGCACTGTAGTGTTAGCTTGTTCTACAAACAAGTCAAAGGCTTCACACATAGGAAGCAACCTTTGTTCCTAGTAATTCATAAATGCACATTTCCATGTTTAGTAGCAGTAAAAACACTTATTTGAAAAGCTTTAGCATATGGGTAGAAGTATTGCTAGCAGCACTAAAAGACACATGTTTAGCATGATTGAGAAGAGAAATAACAGAACTAGCAATGGCTGCTGTAGTAGTAAACATTAGCATCATGATCATATAACACAAATCTTCATAGAGCCGGGCACAGAGCAGCTTACCAGAGGAGAACTACTACAAGAATGAGCTGGAGAAGACAGTTCACAGGTGGGAGTTTAAATAGCCCCGCCCAATCACATGGAGTTAACATGTGACTGATCAGCTGATCAGTCACAGATGAAGTGAACATGTGACGATCAGCTGATCAGGAATTGGCCCTCCTTTGAATAGTCTTCCTAAACTAGCTCTGCAGACTTTGAATAATTCTTACTGCATAAGTACAACTGAAGCATGTTAAAATATCCAAAGTGCATTACCTGTGATTAAATAATCTTTAGAACAACCATAACGATATCTTCTATGGCAGTTTATTTCTCCATTAGGCCACGGTTTCTACAAACAAAATACATTAACTAGCATTAACATAAAGAACTGTATGAATGACATTAGATTTCTAAGTAAATCAAATATAACTCATATCAACAGAATAAACAGGTACAAATTGGCACTTAGCATTTAGTCACTAGAACATTGTATTATGGCAGAGTACTCAACATAATATGGCAAAGCAAAGCAAACATAACCAAAGCAAATTACAATCAAGACAGAACAAAGTCTTACATAGTTCAAGAACACATGGCTGCCGGGGTTGGAGTTGTAGAGTAGATTCAGTGAGAGCTGCATGTGGCCTGAGCGAAGGCTGGAAACTGAGTGAGGGCTGTAGACTGAGTTGCTGCTTATATAGGGCACACCCAAACTGTGATTGGCTAATGAGTTAAGTGGTATCATGGCAAACACCTGTGTCTCATTGGGGATGAAAATAATGGGAACTGTCCACCAGAGGCTGCCATTTAGGCCTAGGTTACACCTATATGAATCTTTTGCAAAACATAAATTATTTTGTGTATTTGGGCCTTTCAGCCAAACGCAAACAGCGTTTTCTGCATATAATTATTTCTATAATTAGGCAATGCAGCTTGCACAGCACCTTCATGGAAACTACACGGATATCTATCCAATTGTTCATGTTTTTATATCACTATTAACAACTTTAAAACATATCATATGTTGCACCACATTACCAGCGGGCAAAGGCTCTGCTCTGCTGCATCCAATAATACATCAGCTACTAGTCCAGTGCGGACTGGTGATTTAATTTGTATTGGTGCCGAGTGCGAAGCTTGAACAATAGGTTACAGAGAAACTGTGGATATTAAGGACCCAGGTCAAATGCCATTGCGCAGTACACCAACAACAAGTCTATGCATGGTGTGTGCATAGCCACATGTGAAACTATCCTTGTGCCATATTTTTCTCTCCGTTTCATGGTCATGGGGAGGGAGGGAGGGAGAGAGAGAGGTGTGTGTGTGTGTGTGTGTGTGTGTGTGTGTGTGTGTGTGTGTGTGTGTGTGTGTGAATGCAATCGCATCGAATAGCGTGGTTGGTGAGAAGAAAGTATATACAGTGGGTGATATGCAGTCGCAAAGGACTTGCCAGAGCAATGGGAAGGTGTATCTTGTTAAAATTATATGGAGAAAAAAATAGAGTCTGGATATGAAGATTTACGCATAGTGTGACATGCTGACAGACAATGAAAGAAACATGTTCCACTTCCACTCACAATTTAGGTGGCTTTTAAAATGCGGTACATATTCCTTAATTAAAACATATGATAGGCATAGTCCTATATAAAAACAAACTAACCCTACCCCTATAATATAGCCTACAATTGAAACCTGCTACTGCAGTGATTTTCTCCTGTGTCCAATACGTTTCTGTGTCTGTGTGTGGAATTAGATATGTTTGTCATATGGGCAGGGATTATGTTTTTTTTACATAACCCAAGGACGAAAATATCTGTTTTGCAAAAGCTCCATATAGGTATAGCACAGGCCTTAGACAGCATGGAGAAAGTTCACAAAACACCATATCTAGTAGAGTGGGAGGAGGGGGGTATCATGCACCCCCCGGAAATATACTTCTAATCAGTGTTTTCTTATTGGGACAAAATGTGCTGAAAATGATGAGCTATGATACAAAGTTGTCAAAATGTCCCAACTACCTCAAAACCCCCTATTTAGTACATTGCTCTGGCAAAATTGTGTAAAGGAAAATATTAATTCAATAAAATTACATAGACAGACATGGTAGTCTGAAATGTGTCATGTAGTATCCTGACACATAGGGGTAAGTAGCAGATAGGATTTTGGGACTTCGAACCATTGTATTTATAAATATGACCTACATAATCCCCAGAAACACAGAAAAACATGACAAATAACAAAAAGATGGAATTTTCCACCAAGACGTCTGTACACGTCAAGGTTCAACGTTGTCTTTATTTGTCTCCCTTGGGAGAAATTAGTCTTAGAAACAGGGTAAGGGTTAGGGTTAAATTTAGCATTTCGACCTTCATTACACTCTTAGGTTCACCATGTCTATAAGGCTTCCTCATTACAGATCAGAGTTAACCCTAGGGTTAGGGTTACGGGCTACGGGGGTCGCACGACAATGGTATACATATCGGAGCGTAGATCTCGGAAAACTGAACACGACGATGTCAATTACTTGGCTGTCGGACGTATCGTTCTCAAGCTATCGCAGTTCAGAGTTAACCCTAGGGTTAGGGTTACGGGCTACGGGGGTCGCACGAAAATGGCGGACATATCGGAGCGTAGATCTCGGAAAACTGAGAACAACGATGTCAATTACTTGGCTGATGGACGTATCGTTCTCAAGCTATCGCAGTTCAGAGTTAACCCTAGGGTTAGGGTTACGGGCTACGGGGGTCGCACGAAAATGGTGGACATATCGGAGCGTAGATCTCGGAAAACTGAGAACAACGATGTCAATTACTTGGCTGATGGACGTATCGTTCTCGAGCGATCACAGTTCAGAGTTAACCCTAGGGTTAGGGTTACGGGCTACGGGGGTCGCACGAAAATGGCGGACATATCGGAGCGTAGATCTCGGAAAACTGAACACGACGATGTCAATTACTTGGCTGTCGGACGTATCGTTCTCAAGCTATCTCAGTTCAGAGTTAACCCTAGGGTTAGGGTTACGGGCTACGGGGGTCGCACGAAAATGGCGGACATATCGGAGCGTAGATCTCGGAAAACTGAACACGACGATGTCAATTACTTGGCTGTCGGACGTATCGTTCTCAAGCTATCGCAGTTCAGAGTTAACCCTAGGGTTAGGGTTACGGGCTACGGGGGTCGCACGAAAATGGCGGACATATCGGAGCGTAGATCTCGGAAAACTGAACACGCACATGTAAATTACTTGGCTGACGGACGCATCGTTCTCGAGCTATCTCACGTTTAACAGGTTAGGGTTAGGGTTAGGAGAACCGTAAGTCCCTGTGCTGGGAAACACATATCAGCGTGTTCAGCTCGTCGTGCTGAGTCCGAAAATGGTCTCGGTTTTTTCTACAACATTTCTCGGGGCTGGGGACAGGAAGTAGCCGTTTACACCCACTTCCTGACGTTGTAGAGAGATAAAAATCCTGTGATAAAAATTCACAAGAAATATGTTGTTTTTGGATGCATTGGTAACCGTAGGGTTACACTTTGACGCGCGATAGCTCCTCCCACAAATGTCGTAAATGGAAGTGCTTTGCATCCACGCGTAGCTATCGATAAGACGAACGCGTCCATATCTGTCTCCCCACGCACGGTCGTGCGGTCGCTAACCAACCCAGAGCTTAGGGACACCAAAATAAGTGCACTGGGGACTATTACCAGTCAGGGTTAGGGTCAAATCACTTGAAACATGCAAAATAATAATAATAATAAAAAAATAAAAGAAAATAAATAAAAAGGTGTCAAAACACTTCCGGGTTCGCTGTTGCGCCCCCTTCTGGACATTTTAGACAAAACTCTCAAGAGGGAAAAAGCTTCGCAGTGGCCTACTTAGTACGTAGGCAAAAGGTTTTTCTTAGTGCAATTTCAATGGTGGACAAATGGTGGCGCTGTTGCCGTGGGGGTAGGTCCAATACCCTGAGACCAACAGATTCCGAAGCGGGTCGCCATTACGGAATTTTTGATGTCTCATACTTGTGTGTCGGACCTTTATTCTGGACACAAAAGCTATCGGCCTTTTCGGTCAAAAGGCCTGTGTTCGCGTAATATGTAGTAGTATGAAATAGAGTTCTCATTTTCTGCCCGAACCCAACCCGGCCCGACATTTTAGGGCCGGGCCCAAAAAGTATGCTAATTAGTCGGGCCAGGGCCGGGCCTCGGGCTCTGTGATTTTCCGTGATTTTTAATTTTTCTTCTTTTTTCAAAAATGTTATTATAATAAATATAGCAATTCTGTTATTTGTGTAATGTGTAGGCTATATAGCCTACAAGTATGTATTTATTATGAAGAGGGCTGCGCTATGGCGATTCACTTGTGACAGGAGGAAGACGGAGGAGTGGAGGCGGGGGGCTTGGAAATGGATTAGGCTACTGACTGCGCAGGCAGAGAGAAATGAACGGTGGGGTGGTTGTTTAATGTTTATACCGCTGGCTGGCCTCTGTTTTGCGGCACACCAAATGAGCTTCAGTTCATAATGCTAAATGTTTTATAAATCAATCGGATTATCACACGATAGACTGCAACATGACAAAAACAGTTGCACTGAGGCACTGACTGCCACTGAGCCATCTCGTTAAACCCAGCTGGCTGCGATGAATAACCTAATCATTAGGCCTAATCAACGTCATATATTCACCAACCGATCCATATAATTCTGTAGTGTATGATCTGACCACGCAATGTTACAGTCCACTGCAGGCTACAGGCTATTTGATTTACAAAATGATTAGTATATTATAACCGCCGTCCCTCAGTGCGGCAGCGGCGCTCCTCGTTATATGTGCCCGATTTAAAATAACAGATCTCTAAGCTGTCGAGACACGCCATGAGCGGGTGCGTGGATGGTTTGTAAACTTTGTAGGCTATGTTTGTTCTTTTGGACACCGAACGGGGACGATACTTGGGGTCTTGGACATAGCTTCACTTCAGAGGAAACGGGGAGCTACTCACCAGTCACCACCACTGGAAATGGAATCCATTAGAATGATATGGAAATGGTACATTAACAGTGAGCTACATAAATCCTTTATTTCGGCGATAAGTCCATTGAACTCCGTTCTCACTCTCACACAGACACACACTGAAAGGAAAAAAAGAACGCCACTTTATTGCATGGCCAGCGCAGCAGCACGCGCCGTCAGTGGTTCACTGACGGCGCATGCTGCTGCGCTGGCCATGCATTAAAGTGGCGTTCTTTTTTTTCTTTGTCGGGCTTTATAGGGCTTCGGGCCTAACATTATGGTATTTCTTAGGGCCGGGCCGGGCTTCGGGCTGACCCAGTTAGGGCCGGGCCAGGCCGGGCTTCAAATTTCGGGCCCGATGAGAACTCTAGTATGAAACCAGGGGGGCAGTCAGACAGATATTTTGTGAAGCCTGAAACTCCTGAAAGTTCATATAATAGCCTGTTGTGGCGCTGTCACTGGACCCAAAAAAACCCATAGCCCCATAGAAGTCCATGTATTTGGGCCCAACATCACCTAGACTGTATTACCTTAATAAAAATGGTCATGAATACTTTCTGCTTCCAGTTGCTAGTTTAAAGTCTCATTTCTAATGTCATAATATTCTTTTTGGAAAATTATGGTCCAATTTATAAAATAAATGACCATAAAGTCGCGTATGTTCTGAGGGGCGTGGCTGCCGTTACAGTCTATGATCGGGATTCCCCTCCCACTCGAGTCAAAATAAAAACCAACGGAGAAGAAGGGGGGAAGTCCCGCCTCGTTGTCTGGGCCAGCCAATGGCCAGCTGGGCCAAAACGGAGCCAGCCAATGGCCTGCTGGGCCAAAACGGATCTAGAAAGATGGCGATTTACAATACAAGGACTAACAGGCTTCATTTTACGTTCATGTTAAACCCGGGAAACGCTTTGTCCATATTTTTTACAGTCTATGTATGAAACACATATCAACGTGTTCAGCTCGTCGTGTTGAGTCCGAAAATAGTCTTGCTTTTTTCCAGAAGATTTCTGGGGGCTAAGGACAGGAAGTAGGCTTTTACAACCACTTCCTGAAATCGTAGAGAGATAAGACCACCACCGTTGGAATCGGGGTAAAAAAGTAAGTGGGAATACATGCCCTTTGATTGTCAAGACGAACAATCTGATATGTGGTTCTGTACACACAGTCGTGTGGTTTAGAAGCTTAGGGTTAGACTTTGACGCGCGGTAGCTCCTCCCACAAAGGTCGAAAATGGAAGTGTTTTGCATCCATGCATAGCTATCGATAAGACGAACACGCTGATATGTGTCTCCCAGCGCACGGTATGCAAAAACACATTTACACCATCATTACTCAACTTCTAAAGGGTTAGGGTTAGGGTAAGTAACCCTAATCGCACAGTAACTTTGTAATTTCTCTACCAATTCGGACTTTCTCCATATCCAGGAAAGTAGTTCAATTAGGCATTAAAGTTTCCCCCTTTTCAAGGTTTTATTGGACTCTTTAGTCTGGCCTCTCTGAGTCACATCACATACTGTGATGTGACTCAGAGAGGCACGCAAGCCACCACGCCAAAACAAGGCAGAGTCCATGTGGTGGGATTTCAGTTTTTTAATGGGGTTCACTCACACACAGACACAGACACAGACACAGACGCGCACGCGCACACGCGCACACACACACACACACACACACACACACACACACACACACACACACACACACACACACACACACAGGGCACCAGCGTTAGTGGCCTCATATGTAACGACATCTTTTAAGTCCGCAACAGTGACGTCGCTTTCCCTGCTAAATATGTCTTCCCTGCCAAATATGTATTTTAGCAGGACCATGAGGAGTTCCCTCCCCACCACATGATCCTCGGCCCTGGTGCTGTCGACAAAACACCAGATCCGGCGGATAAGGACCATGTGGCACCTTAGCCAGTAGTGCAGGGGTGCATCCGGGTGTTTGACACCGCTCCACATGTCCAAGACTCTTCTCCCTTCCCTAAAACGCCCTGGACAAAGCTCTGCATGTCCTACTAGAAAGTTAGAGGATCTTCTAACCTGATAGGATAGTAAGATTAGTAAGATTAGTAAGAGAGAGGGAGAGAGAGAGAGAGAGAAAAAAAAGAGAGCGTGCGTGCGTGAGTGACAATGCTCCACACGTCCTAATTTCTTCTCCTTTCTCTAAAACACACTGGACAACGCTCCACACGTCCTAGACTAATCTCCCTTCTCTAAAACACCCTGGACAACGCTCCACACGTCCTAGACTCATCTCCCTTCTCTAAAACACCCTGGACAACGCTCCACACATCCTAGACTCATCCTAAAAAGTTAGAGGACCTTCTAACCATTCCTCCAGGCTGATGTGTCCATCGTGGTTTCCAGGCAGCAGCAGGGTGGTCTTCCAGCAGATCCTGTCAGGTGGGTTCTCCGACACCAGCACTGGAAGATAAAGTGTTCTCATTACCCTCTCACTGAAGAAGATAGGATAAGTAAGAGAGAGAGATAGACATAGAGAGAGATAAAGAGAGAGAGAGAGAGAGAGAGAGAGAGAGAGAGAGAGATAGAGAGAGAGAGAGAGAGAGAGAGAGAATAAGAGTGTCCGGTTTTCGGTGAGATTTGCCGGGATCCGAATTCCCCCAGAATGCAAGCAGATTTAGCTACGTTTAATACGCACATTGGTTTGTTTAATGCTTCAATATTTTCCTTTGTTTTACGATTCAAACATGCTTTTTATAGGGTTTTTATTAATTAATTATTAAACATAAATCACATATATCAACATTCACACGTTTGTTCAACTCTATCCCACACACGCTGATAATAGTACTCTGGATTGTGCTTTAGTACCCCTTACAGTCCATTATCTAACCTGCTCTCATCTGGTAGAAGTGATTATTGAAACATATTTATGGTATTCCTCTTTGCGAGGTTCCACTAGTCATGTGCATGTGTGTGGTGTTCCACCTTTTGATGGTTCCACTATGCTCATTGAATAAGTGTGGCTATTGGCCACTTTGTATACCAGGTATGTGGTTTTAAATCTACCGTATCAAGATTATTAATTGGAGAAAAGAAACACAATAACACTTGGTTACAATCTAATTATCATATTACACATTAAAACATAGTTATGAATAATGCACATATCATCATTATATAGTTACCGCTGGCCTTCTGCTGCTTCTGTCACGATAATCTGGTGAATCTAATTCAACCCTGGACCAAACAGTACACTTAAAGCAGTGGGTTGCTTCTGCAACCAATCAAATAGCAGGGTCAGTTTTTCTGCCCCTGTCTTTAGCCAATGAGAAGTGCACAGACTCTTTGCCTGTGCACTGAGACAGCCTTTGCAACAGCTAGCATCACTTCCTGTCATGTGAGCTGCTGCTTATCTCTAGATCAACTGTTGGATCATTACATATATTTATTATCTAGGCTTTACTAACCCAGTATAATATTGGTTACTTAGAACACATTTATCAATGAAAGGAATTAAAGAACCAGATTATGGCTCCTAGTAACCTATAGACATGTCCTGTCGGTAACTTAGTTTCTTCCTGCCTGTGGAAGTCATAAATACCATCTCACAGCAGGATCAGATAAGCAACCCCCTCCTAGAGTGGCCGCATGCAATGTGCAGGTCAGGCAGACCCCTTTCAGTTACCAGTGTGGAACACAGATGATCATCATTTGACCCCTTATATCTTACACCAATTCTGAATACCTTCCGTACATCCATATATAACTCGACAAAGAGAGAGAGTAAAAGCGTGTGTGCGTGCGTGCGTGCGTGCCAATGCTCCACACCTCCCAGACTCTTCTCCCTTCCCTAAAACACACTGGACAACTCTCCACACATCCCATGGCTCTTGTCCCTTCCCTAAAACACACTGGACAACGCTCCACGCATGCTAGTCTCATCTCCCTTTAGACAACGCTCCACACGTCCTACACTGTTGTCCCTTCTCTAAAAACACCCTAGACAACGCTCCACACGTCCCAGACTCTTCTCAATTCTCTAAAACACACTGGACAACTCTCCACACATCCCATGGCTCTTGTCCCTTCTCTGAAACACCCTGGACAACGCTCCACATGTCCCAGACTCTTCTCCCTTCTCTAAAACACCCTGGATAACTCTCCACACATCCCAGACTCTTGTCGCTTCTCTAAAACACCCTGGATAATGCTCCACGCATCCTAGTCTCATCTTCCTTTTCTAAAACACACTAGACAACGCTCAACACGTCCTAGACTCTTTTTCCTCCTCTACAACACCCTGGACAATGATCCAGAGTTATACTGGAGAGAGAGGTAGAACACTCGGTAGCGCGCCTACGAGCTTGTAGGTCTGCTATTTTTTTTTAAATCGAAGACTCCGCCGAGTCTGCTCCAATGAGAGGCTTACTTGTCGGGGGTGGAGGCGCCTGGCGACAGCGCCCGGTGGGCGGGGCTGAGCAGGTTCTGGTTGCTCTGGCTGTCCGACAGGCTGCTGCTGGTGGAGAGAGAGAGAGAATGAGAGAGAGAGTGAATAAGAGAGAGGGAGTAAAAGCGTGCGTGGGTGCGTGCGTGCCAATGCTCCACACATCCCAGACTCTTCTCACTTCCCTAAAACACCCTGGACAACGCTCCACACGTCCTAGACTCTTTTTCCTTCTGTTATGCATTAGCTATTGAAAAATAGCAGATGTACAAGCTCGTAGCGCGCCACTAAGTAAGACAGAGAGATAGTGTTGGGGAATAATTGAGGTATGGAGGCCCCCAGGATTGAACTGTATACAGTAATTCAGCATGTACTCTAATGGTCACTATATACTGTAATTCAACATGTACCCCTAATGTTCAATATACTGTATACACTATGCACTGTTATGCCTACTTCAATATACTATATACCCTATGTACTGTTATTCATAGGCGCCTTGCTAAATACATTTAATAGTACAAGGTTAGGCCTTATTTAACCTTCGTTCCTAACCATCTCTCCTGTTAGAGGGAGAGGGCTGCGCTGCAGAGTAAAATAAACACTTTGGCAACAGAGGACAGAATGGAATGGAGATATGTCAAACAGCCATGAATCATGCGAGAGCTCGGAGAGCTCCCTCTCAATTCGTCTGTCTGGGGGAAACCTCGTAGGGGACGCAACCCCCAGGCCTGTCCTGAAGTTAACCATATTTAGAGTTAACCAGACTTGGCCAAGGGGGTCTGGCTGTTCAGACTGGCTGTTATTGAACAACTATGGGTCGATAATCAAAACAAGAGCAGTAACCATGGCCAGGTATGGTGCGCGGTATCCTCCTCAGTGGAGTGGCGGTCCCTCGCTCCATGTTAGGCGTGGAGGGCCGATGACAGCCCCAAGGACGCCTAGGTGGAGCTTGGGGCCAAATCACGCCATGTTAGGAATAAAAGCACCGATAGGGGAAGGTCCCTTGGGTAAAACTCTGAGCATAAATACTCTGGTAGAAACCGGGAGTTCTCCAGTTCTACGGGCTGGCGGTGGAACTCCGGGCCCGATCTTGCTTATCTGTGCATGAGACCTTTGACCTTTGTGAGATGGCATCTATCTGGATGATAGATCTGTGGATCTAATAAACCTTTTTGATTGCACCAAGTACTTCGTCTGTCCAGCTCGTCTATTTGGGATTCCTCCAACAATAGATATAGAGAGAGATAGAGAGAGAGAGAGAGAGTGAATAAGAGAGAGTGAATAAGAGAGCGAGAGTAAAAGCGTGCGTGCGTGCCAATGCTGGACACCCTGGACAATGCTCCACATGTCCCTGACTCTTCTCCCTTCTCTAAAACACCCTGGACAACGCTCCACACGTCCTAGACTCATCTCCCTTAGGGTTAGGGTTAAGGTTAGCAAGGAAGCAAGGAAGCAAGGAAGGTGTGTGTGTGTGTGTGTGTGTGTGTGTGGGTGTGTGTTTGTGTGTGTGAAGGAAGGAATGAAGGAAGGAGGGAGAAAGAGAGGAGAGCAGGTAGGTGAGGGGAGGGAGAAAGAGAGGAGAGCAGGTAAGTGAGGGGAGGGAGAGAGAGAGGAGAGCAGGTAGGAGAGGGGAGGGAGAGAGAGAGGAGAGCAGGTAGGTTAGGGGAGGGAGAGAGAGAGGAGAGCAGGTAAGGGAGGGCGGGTGAGGTGCGTGCGTGCGTATACAGTGTGTGTGTGTGTGTGTGTGTGTGTGTGTGTGTGTGTGGAAGGAAAGAAGGAAGGAAGGAAGCAAGGAAGGAAGGAAGAAAGCAAGGAAGGAAGGAAGGAAGGAAGGTGTGTGTGTGTGTGTGTGTGTGTGTGTGTGTGTGTGTGTGTGTGTGTGTGTGTGTGTGTGTATGTGTGGAAGGAAAGAAGGAAGGAAGGAAGCAAGGAAGTTGATAGCAAGGAATTGCTATCAACTTTTCTATAGATTTCCTTTCTTTATTTTTGTACTATCTGTTTGTCTTGTCTTGTCCCGTCTATTGGTTCTCTGTATCGTTCCAATTTGTATCGTCCAATTTCTTCTCAGTATCGTTCCAATTTCTTCTCTGTATCGTTCCAATTTCCAATCCAAAATCACACAGGCTGACTAATATAGCCTAGTGTCCAATCCAAAGACCCGGACACCCAGACACATCGAAGGAGCTGTCCTAGGGGTTCTGTATCAACTTACTGTATCAACTTACACTTTCACACACACTCTGACTAACGGTCTGACTCTGCATTTGCTGCTTGTTGACCTGCACTCTGGTACACAGTAAGTGAACACATACTCTGAAACTTTTCTATACATGTCCTGGACAAGGTCAGACATGTATGGGGGGGCGAGATTATGGATGGCCTTGAATGTGTGGAGGAGGATCTTGAAGTCGATACGGTATTTGATGGGGAGCCAGTGGAGTTGGTGTAAAACAGGGGTGATGTGACTGATGACAGGGGTTCTGGTGACAATACGGGCAGCAGCGTTCTGGACTAGTTGGAGTTCATGGAGGAGTTTGTGGGGGAGACCAAAGAGAAGGGAATTACAGTAGTCCAGGCGGGAAGAGACAAGAGAGTGAACCAGGATAGCGGCACTGTGGGGAGTTAGGGAGGGGCGGAGGCGGTTGATGTTTCTGAAGATGTATACTGTGTGTGTGTGTGTGTGTGTGTGTGTGTGTGTGTGTGTGTGTGTGTGTGTGTGTGTGTGTGTGTGTGTGTGTGTGTGTGTGTGTGTGTGTGTGTGAAGGAAGGAAGGAGGGAGAAAGAGAGGAGAGCAGGTAGGTGAGGGGAGGGAGAAAGAGAGGAGAGCAGGTAGGAGAGGGGAGAGAAAGAGAGGAGAGCAGGTAGGTGAGGGGAGGGAGAAAGATAGGAGAGCAGGTAGGGGAGGGGAGAGAGAGAGAGGAGAGCAGGTAGGTGAGGGGAGGGAGAGAGAGGAGAGCAGGTAGGTGAGGGGAGGGAGAAAGAGAGGAGAGCAGGTAGGTGAGGGGAGAGAGAGAGAGGAGAGCAGGTAGGTGAGGGGAGGGAGAGAGAGGAGAGCAGGTAGGTGAGGGGAGGGAGAAAGAGAGGAGAGCAGGTAGGTGAGGGGAGAGAGAGAGAGGAGAGCAGGTAGGTGAGGGGAGGGAGAGAGAGAGGAGAGCAGGTAGGTGAGGGGAGGTGCGTGCGTGCATATACAGTGTGTGTGTGTGTGTGTGTGTGTGTGTGTGTGTGTGTGTGTGTGTGTGTGTGTGTGTGTGTGTGGAAGGAAAGAAGGAAGGAAGCAAGGAAGGAAGGTGTGTATGTGTGTGTGTGTGTGTGTGTGTGTGTGTGTGTGTGTGTGTGTGTGTGTGTGTGTGTGTGTGTGTGTGTGTGGAAGGAAAGAAGGAAGGAAGGAAGGAAGAAAGGAAGGAATGAGGGAGAAAGAGAGGAGAGCAGGTAGGTGAGGGGAGGGAGAAAGAGAGGAGAGCAGGTAAGTGAGGGGAGGGAGAAAGAGAGGAGAGCAGGTAGGAGAGGGGAGGTGCGTGCGTGCGTATACAGTGTGTGTGTGTGTGTGTGTGTGTGTGTGTGGAAGGAAAGAAGGAAGGAAGGAAGCAAGGAAGCAAGGAAGGAAGGAGTGTGTGTGTGTGTGTGTGTGTGTGTGTGTGTGTGTGTGTGTGTGTGTGTGTGTGTGTGTGTGTGTGTGTGTGTGTGTGCGTATACAGTGTGTGTGTGTGTGTGTGTGTGTGTGTGTGTGTGTGTGTGTGTGTGTGTGTGTGTGTGTGTGTGTGTGTGCATATACAGTGTGTGTGTGTGTGTGTGTGTGTGTGTGTGTGTGTGTGTGTGTGTGTGTGTGTGTGTGTGTGTGTGTGGAAGGAAAGAAGGAAGGAAGCAAGGAAGTTGATAGCAAGGAATTGCTATCAACTGAGACATCAACAACAGCTCATTTGAACTATTAGCTCCACCTACATTTGTAGAAAATCTCTTTCCAAAAAAATCTCCGAACCTTTTCTATACATTTCCTTTCTTTATTTTTGCACTATCTGTTTGTCTTGTCTTGTCCCGTCTATTGGTTCTCTGTATCGTTCCAATTTTTTCTTCACTGTATCGTTCCAATTTCTTCTCTGTATCGTTCCAATTTCTTCTCTGTCTCGTTCCAATTTCCAATCCAAAATCACACAGGCTGACTAATATAGCCTAGTGTCCAATCCAAAGACCCGGACACCCAGACACATCGAAGGAGGCCGTCCTAGGGGTTCTGTATCAACTTACTGTATCAACTTATACTTTCACACACACTCAGACACACACACAGACTAAAGGTCATTACACACTGGCGAATTAGCGACGCGATGCGAATAAGCGATCTGAAAATGCGAAATATTGCATGTTGCAGTTCGCCTGCGAATCTCTGCAAAATACGACACCAGAGCGAACAAATAAAAGCGAAAACGGTCGCATTTTCGCACATTCGCACATTCGCCACTGATGTGGAAGCTTGCATGGACTTCAATTGTTTTTTTTTAAATGCGAATTATTTGCACGAATATATCGCGTCGCCAATTCGCCAGTGTGTAATGACCTTAACGATTAACTTCTCACGTCTCTCCTTAGTTTGACGTAAACACGCCGCGCACCTGTACGGATGCCGTCCTGGTCCTTCAGTTCCAGGCCTCTCTGCACGTCACATTTGAATTCCAACCACGTTTCTATATCAGCAGTTGTGACATTTTCAGAATACATTATCACTGTCACTGTTTTTGCATCTCTCTCCGAGAGTGGAATGAGTCTGATGTTCTGCAACCTTGGGTTGTTCTCTTTTCTCTGACGAAATCTGTCAACACACTGCTCAAAACATCCAAACGTGCCGAAGATGACTTCAAATACCTTCTTTCCTGGGAGAGCGAAGATATAATCCAGCTGCTGTGCTGAAAAACCAAGTTCAGCCTGCAATACATACCTTGAGAACTGCAAACGATCCATCTCGAGCTCGCCCTGGAGCTCAAATCTGACAGCATTGTGCCTACTCTGGGTTTGCGCTGAAGCCATTGTTGTGGTTGACGCCGAAGGATTCTCCTCCTCCGTACAGCAACGGCAAGCAACTACCACCAGACTCCTTTATCTTTTCCCCATACACCGCTCGGCCAGATAAATCAATGTTTAAGTACTGTGGCAGGTGAACCACCTTCACCTTCTTGATCATGGTGTCTCCCCTGCCAGGTAAGTATTACACTTATTAGCTCCACCTACATTTGTAGAAAATCTCTTTCCAGCCCCATATATAGGGCCCACTTTCACACACCCTCTGACTAACGGTCTGACTCTGCATTTGCTGCTTGTTAACCACGTGTTAACAACGTGCCGAAGATTACTTCAAATACCTTCTCCGTACAGCAACGGCAAGCAACTACCACCAGACTCCTTTATCTTTGCCCCATACACCGCTCGGCCAGATAAATCAATGTTTAAGTACTGTGGCAGGTGAACCACCTTCACCTACTTGATCATGGCGTCTCCCCTGCCAGGTAAGTATTACACTTTCACACACACTTATTAGCTCCACCTACATTTGTAGAAAATCTCTTTCCAGCCCTATATATAGGGCCCACTTTCACACACACTCAGACTAACGGTCTGACTCTGCATTTGCTGCTTGTTAACAACGTGCCGAAGATGACTTCAAATACCTTCTTTCCTGGGAGAGCGAAGATATAATCCAGCTGCTGTGCTGAAAAACCAAGTTCAGCCTGCAATACATTCCTTGAGAACTGCAAACGATCCATCTCGAGCTCGCCCTGGAGCTCAAATCTGACAGCATTGCGCCTACTCTGGGTTTGCGCTGAACCCATTGTTGTGGTCGACGCCGAAGGATTCTCCTCCTCCGTACAGCAACGGCAAGCAACTACCACCAGACTCCTTTATCTTTGCCCCATACACCGCTCGGCCAGATGAATCAATGTTTAAGTACTGTGGCAGGTGAACCACCTTCACCTTCTTGATCATGGTGTCTCCCCTGCCAGGTAAGTATTACACTTTCACACACACTTATTAGCTCCACCTACATTTGTAGAAAATCTCTTTCCAGCCCTATATATAGGGCCCACTTTCACACACCCTCTGACTAACGGTCCGACTCTGCATTTGCTGCTTGTTAACCTGCACTCTGGTACACAGTAAGTGAACACATACTCTGAAACTTTTCTATACATGTCCTGTCTGTGTTTTAGTTGGCACATTAATCGGATTGTATCTCTGAAACTGAACAAAGAGATTAGGACTAATTGCTATCAACTGAGACATCAACAACAGCTCATTTGAACTATTAGCTCCACCTACATTTGTAGAAAATCTCTTTCCAGCCCTATATATAGGGCCCACTTTCACACACACTCAGACTAACGGTCTGACTCTGCATTTGCTGCTTGTTAACCACGTGTTAACAACGTGCCGAAGTTGACTTCAAATACCTTCTTTCCTGGGAGAGCGAAGATATAATCCAGCTGCTGTGCTGAAAAACCAAGTTCAGCCTGCAATACATTCCTTGAGAACTGCAAACGATCCATCTCAAGCTCGCCCTGGAGCTCAAATCTGACAGCATTGCGCCTACTTTTGGGTTTGCGCTGAAGCCATTGTTGTGGTCGACGCCGAAGGATTGTCCTCCTCCGTACAGC
The DNA here is from genome assembly GCF_964188405.1 of Protomyctophum parallelum. Classification (NCBI taxonomy): domain Eukaryota; kingdom Metazoa; phylum Chordata; class Actinopteri; order Myctophiformes; family Myctophidae; genus Protomyctophum; species Protomyctophum parallelum. The sequence goes on along the minus strand of NC_139712.1, from coordinate 52,526,170 downwards.
AACGGCAAGCAACTACCACCAGACTCCTTTATCTTTACCCCATACACCGCTCGGCCAGATAAATCAATGTTTAAGTACTGTGGCAGGTGAACCACCTTCACCTTCTTGATCATGGTGTCTCCCCTGCCAGGTAAGTATTACACTTTCACACACACTTATTAGCTCCACCTACATTTGTAGAAAATCTCTTTCCAGCCCTATATATAGGGCCCACTTTCACACACACTCAGACTAACGGTCTGACTCTGCATTTGCTGCTTGTTAACAACGTGCCGAAGATGACTTCAAATACCTTCTTTCCTGGGAGAGCGAAGATATAATCCAGCTGCTGTGCTGAAAAACCAAGTTCAGCCTGCAATACATTCCTTGAGAACTGCAAACGATCCATCTCAAGCTCGCCCTGGAGCTCAAATCTGACAGCATTGCGCCTACTTTTGGGTTTGCGCTGAAGCCATTGTTGTGGTCGACGCCGAAGGATTGTCCTCCTCCGTACAGCAACGGCAAGCAACTACCACCAGACTCCTTTATCTTTACCCCATACACCGCTCGGCCAGATAAATCAATGTTTAAGTACTGTGGCAGGTGAACCACCTTCACCTTCTTGATCATGGTGTCTCCCCTGCCAGGTAAGTATTACACTTTCACACACACTTATTAGCTCCACCTACATTTGTAGAAAATCTCTTTCCAGCCCTATATATAGGGCCCACTTTCACACACACTCTGACTAACGGTCTGACTCTGCATTTGCTGCTTGTTAACAACGTGCCGAAGATGACTTCAAATACCTTCTTTCCTGGGAGAGCGAAGATATAATCCAGCTGCTGTGCTGAAAAACCAAGTTCAGCCTGCAATACATTCCTTGAGAACTGCAAACGATCCATCTCGAGCTCGCCCTGGAGCTCAAATCTGACAGCATTGCGCCTACTCTGGGTTTGCGCTGAACCCATTGTTGTGGTCGACGCCGAAGGATTCTCCTCCTCCGTACAGCAACGGCAAGCAACTACCACCAGACTCCTTTATCTTTGCCCCATACACCGCTCGGCCAGATAAATCAATGTTTAAGTACTGTGGCAGGTGAACCACCTTCAACTTCTTGATCATGGTGTCTCCACTGCCAGGTAAGTATTACACTTTCACACACACTTATTAGCTCCACCTACATTTGTAGAAAATCTCTTTCCAGCCCTATATATAGGGCCCACTTTCACACACTCAGACTAACGGTCTGACTCTGCATTTGCTGCTTGTTAACAACGTGCCGAAGATGACTTCAAATACCTTCTTTCCTGGGAGAGCGAAGATATAATCCAGCTGCTGTGCTGAAAAACCAAGTTCAGCCTGCAATACATTCCTTGAGAACTGCAAACGATCCATCTCAAGCTCGCCCTGGAGCTCAAATCTGACAGCATTGCGCCTACTTTTGGGTTTGCGCTGAAGCCATTGTTGTGGTCGACGCCGAAGGATTGTCCTCCTCCGTACAGCAACGGCAAGCAACTACCACCAGACTCCTTTATCTTTACCCCATACACCGCTCGGCCAGATAAATCAATGTTTAAGTACTGTGGCAGGTGAACCACCTTCACCTTCTTGATCATGGTGTCTCCCCTGCCAGGTAAGTATTACACTTTCACACACACTTATTAGCTCCACCTACATTTGTAGAAAATCTCTTTCCAGCCCTATATATAGGGCCCACTTTCACACACCCTCTGACTAACGGTCCGACTCTGCATTTGCTGCTTGTTAACCTGCACTCTGGTACACAGTAAGTGAACACATACTCTGAAACTTTTCTATACATGTCCTGTCTGTGTTTTAGTTGGCACATTAATCGGATTGTATCTCTGAAACTGAACAAAGAGATTAGGACTAATTGCTATCAACTGAGACATCAACAACAGCTCATTTGAACTATTAGCTCCACCTACATTTGTAGAAAATCTCTTTCCAGCCCTATATATAGGGCCCACTTTCACACACACTCAGACTAACGGTCTGACTCTGCATTTGCTGCTTGTTAACCACGTGTTAACAACGTGCCGAAGTTGACTTCAAATACCTTCTTTCCTGGGAGAGCGAAGATATAATCCAGCTGCTGTGCTGAAAAACCAAGTTCAGCCTGCAATACATTCCTTGAGAACTGCAAACGATCCATCTCAAGCTCGCCCTGGAGCTCAAATCTGACAGCATTGCGCCTACTTTTGGGTTTGCGCTGAAGCCATTGTTGTGGTCGACGCCGAAGGATTCTCCTCCTCCGTACAGCAACGGCAAGCAACTACCACCAGACTCCTTTATCTTTGCCCCATACACCGCTCGGCCAGATAAATCAATGTTTAAGTACTGTGGCAGGTGAACCACCTTCAACTTCTTGATCATGGTGTCTCCACTGCCAGGTAAGTATTACACTTTCACACACACTTATTAGCTCCACCTACATTTGTAGAAAATCTCTTTCCAGCCCTATATATAGGGCCCACTTTCACACACTCAGACTAACGGTCTGACTCTGCATTTGCTGCTTGTTAACAACGTGCCGAAGATGACTTCAAATACCTTCTTTCCTGGGAGAGCGAAGATATAATCCAGCTGCTGTGCTGAAAAACCAAGTTCAGCCTGCAATACATTCCTTGAGAACTGCAAACGATCCATCTCAAGCTCGCCCTGGAGCTCAAATCTGACAGCATTGCGCCTACTTTTGGGTTTGCGCTGAAGCCATTGTTGTGGTCGACGCCGAAGGATTGTCCTCCTCCGTACAGCAACGGCAAGCAACTACCACCAGACTCCTTTATCTTTACCCCATACACCGCTCGGCCAGATAAATCAATGTTTAAGTACTGTGGCAGGTGAACCACCTTCACCTTCTTGATCATGGTGTCTCCCCTGCCAGGTAAGTATTACACTTTCACACACACTTATTAGCTCCACCTACATTTGTAGAAAATCTCTTTCCAGCCCTATATATAGGGCCCACTTTCACACACCCTCTGACTAACGGTCCGACTCTGCATTTGCTGCTTGTTAACCTGCACTCTGGTACACAGTAAGTGAACACATACTCTGAAACTTTTCTATACATGTCCTGTCTGTGTTTTAGTTGGCACATTAATCGGATTGTATCTCTGAAACTGAACAAAGAGATTAGGACTAATTGCTATCAACTGAGACATCAACAACAGCTCATTTGAACTATTAGCTCCACCTACATTTGTAGAAAATCTCTTTCCAGCCCCATATATAGGGCCCACTTTCACACACCCTCTGACTAACGGTCTGACTCTGCATTTGCTGCTTGTTAACCACGTGTTAACAACGTGCCGAAGATTACTTCAAATACCTTCTCCGTACAGCAACGGCAAGCAACTACCACCAGACTCCTTTATCTTTGCCCCATACACCGCTCGGCCAGATGAATCAATGTTTAAGTACTGTGGCAGGTGAACCACCTTCACCTTCTTGATCATGGTGTCTCCCCTGCCAGGTAAGTATTACACTTTCACACACACTTATTAGCTCCACCTACATTTGTAGAAAATCTCTTTCCAGCCCTATATATAGGGCCCACTTTCACACACCCTCTGACTAACGGTCCGACTCTGCATTTGCTGCTTGTTAACCTGCACTCTGGTACACAGTAAGTGAACACATACTCTGAACCTTTCTATACATTTCCTGTCTGTGTTTTAGTTGGCACATTAATCGGATTGTATCTCTGAAACTGAACAAGGAGATTGGGACTAATTGCTATCAACTGAGACACCAACAACAGCTCATTTGAACCATTAGCTCCACCTACATTTGTAGAAAATCTCTTTCCAGCCCTATATGTAGGGCCCACTTTCACACACACTCTTGACTAACGGTCCGACTCTGCATTTGCTGCTTGTTAACCTGCACTCTGGTACACAGCAAGTGAACCCTGGACAATGCTCCACACGTCCCAGAGTCTTCTCCCTTCCCTAAAACACACTGGACAACTCTCCACACATCCCAGGCTCTTGTCCCTTCCCTAAAACACACTGGACAACGCTCCACGCATGCTAGTCTCATCTCCCTTTTTTAAAACACCCTAGACAACGCATCCACACGTCCTAGACTATTTCTCCTCCTCTAAAACACCCTGGACAATGCTCCAGAGTTATACTGGAGAGAGAGAGGTAGAACACATTTTTAGAATCTGATCTCAGGTCAAAATGGGTTAATGTAGAGCGAAAACAGACAAGACACTATCCCTGAGGGACTCCGCCGAGTCTGCTCCAATGAGAGGTTTACTTGTCGGGGTGGAGGCGCCTGGCGACAGCGCCCGGTGGGCGGGGCTGAGCAGGTTCTGGTTGCTCTGGCTGTCCGACAGGCTGCTGCTAGTGGAGAGAGAGAGAGAGAATGAGAGAGAGAGTGAATAAGAGAGAGAGAGTAAGCGTGCATGCGTGCGTGCCAATGCTCCACACCTCCCAGACTCTTCTCCCTTCCCTAAAACACCCTGGACAACGCTCCACACGTCCTACTCTTTTTCCTTCTGTTATGCATTAACTATTGAAAAATAGCAGATGTACAAGCTCGTAGCGTGCCACTAAGTAAGAGAGAGAGATAGATATAGAGAGAGATAGATAGAGAGAGAGAGAGAGAGAGAGAGAGAGAGAGAGAGAGAGAGTAAAAGCGTGCGTGCGTGCGTGCGTGCGTGCGTGCGTGCGTGCGTGCGTGCGTGCGTGCCAAAGCTCCACACCTCCCAGACTCTTCTCCCTTCCCTAAAACACCCTGGACAACGCTCCACACGTCCTAGACTCTTTTTCCTTCTGTTATGCATTAGCTATTGAAAAATAGCAGATGTACAAGCTCGTAGCGCGCCACTAAGTAAGAGAGAGAGATAGATATAGAGAGAGATAGAGAGAGAGAGTGAATAAGAGAGAGAGAGTGAATAAGAGAGAGAGTAAAAGCGTGCGTGTGTGTGCGTGCCAATGCTCCACACCTCCCAGACTCTTCTCCCTTCCCTAAAACACCCTGGACATTTCTCGCCCTCAGAGACCTCTCTCTCCTGTATTAACCCTATGTCTCTCGCCCTCAGAGATCTCTCTCTCTCCTGTATTAACTGTATGTCTCTCGCCCTCAGAGACCTCTCTCTCCTGTATTAGCTGTATGTCTCTCGCCCTCAGAGACCTCTCTCTCCTGTATTAACTCTATGTCTCTCGCCCTCAGAGACCTCTCTCTCCTGTATTAACTGTATGTCTCTCGCCCTCAGAGACCTCTCTCTCCTCTATTAACTGTACGTCTCTCGCCCTCAGAGATCTCTCTCTCTCTCTCTCCTGTATTAACTCTATGTCTCTCGCCCTCAGAGACCTCTCTCTCCTGTATTAACCCTATGTCTCTCGCCCTCAGAGACCTCTCTCTCCTGTATTAACTGTATGTCTCTCGCCCTCAAGACCTCTTTCTCTCTCCTGTATTAACTGTATGTCTCTCGCCCTCAGAGACCTCTCTCTCCTGTATTAACTCTATGTCTCTCGCCCTCAGAGACCTCTCTCTCCTGTATTAACTGCATGTCTCTCGCCCTCAGAGACCTCTCTCTCCTGTATTAACTGTACGTCTCTCGCCCTCAGAGATCTCTCTCTCCTGTATTAACTCTATGTCTCTCGCCCTCAGAGACCTCTCTCTCCAGTATTAACCCTATGTCTCTCGCCCTCAGAGACCTCTCTCTCCTGTATTAACTGTATGTCTCTCGCCCTCAAGACCTCTCTCTCTCTCCTGTATTAACTGTATGTCTCTCGCCCTCAGAGACCTCTCTCTCCTGTATTAACCCTATGTCTCTCGCCCTCAGAGACCTCTCTCTCCTGTATTAACTGTATGTCTCTCGCCCTCAGAGATCTCTCTCTCTCTCCTGTATTAACTCTATGTCTCTCGCCCTCAGAGACCTCTCTCTCCTGTATTAACCCTATGTCTCTCGCCCACAGAGACCTCTCTCTCCTGTATTAACTGTATGTCTCTCGCCCTCAGAGACGTCTCTCTCCTGTATTAACCCTATCTCTCTCGCCCTCAGAGACCTCTCTCTCCTGTATTAACTCTATGTCTCTCGCCCTCAGAGACCTCTCTGTTCTGGCCTAGAGAGAGTCGCTACAGTCTAAGAGGCACTTCCATTTTCAAACAAATAAATACTAGAACAAACATCAGAGAGAGGTGCATATCGGTCAGAGGGGTCAAGCTGTGGAATGGATTAGATGATGAACAAAGAAACTGTAGTACATTAAATAAATTAAAAAAATTGTAAAGATCAAAAATAGTAGAAACATATAGAACATTGATATGATGTTTTGTTTTCTCGTTTTGTGTTTTGTTTTTGTTTGTATTGTCCTGTCTGTCTTTGTTTTTGTTTTATGTTAAGTTTGTTTTTGTTGTTTTTTCTTTTCTCCCTTCTGTTTGCTTTGTTGTACTATTTGACTTATGAAAGCCATTTATTTTTTTAGAAGGGTAGGCACTATAAGCTTTGGCTTCAGCCTACACCTTTTTGGTCTGTTTCTTTGGCAAAAAAAATGTATTGATTTGATTGATTTGTTATAATGACCAAAACAAATAAAACTCTACTCTCTCTCCTGTATTAACTCTATGTCTCTCGCCCTCAGAGACCTCTCTCTCCTGTATTAACTGTATGTCTCTCGCCCTCAGAGTCCTCTCTCTCCTGTACTACGGTAACTGTATGTCTCTCGCCCTCAGAGACCTCTCTCTCCTGTATTAACCCTATGTCTCTCGCCTTCAGAGACCTCTCTCTCTCCTCTCTCCTGTATTAACCCTATGTCTCTCGCCCACAGAGACCTCTCTCTCCTGTATTCACTGTATGTCTCTCGCCCTCAGAGACCTCTCTCTCCTGTATTAACTATATGTCTCTCGCCCTCAGAGACCTCTCTCTCCTGTATTAACTGTATGCCTCTCGCCCTCAGAGACCTCTCTCTCTTGTATTAACTGTATGTCTCTCGCCCTCAGAGACCTCTCTCTCCTGTATTAACTGTATGTCTCTCGCCCTCAGAGACCTCTCTCTCTTGTATTAACTGTATGTCTCTCGCCCTCAGAGACCTCTCTCTCTTGTATTAACTGTATGTCTCTCGCCCTCAGAGACCTCTCTCTCCTGTATTAACCCTATGTCTCTCGCCCACAGAGACCTCTCTCTCCTGTATTAACTGTATGTCTCTCGCCCTCAGAGACCTCTCTCTCCTGTATTAACTCTATGTCTCTCGCCCTCAGAGACCTCTCTCTCCTGTATTAACTCTATGTCTCTCGCCCTCAGAGACCTCTCTCTCCTGTATCAACTGTATGTCTCTCGCCCTCAGAGACCTCTCTCTCCTGTATCAACTGTATGTCTCTCGCCCTCAGAGACCTCTCTCTCCTGTATTAACCCATTCTGACCGGGCACCCATTTTGGTGTTGGCATCATGATATGCTTTAGCTATTGAAAAATAGCAGATCTACAAGCTCATATGGCGACACCGAGTGGCGCGATACGAGCTTGTAGGTCTGCTATTTTTTGAAAAATCGAAGAACGACTGACACTTTTTAAAATCTGATCTCAGGTCAGAATGGGTTTAATCAGACCAGTGTGTGTCCAGTGGAAACCTCGTATGAATCTGATCTCAGGTCAGAATGGGTTAACTGTATGTCTCTCGCCCACAGAGACCTCTCTCTCCTGTATTAACCCTATGTCTCTCGCCCACAGAGACCTCTCTCTCCTGTATTAACTGTATGTCTCTCGCCCTCAGAGATCTCTCTCTCTCTCCTGTATTAACTCTATGTCTCTCGCCCTCAGAGACCTCTCTCTCCTGTATTAACCCTATGTCTCTCGCCCTCAGACATCTCTGCTGTATTAACCCTATGTCTCTCGCCCACAGAGACCTCTCTCTCCTGTATTAACAGTATGTCTCTCGCCCTCAGAGACCTCTCTCTCCTGTATTAACTCTATGTCTCTCGCCCTCAGAGACCTCTCTCTCCTGTATTAACTGTATGTCTCTCGCCCTCAGAGACCTCTCTCTCTTGTATTAACTGTATGTCTCTCGCCCTCAAGACCTCTCTCTCTCTCCTGTATTAACTGTATGTCTCTCGCCCTCAGAGACCTCTCTCTCCTGTATCAACTGTATGTCTCTCGCCCTCAGAGACCTCTCTCTCCTGTATTAACCCATTCTGACCGGGCACCCATTTTGGTGTTGGCAACATGTTATGCTTTAGCTATTGAAAAATAGCAGATCTACAAGCTCATATCGCGCGCGATACGAGCTTGTAGGTCTGCTATTTTTTGAAAAATCGAAGAACGACTGACATTTTTTTAATCTGATCTCAGGTCAGAATGGGTTTAATCAGACCAGTGTGTGTCCAGTGGAAACCTCGTATGAATCTGATCTCAGGTCAGAATGGGTTAACTGTATGTCTCTCGCCCTCAGACCTCTCTCTCCTGTATTCACCCTATGTCTCTCGCCCACAGAGACCTCTCTCTCCTGTATTAACCCTATACCCTATGTCTCTCGCCCACAGAGACCTCTCTCTCCTGTATTAACCCTATACCCTATGTCTCTCGCCCACAGAGACCTCTCTCTCCTATATTAACTGTATGTCTCTCGCCCTCAGAGATCTCTCTCTCTCCTGTATTAACTCTATGTCTCTGGCCCTCAGAGACCTCTCTCTCCTGTATTAACCCTATGTCTCTCGCCCTCAGACCTCTCTCTCCTGTATTAACCCTATGTCTCTCGCCCTCAGACCTCTCTCTCCTGTATTAACTGTATGTCTCTCGCCCTCAGAGACCTCTCTCTCCTGTATTAACTCTATGTCTCTCGCCCTCAGAGACCTCTCTCTCCTGTATTAACCCTATGTCTCTCGCCCACAGAGACCTCTCTCTCCTGTATTAACTGTATGTCTCTCGCCCTCAGACCTCTCTCTCCTGTATTAACCCTATGTCTCTCGCCCACAGAGACCTCTCTCTCCTGTATTAACTGTATGTCTCTCGCCCTCAGAGACCTCTCTCTCCTGTATCAACTGTATGTCTCTCGCCCTCAGAGACCTCTCTCTCCTGTATTAACTGTATGTCTCTCGCCCTCAGAGACCTCTCTCTGATGTATTAACTCTATGTCTCTCGCCCTCAGAGACCTCTCTCTCCTGTATTAACTCTATGTCTCTCGCCCTCAGAGACCTCTCTCTCCTGTATTAACCCTATGTCTCTCGCCCACAGAGACCTCTCTCCTGTATTAACTGTATGTCTCTCGCCCTCAGAGACCTCTCTCTCCTGTATTCACCCTATGTCTCTCGCCCACAGAGACCTCTCTCTCCTGTATTAACCCTATACCCTATGTCTCTCGCCCACAGAGACCTCTCTCTCCTGTATTAACTGTATGTCTCTCGCCCTCAGAGATCTCTCTCTCTCCTGTATTAACTCTATGTCTCTGGCCCTCAGAGACCTCTCTCTCCTGTATTAACCCTATGTCTCTCGCCCTCAGACCTCTCTCTCCTGTATTAACCCTATGTCTCTCGCCCACAGAGACCTCTATCTCCTGTATTAACTGTATGTCTCTCGCCCTCAGAGACCTCTCTCTCCTGTATTAACTCTATGTCTCTCGCCCTCAGAGATCTCTCTCTCTCTCTCCTGTACAATTTACAATTTACAATTTACAATTTAGGCATTTAGCAGACGCTCTTAATCCAGAGCAACTTACATTTAGGCAAGAACAAAAGCATGGGAATACATCACATAAAAGCATTTATCATGAAACATGCGTAAGATAAGAAGGTAACAGTGGAATATCTATATGATGAAACTATACATACACTATACATAATAAACTATACATATTCACTACTATGCTATACATATGTACTATGGCGTGCTATGACTATATACAATACAATTATAGTGCTGTCTACATAACATGCTATAAGTCTGTGTCAAATGCTATCTAAGCCAACAGAAATGCTATGTAAGGGGTTAGGGTAAGTGCTATGGGCCATGATGGAGTCTGAAAAGGTGGGTTTTCAGGCTACGGCGGAAGATTGGGAGTGATGCTGCAGTTCTGACTGCAATGGGAAGTGCATTCCACAGTTTTGGAGCCAGAAGGGAGAAGAGTTTGGGACGTGTGGAGCGTTGTCCCAGAATGGGTTAACTGTATTAACTCAATGTCTCTCGCCCTCAGAGACCTCTCTCTCCAGTATTAACCCTATGTCTCTCGCCCTCAGAGACCTCTCTCTCCTGTATTAACTGTATGTCTCTCGCCCTCAAGACCTCTCTCTCTCTCCTGTATTAACTGTATGTCTCTCGCCCTCAGAGACCTCTCTCTCCTGTATTAACCCTATGTCTCTCGCCCTCAGAGACCTCTCTCTCCTGTATTAACTGTATGTCTCTCGCCCTCAGAGATCTCTCTCTCTCTCCTGTATTAACTCTATGTCTCTCGCCCTCAGAGACCTCTCTCTCCTGTATTAACCCTATGTCTCTCGCCCACAGAGACCTCTCTCTCCTGTATTAACCGTATGTCTCTCGCCCTCAGAGACGTCTCTCTCCTGTATTGACCCTATCTCTCTCGCCCTCAGAGACCTCTCTCTCCTGTATTAACTCTATGTCTCTCGCCCTCAGAGACCTCTCTCTCCTGTATCAACTGTATGTCTCTCACCCTCAGAGACCTCTCTCTCCTGTATTAACCCATTCTGACCGGGCACCCATTTTGGTGTTGGCATCATGATATGCTTTAGCTATTGAAAAATAGCAGATCTACAAGCTCATATGGCGACACCGAGTGGCGCGATACGAGCTTGTAGGTCTGCTATTTTTTGAAAAATCGAAGAACGACTGACACTTTTTAAAATCTGATCTCAGGTCAGAATGGGTTTAATCAGACCAGTGTGTGTCCAGTGGAAACCTCGTATGAATCTGATCTCAGGTCAGAATGGGTTAACTGTATGTCTCTCGCCCACAGAGACCTCTCTCTCCTGTATTAACCCTATGTCTCTCGCCCACAGAGACCTCTCTCTCCTGTATTAACTGTATGTCTCTCGCCCTCAGAGATCTCTCTCTCTCTCCTGTATTAACTCTATGTCTCTCGCCCTCAGAGACCTCTCTCTCCTGTATTAACCCTATGTCTCTCGCCCTCAGACATCTCTGCTGTATTAACCCTATGTCTCTCGCCCACAGAGACCTCTCTCTCCTGTATTAACAGTATGTCTCTCGCCCTCAGAGACCTCTCTCTCCTGTATTAACTCTATGTCTCTCGCCCTCAGAGACCTCTCTCTCCTGTATTAACTGTATGTCTCTCGCCCTCAGAGACCTCTCTCTCTTGTATTAACTGTATGTCTCTCGCCCTCAAGACCTCTCTCTCTCTCCTGTATTAACTGTATGTCTCTCGCCCTCAGAGACCTCTCTCTCCTGTATCAACTGTATGTCTCTCGCCCTCAGAGACCTCTCTCTCCTGTATTAACCCATTCTGACCGGGCACCCATTTTGGTGTTGGCAACATGTTATGCTTTAGCTATTGAAAAATAGCAGATCTACAAGCTCATATCGCGCGCGATACGAGCTTGTAGGTCTGCTATTTTTTGAAAAATCGAAGAACGACTGACATTTTTTTAATCTGATCTCAGGTCAGAATGGGTTTAATCAGACCAGTGTGTGTCCAGTGGAAACCTCGTATGAATCTGATCTCAGGTCAGAATGGGTTAACTGTATGTCTCTCGCCCTCAGACCTCTCTCTCCTGTATTCACCCTATGTCTCTCGCCCACAGAGACCTCTCTCTCCTGTATTAACCCTATACCCTATGTCTCTCGCCCACAGAGACCTCTCTCTCCTGTATTAACCCTATACCCTATGTCTCTCGCCCACAGAGACCTCTCTCTCCTATATTAACTGTATGTCTCTCGCCCTCAGAGATCTCTCTCTCTCCTGTATTAACTCTATGTCTCTGGCCCTCAGAGACCTCTCTCTCCTGTATTAACCCTATGTCTCTCGCCCTCAGACCTCTCTCTCCTGTATTAACCCTATGTCTCTCGCCCTCAGACCTCTCTCTCCTGTATTAACTGTATGTCTCTCGCCCTCAGAGACCTCTCTCTCCTGTATTAACTCTATGTCTCTCGCCCTCAGAGACCTCTCTCTCCTGTATTAACCCTATGTCTCTCGCCCACAGAGACCTCTCTCTCCTGTATTAACTGTATGTCTCTCGCCCTCAGACCTCTCTCTCCTGTATTAACCCTATGTCTCTCGCCCACAGAGACCTCTCTCTCCTGTATTAACTGTATGTCTCTCGCCCTCAGAGACCTCTCTCTCCTGTATCAACTGTATGTCTCTCGCCCTCAGAGACCTCTCTCTCCTGTATTAACTGTATGTCTCTCGCCCTCAGAGACCTCTCTCTGATGTATTAACTCTATGTCTCTCGCCCTCAGAGACCTCTCTCTCCTGTATTAACTCTATGTCTCTCGCCCTCAGAGACCTCTCTCTCCTGTATTAACCCTATGTCTCTCGCCCACAGAGACCTCTCTCCTGTATTAACTGTATGTCTCTCGCCCTCAGAGACCTTTCTCTCCTGTATTAACCCTATGTCTCTCGCCCTCAGACCTCTCTCTCCTGTATTAACCCTATGTCTCTCGCCCACAGAGACCTCTCTCCTGTATTAACTGTATGTCTCTCGCCCTCAGAGACCTCTCTCTCCTGTATTAACCCTATGTCTCTCGCCCTCAGACCTCTCTCTCCTGTATTAACCCTATGTCTCTCGCCCACAGAGACCTCTCTCTCCTGTATTAACTCTATGTCTCTCGCCCTCAGAGACCTCTCTCTCCTGTATTAACCCTATGTCTCTCGCCCACAGAGACCTCTCTCCTGTATTAACCCTATGTCTCTCGCCCACAGAGACCTCTATCTCCTGTATTAACTGTATGTCTCTCGCCCTCAGAGACCTCTCTCTCCTGTATTAACTCTATGTCTCTCGCCCTCAGAGACCTCTCTCTCCTGTATTAACTGTATGTCTCTCGCCCTCAGAGACCTCTCTCTCTTGTATTAACTGTATGTCTCTCGCCCTCAATACCTCTCTCTCCTGTATTAACTGTATGTCTCTCGCCCTCAGAGACCTCTCTCTCCTGTATCAACTGTATGTCTCTCGCCCTCAGAGACCTCTCTCTCCTGTATTAACCCATTCTGACCGGGCACCCATTTTGGTGTTGGCATCATGTTATGCTTTAGCTATTGAAAAATAGCAGATCTACAAGCTCATATCGCGCCACCGAGTGGCGCGATACGAGCTTGTAGGTCTGCTATTTTTTGAAAAATCGAAGAACGACTGACATTTTTTTAATCTGATCTCAGGTCAGAATGGGTTTAATCAGACCAGTGTGTGTCCAGTGGAAACCTCGTATGAATCTGATCTCAGGTCAGAATGGGTTAACTCTATGTCTCTCGCCCTCAGACCTCTCTCTCCTGTATTAACCCTATGTCTCTCGCCCACAGAGACCTCTCTCTCCTGTATTAACTGTATGTCTCTCGCCCTCAGACCTCTCTCTCCTGTATTAACCCTATGTCTCTCGCCCACAGAGACCTCTCTCTCCTGTATTAACTCTATGTCTCTCGCCCTCAGAGACCTCTCTCTCCTGTATTAACTGTATGTCTCTCGCCCTCAGAGACCTCTCTCTCTTGTATTAACTGTATGTCTCTCGCCCCCAAGACCTCTCTCTCTCTCCTGTATTAACTGTATGTCTCTCGCCCTCAGAGACCTCTCTCTCCTGTATCAACTGTATGTCTCTCGCCCTCAGACCTCTCTCTCCTGTATTAACTGTATGTCTCTCGCCCTCAGAGACCTCTCTCTCCTGTATTAACTCTATGTCTCTCGCCCTCAGAGACCTCTCTCTCCTGTATTAACTGTATGTCTCTCGCCCTCAGAGACCTCTCTCTCCTGTATCAACTGTATGTCTCTCGCCCTCAGAGACCTCTCTCTCCTGTATTAACCCATTCTGACCGGGCACCCATTTTGGTGTTGGCATCATGTTATGCTTTAGCTATTGAAAAATAGCAGATCTACAAGCTCATATCACGCCACCGAGTGTCGCGATACGAGCTTGTAGGTCTGCTATTTTTTGAAAAATCGAAGAACGACTGACATTTTTTTAATCTGATCTCAGGTCAGAATGGGTTTAATCAGACCAGTGGAAACCTCGTATGAATCTGATCTCAGGTCAGAATGGGTTAACTGTATGTCTCTCGCCCTCAGACCTCTCTCTCCTGTATTAACCCTATGTCTCTCGCCCTCAGAGACCTCTCTCTCCTGTATTAACCCTATGTCTCTCGCCCACAGAGACCTCTCTCTCCTGTATTAACTCTATGTCTCTCGCCCTCAGAGACCTCTCTCTCCTGTATCAACTGTATGTCTCTCGCCCTCAGAGACCTCTCTCTCCTGTATTAACTGTATGTCTCTCGCCCTCAGAGACCTCTCTCTGATGTATTAACTCTATGTCTCTCGCCCTCAGAGACCTCTCTCTCCTGTATTAACTCTATGTCTCTCACCCTCAGAGACCTCTCTCTCCTGTATTAACCCATTCTGACCGGGCACCCATTTTGGTGTTGGCATCATGTTATGCTTTAGCTATTGAAAAATAGCAGACCTACAAGCTCATATCGCGCCACCGAGTGGCGCGATACGAGCTTGTAGGTCTGCTATTTTTTGAAAAATCGAAGAACGACTGACATTTTTTTAATCTGATCTCAGGTCAGAATGGGTTTAATCAGACCAGTGTGTGTCCAGTGGAAACCTCGTATGAATCTGATCTCAGGTCAGAATGGGTTAACTCTATGTCTCTCGCCCTCAGACCTCTCTCTCCTGTATTAACCCTATGTCTCTCGCCCTCAGACCTCTCTCTCCTGTATTAACTGTATGTCTCTCGCCCTCAGAGACCTCTCTCTGATGTATTAACTCTATGTCTCTCGCCCTCAGAGACCTCTCTCTCCTGTATTAACTCTATGTCTCTCGCCCTCAGAGACCTCTCTCTCTTGTATTAACTGTATGTCTCTCGCCCTCAAGACCTCTCTCTCCTGTATTAACTGTATGTCTCTCGCCCTCAGAGACCTCTCTCTCCTGTATCAACTGTATGTCTCTCGCCCTCAGAGACCTCTCTCTCCTGTATTAACCCATTCTGACCGGGCACCCATTTTGGTGTTGGCATCATGTTATGCTTTAGCTATTGAAAAATAGCAGACCTACAAGCTCATATCGCGCCACCGAGTGGCGCGATACGAGCTTGTAGGTCTGCTATTTTTTGAAAAATCGAAGAACGACTGACATTTTTTAAATCTGATCTCAGGTCAGAATGGGTTTAATCAGACCAGTGTGTGTCCAGTGGAAACCTCGTATGAATCTGATCTCAGGTCAGAATGGGTTAACTCTATGTCTCTCGCCCTCAGACCTCTCTCTCCTGTATTAACCCTATGTCTCTCGCCCTCAGACCTCTCTCTCCTGTATTAACTGTATGTCTCTCGCCCTCAGAGACCTCTCTCTCCTGTATTAACTCTATGTCTCTCGCCCTCAGAGACCTCTCTCTCCTGTATTAACCCTATGTCTCTCGCCCACAGAGACCTCTCTCTCCTGTATTAACTGTATGTCTCTCGCCCTCAGACCTCTCTCTCCTGTATTAACCCTATGTCTCTCGCCCACAGAGACCTCTCTCTCCTGTATTAACTCTATGTCTCTCGCCCTCAGAGACCTCTCTCTCCTGTATTAACTGTATGTCTCTCGCCCTCAGAGACCTCTCTCTCTTGTATTAACTGTATGTCTCTCGCCCCCAAGACCTCTCTCTCTCTCCTGTATTAACTGTATGTCTCTCGCCCTCAGAGACCTCTCTCTCCTGTATCAACTGTATGTCTCTCGCCCTCAGACCTCTCTCTCCTGTATTAACTGTATGTCTCTCGCCCTCAGAGACCTCTCTCTCCTGTATTAACTCTATGTCTCTCGCCCTCAGAGACCTCTCTCTCCTGTATTAACTGTATGTCTCTCGCCCTCAGAGACCTCTCTCTCCTGTATCAACTGTATGTCTCTCGCCCTCAGAGACCTCTCTCTCCTGTATTAACTGTATGTCTCTCGCCCTCAGACCTCTCTCTCCTGTATTAACCCTATGTCTCTCGCCCTCAGAGACCTCTCTCTCCTGTATTAACCCTATGTCTCTCGCCCACAGAGACCTCTCTCTCCTGTATTAACTCTATGTCTCTCGCCCTCAGAGACCTCTCTCTCCTGTATCAACTGTATGTCTCTCGCCCTCAGAGACCTCTCTCTCCTGTATTAACTGTATGTCTCTCGCCCTCAGAGACCTCTCTCTGATGTATTAACTCTATGTCTCTCGCCCTCAGAGACCTCTCTCTCCTGTATTAACTCTATGTCTCTCGCCCTCAGAGACCTCTCTCTGATGTATTAACTCTATGTCTCTCGCCCTCAGAGACCTCTCTCTCCTGTATTAACTCTATGTCTCTCACCCTCAGAGACCTCTCTCTCCTGTATTAACCCATTCTGACCGGGCACCCATTTTGGTGTTGGCATCATGTTATGCTTTAGCTATTGAAAAATAGCAGACCTACAAGCTCATATCGCGCCACCGAGTGGCGCGATACGAGCTTGTAGGTCTGCTATTTTTTGAAAAATCGAAGAACGACTGACATTTTTTAAATCTGATCTCAGGTCAGAATGGGTTTAATCAGACCAGTGTGTGTCCAGTGGAAACCTCGTATGAATCTGATCTCAGGTCAGAATGGGTTAACTCTATGTCTCTCGCCCTCAGACCTCTCTCTCCTGTATTAACCCTATGTCTCTCGCCCTCAGACCTCTCTCTCCTGTATTAACTGTATGTCTCTCGCCCTCAGAGACCTCTCTCTGATGTATTAACTCTATGTCTCTCGCCCTCAGAGACCTCTCTCTCCTGTATTAACTCTATGTCTCTCGCCCTCAGAGACCTCTCTCTCTTGTATTAACTGTATGTCTCTCGCCCTCAAGACCTCTCTCTCCTGTATTAACTGTATGTCTCTCGCCCTCAGAGACCTCTCTCTCCTGTATCAACTGTATGTCTCTCGCCCTCAGAGACCTCTCTCTCCTGTATTAACCCATTCTGACCGGGCACCCATTTTGGTGTTGGCATCATGTTATGCTTTAGCTATTGAAAAATAGCAGACCTACAAGCTCATATCGCGCCACCGAGTGGCGCGATACGAGCTTGTAGGTCTGCTATTTTTTGAAAAATCGAAGAACGACTGACAATTTTTTAATCTGATCTCAGGTCAGAATGGGTTTAATCAGACCAGTGTGTGTCCAGTGGAAACCTCGTATGAATCTGATCTCAGGTCAGAATGGGTTAACTCTATGTCTCTCGCCCTCAGACCTCTCTCTCCTGTATTAACCCTATGTCTCTCGCCCTCAGACCTCTCTCTCCTGTATTAACTGTATGTCTCTCGCCCTCAGAGACCTCTCTCTCCTGTATTAACTCTATGTCTCTCACCGTCAGAGACCTCTCTCTCCTGTATTAACCCTATGTCTCTCGCCCACAGAGACCTCTCTCTCTTGTATTAACTGTATGTCTCTCGCCCCCAAGACCTCTCTCTCTCCTGTATTAACTGTATGTCTCTCGCCCTCAGAGACCTCTCTCTCCTGTATCAACTGTATGTCTCTCGCCCTCAGAGACCTCTCTCTCCTGTATTAACTGTATGTCTCTCGCCCTCAGAGACCTCTCTCTCCTGTATCAACTGTATGTCTCTCGCCCTCAGAGACCTCTCTCTCCTGTATTAACCCATTCTGACCGGGCACCCATTTTGGTGTTGGCATCATGTTATGCTTTAGCTATTGAAAAATAGCAGACCTACAAGCTCATATCGCGCCACCGAGTGGCGCGATACGAGCTTGTAGGTCTGCTATTTTTTGAAAAATCGAAGAACGACTGACATTTTTTTAATCTGATCTCAGGTCAGAATGGGTTTAATCAGACCAGTGTGTGTCCAGTGGAAACCTCGTATGAATCTGATCTCAGGTCAGAATGGGTTAACTCTATGTCTCTCGCCCTCAGACCTCTCTCTCCTGTATTAACCCTATGTCTCTCGCCCTCAGACCTCTCTCTCCTGTATTAACTATGTCTCTCGCCCTCAGAGACCTCTCTCTCTTGTATTAACTGTATGTCTCTCGCCCCCAAGACCTCTCTCTCTCCTGTATTAACTGTATGTCTCCTGCCCTCAGAGACCTCTCTCTCCTGTATCAACTGTATGTCTCTCGCCCTCAGAGACCTCTCTCTCCTGTATTAACTGTATGTCTCTCGCCCTCAGAGACCTCTCTCTGATGTATTAACCCTATGTCTCTCGCCCAGAGAGACCTCTCTCCTGTATTAACTGTATGTCTCTCGCCCTCAGAGACCTCTCTCTCCTGTATTAACCCTATGTCTCTCGCCCTCAGACCTCTCTCTCCTGTATTAACCCTATGTCTCTCGCCCACAGAGACCTCTATCTCCTGTATTAACTGTATGTCTCTCGCCCTCAGAGACCTCTCTCTCCTGTATTAACTCTATGTCTCTCGCCCTCAGAGACCTCTCTCTCCTGTATTAACTGTATGTCTCTCGCCCTCAGAGACCTCTCTCTCTTGTATTAACTGTATGTCTCTCGCCCTCAATACCTCTCTCTCCTGTATTAACTGTATGTCTCTCGCCCTCAGAGACCTCTCTCTCCTGTATCAACTGTATGTCTCTCGCCCTCAGAGACCTCTCTCTCCTGTATTAACCCATTCTGACCGGGCACCCATTTTGGTGTTGGCATCATGTTATGCTTTAGCTATTGAAAAATAGCAGATCTACAAGCTCATATCGTGGCGCGATACGAGCTTGTAGGTCTGCTATTTTTTGAAAAATCGAAGAACGACTGACATTTTTTAAATCTGATCTCAGGTCAGAATGGGTTTAATCAGACCAGTGTGTGTCCAGTGGAAACCTCGTATGAATCTGATCTCAGGTCAGAATGGGTTAACTGTATGTCTCTCGCCCTCAGACCTCTCTCTCCTGTATTAACCCTATGTCTCTCGCCCTCAGAGACCTCTCTCTCCTGTATTAACCCTATGTCTCTCGCCCACAGAGACCTCTCTCTCCTGTATTAACTCTATGTCTCTCGCCCTCAGAGACCTCTCTCTCCTGTATCAACTGTATGTCTCTCGCCCTCAGAGACCTCTCTCTCCTGTATTAACTGTATGTCTCTCGCCCTCAGAGACCTCTCTCTGATGTATTAACTCTATGTCTCTCGCCCTCAGAGACCTCTCTCTCCTGTATTAACTCTATGTCTCTCACCGTCAGAGACCTCTCTCTCCTGTATTAACCCTATGTCTCTCGCCAACAGAGACCTCTCTCTCTTGTATTAACTGTATGTCTCTCGCCCCCAAGACCTCTCTCTCTCTCCTGTATTAACTGTATGTCTCTCGCCCTCAGAGACCTCTCTCTCCTGTATCAACTGTATGTCTCTCGCCCTCAGAGACCTCTCTCTCCTGTATTAACAGTATGTCTCTCGCCCTCAGAGACCTCTCTCTGATGTATTAACTCTATGTCTCTCGCCCTCAGAGACCTCTCTCTCCTGTATTAACTCTATGTCTCTCACCGTCAGAGACCTCTCTCTCCTGTATTAACCCTATGTCTCTCGCCCACAGAGACCTCTCTCTCTTGTATTAACTGTATGTCTCTCACCCCCAAGACCTCTCTCTCGCTCTCCTGTATTAACTGTATGTCTCTCGCCCTCAGAGACCTCTCTCTCCTGTATCAACTGTATGTCTCTCGCCCTCAGAGACCTCTCTCTCCTGTATTAACTGTATGTCTCTCGCCCTCAGAGACCTCTCTCTGATGTATTAACTCTATGTCTCTCGCCCTCAGAGACCTCTCTCTCCTGTATTAACTCTATGTCTCTCGCCCTCAGAGACCTCTCTCTCTTGTATTAACTGTATGTCTCTCGCCCTCAAGACCTCTCTCTCCTGTATTAACTGTATGTCTCTCGCCCTCAGAGACCTCTCTCTCCTGTATCAACTGTATGTCTCTCGCCCTCAGAGACCTCTCTCTCCTGTATTAACCCATTCTGACCGGGCACCCATTTTGGTGTTGGCATCATGTTATGCTTTAGCTATTGAAAAATAGCAGACCTACAAGCTCATATCGCGCCACCGAGTGGCGCGATACGAGCTTGTAGGTCTGCTATTTTTTGAAAAATCGAAGAACGACTGACATTTTTTTAATCTGATCTCAGGTCAGAATGGGTTTAATCAGACCAGTGTGTGTCCAGTGGAAACCTCGTATGAATCTGATCTCAGGTCAGAATGGGTTAACTCTATGTCTCTCGCCCTCAGACCTCTCTCTCCTGTATTAACCCTATGTCTCTCGCCCTCAGACCTCTCTCTCCTGTATTAACTGTATGTCTCTCGCCCTCAGAGACCTCTCTCTCCTGTATTAACTCTATGTCTCTCACCGTCAGAGACCTCTCTCTCCTGTATTAACCCTATGTCTCTCGCCCACAGAGACCTCTCTCTCTTGTATTAACTGTATGTCTCTCGCCCCCAAGACCTCTCTCTCTCTCTCCTGTATTAACTGTATGTCTCTCGCCCTCAGAGACCTCTCTCTCCTGTATCAACTGTATGTCTCTCGCCCTCAGAGACCTCTCTCTCCTGTATTAACTGTATGTCTCTCGCCCTCAGAGACCTCTCTCTGATGTATTAACTCTATGTCTCTGGCCCTCAGAGACCTCTCTCTCCTGTATTAACTCTATGTCTCTCGCCCTCAGAGACCTCTCTCTCTTGTATTAACTGTATGTCTCTCGCCCTCAAGACCTCTCTCTCCTGTATTAACTGTATGTCTCTCGCCCTCAGAGACCTCTCTCTCCTGTATCAACTGTATGTCTCTCGCCCTCAGAGACCTCTCTCTCCTGTATTATCCCATTCTGACCGGGCACCCATTTTGGTGTTGGCATCATGTTATGCTTTAGCTATTGAAAAATAGCAGACCTACAAGCTCATATCGCGCCACCGAGTGGCGCGATACGAGCTTGTAGGTCTGCTATTTTTTGAAAAATCGAAGAACGACTGACATTTTTTTAATCTGATCTCAGGTCAGAATGGGTTTAATCAGACCAGTGTGTGTCCAGTGGAAACCTCGTATGAATCTGATCTCAGGTCAGAATGGGTTAACTCTATGTCTCTCGCCCTCAGACCTCTCTCTCCTGTATTAACCCTATGTCTCTCGCCCTCAGACCTCTCTCTCCTGTATTAACTGTATGTCTCTCGCCCTCAGAGACCTCTCTCTCTTGTATTAACTGTATGTCTCTCGCCCCCAAGACCTCTCTCTCTCCTGTATTAACTGTATGTCTCTCGCCCTCAGAGACCTCTCTCTCCTGTATCAACTGTATGTCTCTCGCCCTCAGAGACCTCTCTCTCCTGTATTAACTGTATGTCTCTCGCCCTCAGAGACCTCTCTCTGATGTATTAACTCTATGTCTCTCGCCCTCAGAGACCTCTCTCTCCTGTATTAACCCTATGTCTCTCGCCCACAGAGACCTCTCTCTCTTGTATTAACTGTATGTCTCTCGCCCCCAAGACCTCTCTCTCTCTCTCCTGTATTAACTGTATGTCTCTCGCCCTCAGAGACCTCTCTCTCCTGTATCAACTGTATGTCTCTCGCCCTCAGAGACCTCTCTCTCCTGTATTAACTGTATGTCTCTCGCCCTCAGAGACCTCTCTCTGATGTATTAACTCTATGTCTCTCGCCCTCAGAGACCTCTCTCTCCTGTATTAACTCTATGTCTCTCGCCCTCAGAGACCTCTCTCTCCTGTATTAACCCTATGTCTCTCGCCCAGAGAGACCTCTCTCCTGTATTAACTGTATGTCTCTCGCCCTCAGAGACCTCTCTCTCCTGTATTAACCCTATGTCTCTCGCCCTCAGACCTCTCTCTCCTGTATTAACCCTATGTCTCTCGCCCACAGAGACCTCTATCTCCTGTATTAACTGTATGTCTCTCGCCCTCAGAGACCTCTCTCTCCTGTATTAACTCTATGTCTCTCGCCCTCAGAGACCTCTCTCTCCTGTATTAACTGTATGTCTCTCGCCCTCAGAGACCTCTCTCTCTTGTATTAACTGTATGTCTCTCGCCCTCAATACCTCTCTCTCCTGTATTAACTGTATGTCTCTCGCCCTCAGAGACCTCTCTCTCCTGTATCAACTGTATGTCTCTCGCCCTCAGAGACCTCTCTCTCCTGTATTAACCCATTCTGACCGGGCACCCATTTTGGTGTTGGCATCATGTTATGCTTTAGCTATTGAAAAATAGCAGATCTACAAGCTCATATCGCGCCACCGAGTGGCGCGGCGCGATACGAGCTTGTAGGTCTGCTATTTTTTGAAAAATCGAAGAACGACTGACATTTTTTTAATCTGATCTCAGGTCAGAATGGGTTTAATCAGACCAGTGTGTGTCCAGTGGAAACCTCGTATGAATCTGATCTCAGGTCAGAATGGGTTAACTGTATGTCTCTCGCCCTCAGACCTCTCTCTCCTGTATTAACCCTATGTCTCTCGCCCTCAGAGACCTCTCTCTCCTGTATTAACCCTATGTCTCTCGCCCACAGAGACCTCTCTCTCCTGTATTAACTCTATGTCTCTCGCCCTCAGAGACCTCTCTCTCCTGTATCAACTGTATGTCTCTCGCCCTCAGAGACCTCTCTCTCCTGTATTAACTGTATGTCTCTCGCCCTCAGAGACCTCTCTCTGATGTATTAACTCTATGTCTCTCGCCCTCAGAGACCTCTCTCTCCTGTATTAACTCTATGTCTCTCACCGTCAGAGACCTCTCTCTCCTGTATTAACCCTATGTCTCTCGCCCACAAAGACCTCTCTCTCTTGTAATAACTGTATGTCTCTCGCCCCCAAGACCTCTCTCTCTCTCCTGTATTAACTGTATGTCTCTCGCCCTCAGAGACCTCTCTCTCCTGTATCAACTGTATGTCTCTCTCCCTCAGAGACCTCTCTCTCCTGTATTAACTGTATGTCTCTCGCCCTCAGAGACCTCTCTCTGATGTATTAACTCTATGTCTCTCGCCCTCAGAGACCTCTCTCTCCTGTATTAACTCTATGTCTCTCACCGTCAGAGACCTCTCTCTCCTGTATTAACCCTATGTCTCTCGCCCACAGAGACCTCTCTCTCTTGTATTAACTGTATGTCTCTCGCCCCCAAGACCTCTCTCTCTCTCTCCTGTATTAACTGTATGTCTCTCGCCCTCAAAGACCTCTCTCTCCTGTATCAACTGTATGTCTCTCGCCCTCAGAGACCTCTCTCTCCTGTATTAACTGTATGTCTCTCGCCCTCAGAGACCTCTCTCTGATGTATTAACTCTATGTCTCTCGCCCTCAGAGACCTCTCTCTCCTGTATTAACTCTATGTCTCTCGCCCTCAGAGACCTCTCTCTCTTGTATTAACTGTATGTCTCTCGCCCTCAAGACCTCTCTCTCTCTCTCCTGTATTAACTGTATGTCTCTCGCCCTCAGAGACCTCTCTCTCCTGTATTAACTGTATGTCTCTCGCCCTCAGAGACCTCTCTCTCCTGTATCAACTGTATGTCTCTCGCCCTCAGAGACCTCTCTCTCCTGTATTAACCCATTCTGACCGGGCACCCATTTTGGTGTTGGCATCATGTTATGCTTTAGCTATTGAAAAATAGCAGACCTACAAGCTCATATCGCGCCACCGAGTGGCGCGATACGAGCTTGTAGGTCTGCTACTTTTTTGAAAAATCGAAGAACGACTGACATTTTTTTAATCTGATCTCAGGTCAGAATGGGTTTAATCAGACCAGTGTGTGTCCAGTGGAAACCTCGTATGAATCTGATCTCAGGTCAGAATGGGTTAACTCTATGTCTCTCGCCCTCAGTCCTCTCTCTCCTGTATTAACCCTATGTCTCTCGCCCTCAGACCTCTCTCTCCTGTATTAACTGTATGTCTCTCGCCCTCAGAGACCTCTCTCTCTTGTATTAACTGTATGTCTCTCGCCCCCAAGACCTCTCTCTCTCCTGTATTAACTGTATGTCTCTCGCCCTCAGAGACCTCTCTCTCCTGTATCAACTGTATGTCTCTCGCCCTCAGAGACCTCTCTCTCCTGTATTAACTGTATGTCTCTCGCCCTCAGAGACCTCTCTCTGATGTATTAACTCTATGTCTCTCGCCCTCAGAGACCTCTCTCTCCTGTATTAACTCTATGTCTCTCGCCGTCAGAGACCTCTCTCTCCTGTATTAACCCTATGTCTCTCGCCCACAGAGACCTCTCTCTCTTGTATTAACTGTATGTCTCTCGCCCGCAAGACCTCTCTCTCTCTCCTGTATTAACTGTATGTCTCTCGCCCTCAGAGACCTCTCTCTCCTGTATCAACTGTATGTCTCTCGCCCTCAGAGACCTCTCTCTCCTGTATTAACTGTATGTCTCTCGCCCTCAGAGACCTCTCTCTGATGTATTAACTCTATGTCTCTCGCCCTCAGAGACCTCTCTCTCCTGTATTAACTCTATGTCTCTCGCCCTCAGAGACCTCTCTCTCCTGTATTAACCCTATGTCTCTCGCCCAGAGAGACCTCTCTCCTGTATTAACTGTATGTCTCTCGCCCTCAGAGACCTCTCTCTCCTGTATTAACCCTATGTCTCTCGCCCTCAGACCTCTCTCTCCTGTATTAACCCTATGTCTCTCGCCCACAGAGACCTCTATCTCCTGTATTAACTGTATGTCTCTCGCCCTCAGAGACCTCTCTCTCCTGTATTAACTCTATGTCTCTCGCCCTCAGAGACCTCTCTCTCCTGTATTACCTGTATGTCTCTCGCCCTCAGAGACCTCTCTCTCTTGTATTAACTGTATATCTCTCGCCCTCAATACCTCTCTCTCCTGTATTAACTGTATGTCTCTCGCCCTCAGAGACCTCTCTCTCCTGTATCAACTGTATGTCTCTCGCCCTCAGAGACCTCTCTCTCCTGTATTAACCCATTCTGACCGGGCACCCATTTTGGTGTTGGCATCATGTTATGCTTTAGCTATTGAAAAATAGCAGATCTACAAGCTCATATCGCGCCACCGAGTGGCGCGATACGAGCTTGTAGGTCTGCTATTTTTTGAAAAATCGAAGAACGACTGACATTTTTTAAATCTGATCTCAGGTCAGAATGGGTTTAATCAGACCAGTGTGTGTCCAGTGGAAACCTCGTATGAATCTGATCTCAGGTCAGAATGGGTTAACTGTATGTCTCTCGCCCTCAGACCTCTCTCTCCTGTATTAACCCTATGTCTCTCGCCCTCAGAGACCTCTCTCTCCTGTATTAACCCTATGTCTCTCGCCCACAGAGACCTCTCTCTCCTGTATTAACTCTATGTCTCTCGCCCTCAGAGACCTCTCTCTCCTGTATCAACTGTATGTCTCTCGCCCTCAGAGACCTCTCTCTCCTGTATTAACTGTATGTCTCTCGCCCTCAGAGACCTCTCTCTGATGTATTAACTCTATGTCTCTCGCCCTCAGAGACCTCTCTCTCCTGTATTAACTCTATGTCTCTCACCGTCAGAGACCTCTCTCTCCTGTATTAACCCTATGTCTCTCGCCCACAGAGACCTCTCTCTCTTGTATTAACTGTATGTCTCTCGCCCCCAAGACCTCTCTCTCTCTCTCCTGTATTAACTGTATGTCTCTCGCCCTCAGAGACCTCTCTCTCCTGTATCAACTGTATGTCTCTCGCCCTCAGAGACCTCTCTCTCCTGTATTAACTGTATGTCTCTCGCCCTCAGAGACCTCTCTCTGATGTATTAACTCTATGTCTCTCGCCCTCAGAGACCTCTCTCTCCTGTATCAACTGTATGTCTCTCGCCCTCAGAGACCTCTCTCTCCTGTATTAACTGTATGTCTCTCGCCCTCAGAGACCTCTCTCTCCTGTATTAACTCTATGTCTCTCGCCCTCAGAGACCTCTCTCTCTTGTATTAACTGTATGTCTCTCGCCCTCAAGACCTCTCTCTCCTGTATTAACTGTATGTCTCTCGCCCTCAGAGACCTCTCTCTCCTGTATTAACTCTATGTCTCTCACCGTCAGAGACCTCTCTCTCCTGTATTAACCCTATGTCTCTCGCCCACAGAGACCTCTCTCTCTTGTATTAACTGTATGTCTCTCGCCCCCAAGACCTCTCTCTCTCTCTCCTGTATTAACTGTATGTCTCTCGCCCTCAGAGACCTCTCTCTCCTGTATCAACTGTATGTCTCTCGCCCTCAGAGACCTCTCTCTCCTGTATTAACTGTATGTCTCTCGCCCTCAGAGACCTCTCTCTGATGTATTAACTCTATGTCTCTGGCCCTCAGAGACCTCTCTCTCCTGTATTAACTCTATGTCTCTCGCCCTCAGAGACCTCTCTCTCTTGTATTAACTGTATGTCTCTCGCCCTCAAGACCTCTCTCTCCTGTATTAACTGTATGTCTCTCGCCCTCAGAGACCTCTCTCTCCTGGATCAACTGTATGTCTCTCGCCCTCAGAGACCTCTCTCTCCTGTATTAACCCATTCTGACCGGGCACCCATTTTGGTGTTGGCATCATGTTATGCTTTAGCTATTGAAAAATAGCAGACCTACAAGCTCATATCGCGCCACCGAGTGGCGCGATACGAGCTTGTAGGTCTGCTATTTTTTGAAAAATCGAAGAACGACTGACATTTTTTAAATCTGATCTCAGGTCAGAATGGGTTTAATCAGACCAGTGTGTGTCCAGTGGAAACCTCGTATGAATCTGATCTCAGGTCAGAATGGGTTAACTCTATGTCTCTCGCCCTCAGACCTCTCTCTCCTGTATTAACCCTATGTCTCTCGCCCTCAGACCTCTCTCTCCTGTATTAACTGTATGTCTCTCGCCCTCAGAGACCTCTCTCTCTTGTATTAACTGTATGTCTCTCGCCCCCAAGACCTCTCTCTCTCCTGTATTAACTGTATGTCTCTCGCCCTCAGAGACCTCTCTCTCCTGTAACAACTGTATGTCTCTCGCCCTCAGAGACCTCTCTCTCCTGTATTAACTGTATGTCTCTCGCCCTCAGAGACCTCTCTCTGATGTATTAACTCTATGTCTCTCGCCCTCAGACCTCTCTCTCCTGTATTCACTCTATGTCTCTCACCGTCAGAGACCTCTCTCTCCTGTATTAACCCTATGTCTCTCGCCCACAGAGACCTCTCTCTCCTGTATTCACTCTATGTCTCTCACCGTCAGAGACCTCTCTCTCCTGTATTAACCCTATGTCTCTCGCCCACAGAGACCTCTCTCTCCTGTATTAACTCTATGTCTCTCGCCCTCAGAGACCTCTCTCTCCTGTATCAACTCTATGTCTCTCGCCCTCAGAGACCTCTCTCTCCTGTATTAACTGTATGTCTCTCGCCCTCAGAGACCTCTCTCTCCTGTATTAACTGTATGTCTCTCGCCTTCAGAGACCTCTCTCTCCTGTATTAACCCTATGTCTCTCGCCCTCAGACCTCTCTCTCCTGTATTAACCCTATGTCTCTCGCCCACAGAGACCTCTCTCTCCTGTATTAACTCTATGTCTCTCGCCCTCAGAGACCTCTCTCTCCTGTATTAACTGTATGTCTCTCGCCCTCAGAGACCTCTCTCTCTTGTATTAACTGTATGTCTCTCGCCCTCAATACCTCTCTCTCTCTCCTGTATTAACTGTATGTCTCTCGCCCTCAGAGACCTCTCTCTCCTGTATCAACTGTATGTCTCTCGCCCTCAGAGACCTCTCTCTCCTGTATTAACCCATTCTGACCGGGCACCCATTTTGGTGTTGGCATCATGTTATGCTTTAGCTATTGAAAAATAGCAGATCTACAAGCTCATATCGCGCCACCGAGTGGCGCGATACGAGCTTGTAGGTCTGCTATTTTTTGAAAAATCGAAGAACGACTGACATTTTTTTAATCTGATCTCAGGTCAGAATGGGTTTAATCAGACCAGTGTGTGTCCAGTGGAAACCTCGTATGAATCTGATCTCAGGTCAGAATGGGTTAACTGTATGTCTCTCGCCCTCAGACCTCTCTCTCCTGTATTAACCCTATGTCTCTCGCCCTCAGAGACCTCTCTCTCCTGTATTAACCCTATGTCTCTCGCCCACAGAGACCTCTCTCTCCTGTATTAACTGTATGTCTCTCGCCCTCAGAGATCTCTCTCACTCTCCTGTATTAACTCTATGTCTCTCGCCCTCAGAGACCTCTCTCTCCTATATTAACCCTATGTCTCTCGCCCTCAGACCTCTCTCTCCTGTATTAACTGTATGTCTCTCGCCCTCAGAGACCTCTCTCTCCTGTATTAACTCTATGTCTCTCGCCCTCAGAGACCTCTCTCTCCTGTATTAACCCTATGTCTCTCGCCCTCAGAGACCTCTCTCTCTTGTATTAACTTTATGTCTCTCGCCCTCAAGACCTCTCTCTCTCTCCTGTATTAACTGTATGTCTCTCGCCCTCAGAGACCTCTCTCTCCTGTATCAACAGTATGTCTCTCGCCCACAGAGACCTCTCTCTCCTGTATTAACCCTATGTCTCTTGCCCACAGAGACCTCTCTCTCCTGTATTAACTGTATGTCTCTCGCCCTCAGAGACCTCTCTCTCCTGTATCAACTGTATGTCTCTCGCCCTCAGAGACCTCTCTCTCCTGTATTAACCCATTCTGAC
Organism: Protomyctophum parallelum; assembly: GCF_964188405.1. NCBI lineage: Eukaryota > Metazoa > Chordata > Actinopteri > Myctophiformes > Myctophidae > Protomyctophum > Protomyctophum parallelum. Next base: position 52,497,498 of record NC_139712.1, on the reverse strand, counting down.
CGGGCACACATTTTGGTGTTGGCATCATGTTATGCTTTGGCTATTGAAAAATAGCAGATCTACAAGCTCATATCGCGCCACCGAGTGGCGCGATACGAGCTTGTAGGTCTGCTATTTTTTGAAAAATCGAAGAACGACTGACATTTTTTTAATCTGATCTCAGGTTAGAATGGGTTTAATCAGACCAGTGTGTGTCCAGTGGAAACCTCGTATGAATCTGATCTCAGGTCAGAATGGGTTAACTGTATGTCTCTCGCCCTCAGACCTCTCTCTCCTGTATTAACCCTATGTCTCTCGCCCTCAGAGACCTCTCTCTCCTGTATTAACCCTATGTCTCTCGCCCACAGAGACCTCTCTCTCCTGTATTAACTGTATGTCTCTCGCCCTCAGAGATCTCTCTCACTCTCCTGTATTAACTCTATGTCTCTCGCCCTCAGAGACCTCTCTCTCCTATATTAACCCTATGTCTCTCGCCCTCAGACCTCTCTCTCCTGTATTAACTGTATGTCTCTCGCCCTCAGAGACCTCTCTCTCCTGTATTAACTCTATGTCTCTCGCCCTCAGAGACCTCTCTCTCCTGTATTAACCCTATGTCTCTCGCCCTCAGAGACCTCTCTCTCTTGTATTAACTTTATGTCTCTCGCCCTCAAGACCTCTCTCTCTCTCCTGTATTAACTGTATGTCTCTCGCCCTCAGAGACCTCTCTCTCCTGTATCAACAGTATGTCTCTCGCCCACAGAGACCTCTCTCTCCTGTATTAACCCTATGTCTCTTGCCCACAGAGACCTCTCTCTCCTGTATTAACTGTATGTCTCTCGCCCTCAGAGACCTCTCTCTCCTGTATCAACTGTATGTCTCTCGCCCTCAGAGACCTCTCTCTCCTGTATTAACCCATTCTGACCGGGCACCCATTTTGGTGTTGGCATCATGTTATGCTTTGGCTATTGAAAAATAGCAGATCTACAAGCTCATATCGCGCCACCGAGTGGCGCGATACGAGCTTGTAGGTCTGCTATTTTTTGAAAAATCGAAGAACGACTGACATTTTTTTAATCTGATCTCAGGTTAGAATGGGTTTAATCAGACCAGTGTGTGTCCAGTGGAAACCTCGTATGAATCTGATCTCAGGTCAGAATGGGTTAACTGTATGTCTCTCGCCCTCAGACCTCTCTCTCCTGTATTAACCCTATGTCTCTCGCCCTCAGAGACCTCTCTCTCCTGTATTAACCCTATGTCTCTCGCCCACAGAGACCTCTCTCTCCTGTATTAACTGTATGTCTCTCGCCCTCAGAGATCTCTCTCACTCTCCTGTATTAACTCTATGTCTCTCGCCCTCAGAGACCTCTCTCTCCTATATTAACCCTATGTCTCTCGCCCTCAGACCTCTCTCTCCTGTATTAACTGTATGTCTCTCGCCCTCAGAGACCTCTCTCTCCTGTATTAACTCTATGTCTCTCGCCCTCAGAGACCTCTCTCTCCTGTATTAACCCTATGTCTCTCGCCCTCAGAGACCTCTCTCTCTTGTATTAACTTTATGTCTCTCGCCCTCAAGACCTCTCTCTCTCTCCTGTATTAACTGTATGTCTCTCGCCCTCAGAGACCTCTCTCTCCTGTATCAACAGTATGTCTCTCGCCCACAGAGACCTCTCTCTCCTGTATTAACCCTATGTCTCTTGCCCACAGAGACCTCTCTCTCCTGTATTAACTGTATGTCTCTCGCCCTCAGAGACCTCTCTCTCCTGTATCAACTGTATGTCTCTCGCCCTCAGAGACCTCTCTCTCCTGTATTAACCCATTCTGACCGGGCACCCATTTTGGTGTTGGCATCATGTTATGCTTTGGCTATTGAAAAATAGCAGATCTACAAGCTCATATCGCACCACCGAGTGGCGCGATACGAGCTTGTAGGTCTGCTATTTTTTGAAAAATCGAAGAACGACTGACATTTTTTTAATCTGATCTCAGGTTAGAATGGGTTTAATCAGACCAGTGTGTGTCCAGTGGAAACCTCGTATGAATCTGATCTCAGGTCAGAATGGGTTAACTGTATGTCTCTCGCCCTCAGACCTCTCTCTCCTGTATTAACCCTATGTCTCTCGCCCTCAGAGACCTCTCTCTCCTGTATTAACCCTATGTCTCTCGCCCACAGAGACCTCTCTCTCCTGTATTAACTGTATGTCTCTCGCCCTCAGAGATCTCTCTCTCTCTCCTGTATTAACTCTATGTCTCTCGCCTTCAGAGACCTCTCTCTCCTGTATTAACCCTATGTCTCTCGCCCTCAGACCTCTCTCTCCTGTATTAACCCTATGTCTCTCGCCCACAGAGACCTCTCTCTCCTGTATTAACTGTATGTCTCTCGCCCTCAGAGACCTCTCTCTCCTGTATTAACTCTATGTCTCTCGCCCTCAGAGACCTCTCTCTCCTGTATTAACTGTATGTCTCTCGCCCTCAGAGACCTCTCTCTCTTGTATTAACTGTATGTCTCTCGCCCTCAAGACCTCTCTCTCTCTCCTGTATTAACTGTATGTCTCTCGCCCTCAGAGACCTCTCTCTCCTGTATCAACTGTATGTCTCTCGCCCTCAGAGACCTCTCTCTCCTGTATTAACCCATTCTGACTGGGCACCCATTTTGGTGTTGGCATCATGTTATGCTTTAGCTATTGAAAAATAGCAGATCTACAAGCTCATATCGCGCCACCGAGTGGCGCGATACGAGCTTGTAGGTCTGCTATTTTTTGAAAAATCGAAGAACGACTGACACTTTTTTAAATCTGATCTCAGGTCAGAATGGGTTTAATCAGACCAGTGTGTGTCCAGTGGAAACCTCGTATGAATCTGATCTCAGGTCAGAATGGGTTAACTGTATGTCTCTCGCCCACAGAGACCTCTCTCTCCTGTATTAACCCTATGTCTCTCGCCCACAGAGACCTCTCTTTCCTGTATTAACTGTATGTCTCTCGCCCTCAGAGATCTCTCTCTCCTGTATTAACTCTATGTCTCTCGCGCTCAGAGACCTCTCTCTCTCCTGTATTAACCCTATGTCTCTCGCCCTCAGACCTCTCTCTGCTGTATTAACCCTATGTCTCTCGCCCACAGAGACCTCTCTCTCCTGTATTAACAGTATGTCTCTCGCCCTCAGAGACCTCTCTCTCCTGTATTAACTCTATGTCTCTCGCCCTCAGAGACCTCTCTCTCCTGTATTAACTGTATGTCTCTCGCCCTCAGAGACCTCTCTCTCTTGTATTAACTGTATGTCTCTCGCCCTCAAGACCTCTCTCTCTCTCCTGTATTAACTGTATGTCTCTAGCCCTCAGAGACCTCTCTCTCCTGTATCAACTGTATGTCTCTCGCCCTCAGAGACCTCTCTCTCCTGTATTAACCCATTCTGACCGGGCACCCATTTTGGTGTTGGCAACATGTTATGCTTTAGCTATTGAAAAATAGCAGATCTACAAGCTCATATCGCGCCCTTGTAGGTCTGCTATTTTTTGAAAAATCGAAGAACGACTGACATTTTTTAAATCTGATCTCAGGTCAGAATGGGTTTAATCAGACCAGTGTGTTTCCAGTGGAAACCTCGTATGAATCTGATCTCAGGTCAGAATGGGTTAACTGTATGTCTCTCGCCCTCAGACCTCTCTCTCCTGTATTCACCCTATGTCTCTCGCCCACAGAGACCTCTCTCTCCTGTATTAACCCTATACCCTATGTCTCTCGCCCACAGAGACCTCTCTCTCCTGTATTAACCCTATACCCTATGTCTCTCGCCCACAGAGACCTCTCTCTCCTGTATTAACTGTATGTCTCTCGCCCTCAGAGATCTCTCTCTCTCTCCTGTATTAACTCTATGTCTCTCGCCCTCAGAGACCTCTCTCTCCTGTATTAACTGTATGTCTCTCGCCCTCAGAGACCTCTCTCTCCTGTATTAACCCTATGTCTCTCGCCCTCAGACCTCTCTCTCCTGTATTAACCCTATGTCTCTCGCCCACAGAGACCTCTCTCTCCTGTATTAACTGTATGTCTCTCGCCCTCAGAGACCTCTCTCTCCTGTATTAACTCTATGTCTCTCGCCCTCAGAGACCTCTCTCTCCTGTATTAACCCTATGTCTCTCACCCACAGAGACCTCTCTCTCCTGTATTAACTGTATGTCTCTCGCCCTCAGATACCTCTCTCTCCTGTATTAACTCTATGTCTCTCGCCCTCAGAGACCTCTCTCTCCTGTATTAACTTTATGTCTCTCACCCTCAAGACCTCTCTCTCTCTCCTGTATTAACTGTATGTCTCTCGCCCTCAGAGACCTCTCTCTCGCCCTCAGAGACCTCTCTCTCCTGTATTAACCCATTCTGACCGGGCACCCATTTTGGTGTTGGCATCATGTTATGCTTTAGCTATTGAAAAATAGCAGATCTACAAGCTCATATCGCGTGGCGCGATACGAGCTTGTAGGTCTGCTATTTTTTGAAAAATCGAAGAACGACTGACATTTTTTTAATCTGATCTCAGGTCAGAATGGGTTTAATCAGACCAGTGTGTGTCCAGTGGAAACCTCGTATGAATCTGATCTCAGGTCTGACTGTATGTCTCTCGCCCTCAGAGACCTCTCTCTCCTCTATTAACTCTATGTCTCTCGCCCTCAGAGACCTCTCTCTCCTGTATTAACTGTATGTCTCTCGCCCTCAGAGACCTCTCTCTCTTGTATTAACTGTATGTCTCTCGCCCTCAAGACCTCTCTCTCTCTCCTGTATTAACTGTATGTCTCTCGCCCTCAGAGACCTCTCTCTCCTGTATCAACTGTATGTCTCTCGCCCTCAGACCTCTCTCTCCTGTATTAACTGTATGTCTCTCGCCCTCAGAGACCTCTCTCTCCTGTATTAACTCTATGTCTCTCGCCCTCAGAGACCTCTCTCTCCTGTATTAACCCTATGTCTCTCACCCACAGAGACCTCTCTCTCCTGTATTAACTGTATGTCTCTCGCCCTCAGATACCTCTCTCTCCTGTATTAACTCTATGTCTCTCGCCCTCAGAGACCTCTCTCTCCTGTATTAACTTTATGTCTCTCGCCCTCAAGACCTCTCTCTCTCTCCTGTATTAACTGTATGTCTCTCGCCCTCAGAGACCTCTCTCTCGCCCTCAGAGACCTCTCTCTCCTGTATTAACTGTATGTCTCTCGCCCTCAGACCTCTCTCTCCTGTATTAACCCTATGTCTCTCGCCCACAGACCTCTCTCTCCTGTATTAACCCTATGTCTCTCGCCCACAGAGACCTCTCTCTCCTGTATTAACTGTATGTCTCTCGCCCTCAGAGATCTCTCTCTCCTGTATTAACCCTATGTCTCTCGCCCACAGAGACCTCTCTCTCCTGTATTAACTCTATGTCTCTCGCCCTCAGAGACCTCTCTCTCCTGTATTAACTGTATGTCTCTCGCCCTCAGAGACCTCTCTCTCTTGTATTAACTGTATGTCTCTCGCCCTCAATACCTCTCTCTCTCTCCTGTATTAACTGTATGTCTCTCGCCCTCAGAGACCTCTCTCTCCTGTATCAACTGTATGTCTCTCGCCCTCAGAGACCTCTCTCTCCTGTATTAACCCATTCTGACCGGGCACCCATTTTGGTGTTGGCATCATGTTATGCTTTGGCTATTGAAAAATAGCAGATCTACAAGCTCATATCGCGCCACCGAGTGGCGCGATACGAGCTTGTAGGTCTGCTATTTTTTGAAAAATCGAAGAACGACTGACATTTTTTTAATCTGATCTCAGGTCAGAATGGGTTTAATCAGACCAGTGTGTGTCCAGTGGAAACCTCGTATGAATCTGATCTCAGGTCAGAATGGGTTAACTGTATGTCTCTCGCCCTCAGACCTCTCTCTCCTGTATTAACCCTATGTCTCTCGCCCTCAGAGACCTCTCTCTCCTGTATTAACCCTATGTCTCTCGCCCACAGAGACCTCTCTCTCCTGTATTAACTGTATGTCTCTCGCCCTCAGAGATCTCTCTCTCTCTCCTGTATTAACTCTATGTCTCTCGCCCTCAGAGACCTCTCTCTCCTATATTAACCCTATGTCTCTCGCCCTCAGACCTCTCTCTCCTGTATTAACTGTATGTCTCTCGCCCTCAGAGACCTCTCTCTCCTGTATTAACTCTATGTCTCTCGCCCTCAGAGACCTCTCTCTCCTGTATTAACCCTATGTCTCTCGCCCACAGAGACCTCTCTCTCCTGTATTACAATTTACAATTTACAATTTAGGCATTTAGCAGACGCTCTTAATCCAGAGCGACTTACATTTAAGCAAGAACAAAAGCATGGGAATACATCACATAAAAGCATTTATCATGAAACATGCGTAAGCTAAGAAAGTAACAGTGGAATATCTATATAATGAAACTGTATTAACTGTATGTCTCTCGCCCTCAGAGACCTCTCTCTCCTGTATTAACTCTATGTCTCTCGCCCTCAGAGACCTCTCTCTCCTGTATTAACTGTATGTCTCTCGCCCTCAGAGACCTCTCTCTCTTGTATTAACTTTATGTCTCTCGCCCTCAAGACCTCTCTCTCTCTCCTGTATTAACTGTATGTCTCTCGCCCTCAGAGACCTCTCTCTCCTGTATCAACAGTATGTCTCTCGCCCTCAGAGACCTCTCTCTCTCCTGTATTAACTGTATGTCTCTCGCCCTCAGAGATCTCTCTCTCCTGAATTAACTCTATGTCTCTCGCCCTCAGAGACCTCTCTCTCCTGTATTAACCCTATGTCTCTCGCCCTCAGACCTCTCTCTCCTGTATTAACTGTATGTCTCTCGCCCTCAGAGACCTCTCTCTCCTGTATTAACTCTATGTCTCTCGCCCACAGAGACCTCTCTCTCCTGTATTAACTGTATGTCTCTCGCCCTCAGAGACCTCTCTCTCCTGTATTAACCCTATGTCTCTCGCCCTCAGAGACCTCTCTCTCCTGTATTAACTGTATGTCTCTCGCCCTCAGAGACCTCTCTCTCCTGTATCAACTGTATGTCTCTCGCCCTCAGAGACCTCTCTCTCCTGTATTAACCCATTCTGACCGGGCACTCATTTTGGTGTTGGCATCATGTTATGCTTTAGCTATTGAAAAATAGCAGATCTACAAGCTCATATCGCGCCACCGAGTGGCGCGATACGAGCTTGTAGGTCTGCTATTTTTTGAAAAATCGAAGAACGACTGACACTTTTTAAAATCTGATCTCAGGTCAGAATGGGTTTAATCAGACCAGTGTGTGTCCAGTGGAAACCTCGTATGAATCTGATCTCAGGTCAGAATGGGTTAACTGTATGTCTCTCGCCCTCAGACCTCTCTCTCCTGTATTAACCCTATGTCTCTCGCCCGCAGAGACCTCTCTCTCCTGTATTAACCCTATGTCTCTCGCCCACAGAGACCTCTCTCTCCTGTATTAACTGTATGTCTCTCTCCCTCAGAGATCTCTCTCTCTCTCTCCTGTATTAACTCTATGTCTCTCGCCTTCAGAGACCTCTCTCTCCTGTATTAACCCTATGTCTCTCGCCCTCAGACCTCTCTCTCCTGTATTAACCCTATGTCTCTCGCCCACAGAGACCTCTCTCTCCTGTATTAACTCTATGTCTCTCGCCCTCAGAGACCTCTCTCTCCTGTATTAACTGTATGTCTCTCGCCCTCAGAGACCTCTCTCTCTTGTATTAACTGTATGTCTCTCGCCCTCAATACCTCTCTCTCTCTCCTGTATTAACTGTATGTCTCTCGCCCTCAGAGACCTCTCTCTCCTGTATCAACTGTATGTCTCTCGCCCTCAGAGACCTCTCTCTCCTGTATTAACCCATTCTGACCGGGCACCCATTTTGGTGTTGGCATCATGTTATGCTTTGGCTATTGAAAAATAGCAGATCTACAAGCTCATATCGCGCCTGAACGACTGACATTTTTTTAATCTGATCTCAGGTCAGAATGGGTTTAATCAGACCAGTGTGTGTCCAGTGGAAACCTCGTATGAATCTGATCTCAGGTCAGAATGGGTTAACTGTATGTCTCTCGCCCTCAGACCTCTCTCTCCTGTATTAACCCTATGTCTCTCGCCCTCAGAGACCTCTCTCTCCTGTATTAACCCTATGTCTCTCGCCCACAGAGACCTCTCTCTCCTGTATTAACTGTATGTCTCTCGCCCTCAGAGATCTCTCTCACTCTCCTGTATTAACTCTATGTCTCTCGCCCTCAGAGACCTCTCTCTCCTATATTAACCCTATGTCTCTCGCCCTCAGACCTCTCTCTCCTGTATTAACTGTATGTCTCTCGCCCTCAGAGACCTCTCTCTCCTGTATTAACTCTATGTCTCTCGCCCACATAGACCTCTCTCTCCTGTATTAACTGTATGTCTCTCGCCCTCAGAGACCTCTCTCTCCTGTATTAACTATATGTCTCTCGCCCTCAGAGACCTCTCTCTCCTGTATTAACTGTATGTCTCTCGCCCTCAGAGACCTCTCTCTCTTGTATTAACTTTATGTCTCTCGCCCTCAAGACCTCTCTCTCTCTCCTGTATTAACTGTATGTCTCTCGCCCTCAGAGACCTCTCTCTCCTGTATCAACAGTATGTCTCTCGCCCTCAGAGACCTCTCTCTCTCCTGTATTAACTGTATGTCTCTCGCCCTCAGAGACCTCTCTCTCTTGTATTAACTTTATGTCTCTCGCCCTCAAGACCTCTCTCTCTCCTGTATTAACTGTATGTCTCTCGCCCTCAGAGACCTCTCTCTCCTGTATCAACAGTATGTCTCTCGCCCTCAGAGACCTCTCTCTCTCCTGTATTAACTGTATGTCTCTCGCCCTCAGAGACCTCTCTCTCCTGTATCAACTGTATGTCTCTCGCCCTCAGACCTCTCTCTCCTGTATTAACCCTATGTCTCTCGCCCACAGAGACCTCTCTCTCCTGTATTAACTCTATGTCTCTCGCCCTCAGAGATCTCTCTCTCCTGTATTAACCCTATGTCTCTCGCCCACAGAGACCTCTCTCTCCTGTATTAACTCTATGTCTCTCGCCCTCAGAGACCTCTCTCTCCTGTATCAACTGTATGTCTCTCGCCCTCAGAGACCTCTCTCTCCTGTATTAACCCATTCTGACCGGGCACCCATTTTGGTGTTGGCATCATGTTATGCTTTGGCTATTGAAAAATAGCAGATCTACAAGCTCATATCGCGCCACCGAGTGGCGCGATACGAGCTTGTAGGTCTGCTATTTTTTGAAAAATCGAAGAACGACTGACATTTTTTAAATCTGATCTCAGGTCAGAATGGGTTTAATCAGACCAGTGTGTGTCCAGTGGAAACCTCGTATGAATCTGATCTCAGGTCAGAATGGGTTAACTGTATGTCTCTCGCCCTCAGACCTCTCTCTCCTGTATTAACCCTATGTCTCTCGCCCTCAGAGACCTCTCTCTCCTGTATTAACCCTATGTCTCTCGCCCACAGAGACCTCTCTCTCCTGTATTAACTGTATGTCTCTCGCCCTCAGAGATCTCTCTCTCTCTCCTGTATTAACTCTATGTCTCTCGCCTTCAGAGACCTCTCTCTCCTGTATTAACCCTATGTCTCTCGCCCTCAGACCTCTCTCTCCTGTATTAACCCTATGTCTCTCGCCCACAGAGACCTCTCTCTCCTGTATTAACTGTATGTCTCTCGCCCTCAGAGACCTCTCTCTCCTGTATTAACTCTATGTCTCTCGCCCTCAGAGACCTCTCTCTCCTGTATTAACTGTATGTCTCTCGCCCTCAGAGACCTCTCTCTCTTGTATTAACTGTATGTCTCTCGCCCTCAAGACCTCTCTCTCTCTCCTGTATTAACTGTATGTCTCTCGCCCTCAGAGACCTCTCTCTCCTGTATCAACTGTATGTCTCTCGCCCTCAGAGACCTCTCTCTCCTGTATTAACCCATTCTGACTGGGCACCCATTTTGGTGTTGGCATCATGTTATGCTTTAGCTATTGAAAAATAGCAGATCTACAAGCTCATATCGCGCCACCGAGTGGCGCGATACGAGCTTGTAGGTCTGCTATTTTTTGAAAAATCGAAGAACGACTGACACTTTTTAAAATCTGATCTCAGGTCAGAATGGGTTTAATCAGACCAGTGTGTGTCCAGTGGAAACCTCGTATGAATCTGATCTCAGGTCAGAATGGGTTAACTGTATGTCTCTCGCCCACAGAGACCTCTCTCTCCTGTATTAACCCTATGTCTCTCGCCCACAGAGACCTCTCTTTCCTGTATTAACTGTATGTCTCTCGCCCTCAGAGATCTCTCTCTCTCTCCTGTATTAACTCTATGTCTCTCGCGCTCAGAGACCTCTCTCTCCTGTATTAACCCTATGTCTCTCGCCCTCAGACCTCTCTCTGCTGTATTAACCCTATGTCTCTCGCCCACAGAGACCTCTCTCTCCTGTATTAACAGTATGTCTCTCGCCCTCAGAGACCTCTCTCTCCTGTATTAACTCTATGTCTCTCGCCCTCAGAGACCTCTCTCTCCTGTATTAACTGTATGTCTCTCGCCCTCAGAGACCTCTCTCTCTTGTATTAACTGTATGTCTCTCGCCCTCAAGACCTCTCTCTCTCTCCTGTATTAACTGTATGTCTCTAGCCCTCAGAGACCTCTCTCTCCTGTATCAACTGTATGTCTCTCGCCCTCAGAGACCTCTCTCTCCTGTATTAACCCATTCTGACCGGGCACCCATTTTGGTGTTGGCAACATGTTATGCTTTAGCTATTGAAAAATAGCAGATCTACAAGCTCATATCGCGCGCGATACGAGCTTGTAGGTCTGCTATTTTTTGAAAAATCGAAGAACGACTGACATTTTTTAAATCTGATCTCAGGTCAGAATGGGTTTAATCAGACCAGTGTGTTTCCAGTGGAAACCTCGTATGAATCTGATCTCAGGTCAGAATGGGTTAACTGTATGTCTCTCGCCCACAGAGACCTCTCTCTCCTGTATTCACCCTATGTCTCTCGCCCACAGAGACCTCTCTCTCCTGTATTAACCCTATACCCTATGTCTCTCGCCCACAGAGACCTCTCTCTCCTGTATTAACCCTATACCCTATGTCTCTCGCCCACAGAGACCTCTCTCTCCTGTATTAACTGTATGTCTCTCGCCCTCAGAGATCTCTCTCTCTCTCTCCTGTATTAACTCTATGTCTCTCGCCCTCAGAGACCTCTCTCTCCTGTATTAACTGTATGTCTCTCGCCCTCAGAGACCTCTCTCTCCTGTATCAACTGTATGTCTCTCGCCCTCAGAGACCTCTCTCTCCTGTATTAACTGTATGTCTCTCGCCCTCAGAGACCTCTCTCTGATGTATTAACTCTATGTCTCTCGCCCTCAGAGACCTCTCTCTCCTGTATCAACTGTATGTCTCTCGCCCTCAGAGACCTCTCTCTCCTGTATTAACTGTATGTCTCTCGCCCTCAGAGACCTCTCTCTCCTGTATTAACTCTATGTCTCTCGCCCTCAGAGACCTCTCTCTCTTGTATTAACTGTATGTCTCTCGCCCTCAAGACCTCTCTCTCCTGTATTAACTGTATGTCTCTCGCCCTCAGAGACCTCTCTCTCCTGTATTAACTCTATGTCTCTCACCGTCAGAGACCTCTCTCTCCTGTATTAACCCTATGTCTCTCGCCCACAGAGACCTCTCTCTCTTGTATTAACTGTATGTCTCTCGCCCCCAAGACCTCTCTCTCTCTCTCCTGTATTAACTGTATGTCTCTCGCCCTCAGAGACCTCTCTCTCCTGTATCAACTGTATGTCTCTCGCCCTCAGAGACCTCTCTCTCCTGTATTAACTGTATGTCTCTCGCCCTCAGAGACCTCTCTCTGATGTATTAACTCTATGTCTCTGGCCCTCAGAGACCTCTCTCTCCTGTATTAACTCTATGTCTCTCGCCCTCAGAGACCTCTCTCTCTTGTATTAACTGTATGTCTCTCGCCCTCAAGACCTCTCTCTCCTGTATTAACTGTATGTCTCTCGCCCTCAGAGACCTCTCTCTCCTGGATCAACTGTATGTCTCTCGCCCTCAGAGACCTCTCTCTCCTGTATTAACCCATTCTGACCGGGCACCCATTTTGGTGTTGGCATCATGTTATGCTTTAGCTATTGAAAAATAGCAGACCTACAAGCTCATATCGCGCCACCGAGTGGCGCGATACGAGCTTGTAGGTCTGCTATTTTTTGAAAAATCGAAGAACGACTGACATTTTTTAAATCTGATCTCAGGTCAGAATGGGTTTAATCAGACCAGTGTGTGTCCAGTGGAAACCTCGTATGAATCTGATCTCAGGTCAGAATGGGTTAACTCTATGTCTCTCGCCCTCAGACCTCTCTCTCCTGTATTAACCCTATGTCTCTCGCCCTCAGACCTCTCTCTCCTGTATTAACTGTATGTCTCTCGCCCTCAGAGACCTCTCTCTCTTGTATTAACTGTATGTCTCTCGCCCCCAAGACCTCTCTCTCTCCTGTATTAACTGTATGTCTCTCGCCCTCAGAGACCTCTCTCTCCTGTAACAACTGTATGTCTCTCGCCCTCAGAGACCTCTCTCTCCTGTATTAACTGTATGTCTCTCGCCCTCAGAGACCTCTCTCTGATGTATTAACTCTATGTCTCTCGCCCTCAGACCTCTCTCTCCTGTATTCACTCTATGTCTCTCACCGTCAGAGACCTCTCTCTCCTGTATTAACCCTATGTCTCTCGCCCACAGAGACCTCTCTCTCCTGTATTCACTCTATGTCTCTCACCGTCAGAGACCTCTCTCTCCTGTATTAACCCTATGTCTCTCGCCCACAGAGACCTCTCTCTCCTGTATTAACTCTATGTCTCTCGCCCTCAGAGACCTCTCTCTCCTGTATCAACTCTATGTCTCTCGCCCTCAGAGACCTCTCTCTCCTGTATTAACTGTATGTCTCTCGCCCTCAGAGACCTCTCTCTCCTGTATTAACTGTATGTCTCTCGCCTTCAGAGACCTCTCTCTCCTGTATTAACCCTATGTCTCTCGCCCTCAGACCTCTCTCTCCTGTATTAACCCTATGTCTCTCGCCCACAGAGACCTCTCTCTCCTGTATTAACTCTATGTCTCTCGCCCTCAGAGACCTCTCTCTCCTGTATTAACTGTATGTCTCTCGCCCTCAGAGACCTCTCTCTCTTGTATTAACTGTATGTCTCTCGCCCTCAATACCTCTCTCTCTCTCCTGTATTAACTGTATGTCTCTCGCCCTCAGAGACCTCTCTCTCCTGTATCAACTGTATGTCTCTCGCCCTCAGAGACCTCTCTCTCCTGTATTAACCCATTCTGACCGGGCACCCATTTTGGTGTTGGCATCATGTTATGCTTTAGCTATTGAAAAATAGCAGATCTACAAGCTCATATCGCGTCACCGAGTGGCGCGATACGAGCTTGTAGGTCTGCTATTTTTTGAAAAATCGAAGAACGACTGACATTTTTTTAATCTGATCTCAGGTCAGAATGGGTTTAATCAGACCAGTGTGTGTCCAGTGGAAACCTCGTATGAATCTGATCTCAGGTCAGAATGGGTTAACTGTATGTCTCTCGCCCTCAGACCTCTCTCTCCTGTATTAACCCTATGTCTCTCGCCCTCAGAGACCTCTCTCTCCTGTATTAACCCTATGTCTCTCGCCCACAGAGACCTCTCTCTCCTGTATTAACTGTATGTCTCTCGCCCTCAGAGATCTCTCTCACTCTCCTGTATTAACTCTATGTCTCTCGCCCTCAGAGACCTCTCTCTCCTATATTAACCCTATGTCTCTCGCCCTCAGACCTCTCTCTCCTGTATTAACTGTATGTCTCTCGCCCTCAGAGACCTCTCTCTCCTGTATTAACTCTATGTCTCTCGCCCTCAGAGACCTCTCTCTCCTGTATTAACCCTATGTCTCTCGCCCTCAGAGACCTCTCTCTCTTGTATTAACTTTATGTCTCTCGCCCTCAAGACCTCTCTCTCTCTCCTGTATTAACTGTATGTCTCTCGCCCTCAGAGACCTCTCTCTCCTGTATCAACAGTATGTCTCTCGCCCACAGAGACCTCTCTCTCCTGTATTAACCCTATGTCTCTTGCCCACAGAGACCTCTCTCTCCTGTATTAACTGTATGTCTCTCGCCCTCAGAGACCTCTCTCTCCTGTATCAACTGTATGTCTCTCGCCCTCAGAGACCTCTCTCTCCTGTATTAACCCATTCTGACCGGGCACACATTTTGGTGTTGGCATCATGTTATGCTTTGGCTATTGAAAAATAGCAGATCTACAAGCTCATATCGCGCCACCGAGTGGCGCGATACGAGCTTGTAGGTCTGCTATTTTTTGAAAAATCGAAGAACGACTGACATTTTTTTAATCTGATCTCAGGTTAGAATGGGTTTAATCAGACCAGTGTGTGTCCAGTGGAAACCTCGTATGAATCTGATCTCAGGTCAGAATGGGTTAACTGTATGTCTCTCGCCCTCAGACCTCTCTCTCCTGTATTAACCCTATGTCTCTCGCCCTCAGAGACCTCTCTCTCCTGTATTAACCCTATGTCTCTCGCCCACAGAGACCTCTCTCTCCTGTATTAACTGTATGTCTCTCGCCCTCAGAGATCTCTCTCACTCTCCTGTATTAACTCTATGTCTCTCGCCCTCAGAGACCTCTCTCTCCTATATTAACCCTATGTCTCTCGCCCTCAGACCTCTCTCTCCTGTATTAACTGTATGTCTCTCGCCCTCAGAGACCTCTCTCTCCTGTATTAACTCTATGTCTCTCGCCCTCAGAGACCTCTCTCTCCTGTATTAACCCTATGTCTCTCGCCCTCAGAGACCTCTCTCTCTTGTATTAACTTTATGTCTCTCGCCCTCAAGACCTCTCTCTCTCTCCTGTATTAACTGTATGTCTCTCGCCCTCAGAGACCTCTCTCTCCTGTATCAACAGTATGTCTCTCGCCCACAGAGACCTCTCTCTCCTGTATTAACCCTATGTCTCTTGCCCACAGAGACCTCTCTCTCCTGTATTAACTGTATGTCTCTCGCCCTCAGAGACCTCTCTCTCCTGTATCAACTGTATGTCTCTCGCCCTCAGAGACCTCTCTCTCCTGTATTAACCCATTCTGACCGGGCACCCATTTTGGTGTTGGCATCATGTTATGCTTTGGCTATTGAAAAATAGCAGATCTACAAGCTCATATCGCGCCACCGAGTGGCGCGATACGAGCTTGTAGGTCTGCTATTTTTTGAAAAATCGAAGAACGACTGACATTTTTTTAATCTGATCTCAGGTTAGAATGGGTTTAATCAGACCAGTGTGTGTCCAGTGGAAACCTCGTATGAATCTGATCTCAGGTCAGAATGGGTTAACTGTATGTCTCTCGCCCTCAGACCTCTCTCTCCTGTATTAACCCTATGTCTCTCGCCCTCAGAGACCTCTCTCTCCTGTATTAACCCTATGTCTCTCGCCCACAGAGACCTCTCTCTCCTGTATTAACTGTATGTCTCTCGCCCTCAGAGATCTCTCTCTCTCTCCTGTATTAACCCTATGTCTCTCGCCCACAGAGACCTCTCTCTCCTGTATTAACTCTATGTCTCTCGCCCTCAGAGACCTCTCTCTCCTGTATTAACTGTATGTCTCTCGCCCTCAGAGACCTCTCTCTCTTGTATTAACTGTATGTCTCTCGCCCTCAATACCTCTCTCTCTCTCCTGTATTAACTGTATGTCTCTCGCCCTCAGAGACCTCTCTCTCCTGTATCAACTGTATGTCTCTCGCCCTCAGAGACCTCTCTCTCCTGTATTAACCCATTCTGACCGGGCACCCATTTTGGTGTTGGCATCATGTTATGCTTTAGCTATTGAAAAATAGCAGATCTACAAGCTCATATCGCGCCACCGAGTGGCGCGATACGAGCTTGTAGGTCTGCTATTTTTTGAAAAATCGAAGAACGACTGACATTTTTTTAATCTGATCTCAGGTCAGAATGGGTTTAATCAGACCAGTGTGTGTCCAGTGGAAACCTCGTATGAATCTGATCTCAGGTCAGAATGGGTTAACTGTATGTCTCTCGCCCTCAGACCTCTCTCTCCTGTATTAACCCTATGTCTCTCGCCCTCAGAGACCTCTCTCTCCTGTATTAACCCTATGTCTCTCGCCCACAGAGACCTCTCTCTCCTGTATTAACTGTATGTCTCTCGCCCTCAGAGATCTCTCTCACTCTCCTGTATTAACTCTATGTCTCTCGCCCTCAGACCTCTCTCTCCTGTATTAACTGTATGTCTCTCGCCCTCAGAGACCTCTCTCTCCTGTATTAACTCTATGTCTCTCGCCCTCAGAGACCTCTCTCTCCTGTATTAACCCTATGTCTCTCGCCCTCAGAGACCTCTCTCTCTTGTATTAACTTTATGTCTCTCGCCCTCAAGACCTCTCTCTCTCTCCTGTATTAACTGTATGTCTCTCGCCCTCAGAGACCTCTCTCTCCTGTATCAACAGTATGTCTCTCGCCCACAGAGACCTCTCTCTCCTGTATTAACCCTATGTCTCTTGCCCACAGAGACCTCTCTCTCCTGTATTAACTGTATGTCTCTCGCCCTCAGAGACCTCTCTCTCCTGTATCAACTGTATGTCTCTCGCCCTCAGAGACCTCTCTCTCCTGTATTAACCCATTCTGACCGGGCACCCATTTTGGTGTTGGCATCATGTTATGCTT
Source organism: Protomyctophum parallelum (assembly GCF_964188405.1). Taxonomy (NCBI): domain Eukaryota; kingdom Metazoa; phylum Chordata; class Actinopteri; order Myctophiformes; family Myctophidae; genus Protomyctophum; species Protomyctophum parallelum. Next base: position 52,480,790 of record NC_139712.1, on the reverse strand, counting down.
TGGCTATTGAAAAATAGCAGATCTACAAGCTCATATCGCACCACCGAGTGGCGCGATACGAGCTTGTAGGTCTGCTATTTTTTGAAAAATCGAAGAACGACTGACATTTTTTAAATCTGATCTCAGGTTAGAATGGGTTTAATCAGACCAGTGTGTGTCCAGTGGAAACCTCGTATGAATCTGATCTCAGGTCAGAATGGGTTAACTGTATGTCTCTCGCCCTCAGACCTCTCTCTCCTGTATTAACCCTATGTCTCTCGCCCTCAGAGACCTCTCTCTCCTGTATTAACCCTATGTCTCTCGCCCACAGAGACCTCTCTCTCCTGTATTAACTGTATGTCTCTCGCCCTCAGAGATCTCTCTCTCTCTCCTGTATTAACTCTATGTCTCTCGCCTTCAGAGACCTCTCTCTCCTGTATTAACCCTATGTCTCTCGCCCTCAGACCTCTCTCTCCTGTATTAACCCTATGTCTCTCGCCCACAGAGACCTCTCTCTCCTGTATTAACTGTATGTCTCTCGCCCTCAGAGACCTCTCTCTCCTGTATTAACTCTATGTCTCTCGCCCTCAGAGACCTCTCTCTCCTGTATTAACTGTATGTCTCTCGCCCTCAGAGACCTCTCTCTCTTGTATTAACTGTATGTCTCTCGCCCTCAAGACCTCTCTCTCTCTCCTGTATTAACTGTATGTCTCTCGCCCTCAGAGACCTCTCTCTCCTGTATCAACTGTATGTCTCTCGCCCTCAGAGACCTCTCTCTCCTGTATTAACCCATTCTGACTGGGCACCCATTTTGGTGTTGGCATCATGTTATGCTTTAGCTATTGAAAAATAGCAGATCTACAAGCTCATATCGCGCCACCGAGTGGCGCGATACGAGCTTGTAGGTCTGCTATTTTTTGAAAAATCGAAGAACGACTGACACTTTTTTAAATCTGATCTCAGGTCAGAATGGGTTTAATCAGACCAGTGTGTGTCCAGTGGAAACCTCGTATGAATCTGATCTCAGGTCAGAATGGGTTAACTGTATGTCTCTCGCCCACAGAGACCTCTCTCTCCTGTATTAACCCTATGTCTCTCGCCCACAGAGACCTCTCTTTCCTGTATTAACTGTATGTCTCTCGCCCTCAGAGATCTCTCTCTCCTGTATTAACTCTATGTCTCTCGCGCTCAGAGACCTCTCTCTCTCCTGTATTAACCCTATGTCTCTCGCCCTCAGACCTCTCTCTGCTGTATTAACCCTATGTCTCTCGCCCACAGAGACCTCTCTCTCCTGTATTAACAGTATGTCTCTCGCCCTCAGAGACCTCTCTCTCCTGTATTAACTCTATGTCTCTCGCCCTCAGAGACCTCTCTCTCCTGTATTAACTGTATGTCTCTCGCCCTCAGAGACCTCTCTCTCTTGTATTAACTGTATGTCTCTCGCCCTCAAGACCTCTCTCTCTCTCCTGTATTAACTGTATGTCTCTAGCCCTCAGAGACCTCTCTCTCCTGTATCAACTGTATGTCTCTCGCCCTCAGAGACCTCTCTCTCCTGTATTAACCCATTCTGACCGGGCACCCATTTTGGTGTTGGCAACATGTTATGCTTTAGCTATTGAAAAATAGCAGATCTACAAGCTCATATCGCGCCCTTGTAGGTCTGCTATTTTTTGAAAAATCGAAGAACGACTGACATTTTTTAAATCTGATCTCAGGTCAGAATGGGTTTAATCAGACCAGTGTGTTTCCAGTGGAAACCTCGTATGAATCTGATCTCAGGTCAGAATGGGTTAACTGTATGTCTCTCGCCCTCAGACCTCTCTCTCCTGTATTCACCCTATGTCTCTCGCCCACAGAGACCTCTCTCTCCTGTATTAACCCTATACCCTATGTCTCTCGCCCACAGAGACCTCTCTCTCCTGTATTAACCCTATACCCTATGTCTCTCGCCCACAGAGACCTCTCTCTCCTGTATTAACTGTATGTCTCTCGCCCTCAGAGATCTCTCTCTCTCTCCTGTATTAACTCTATGTCTCTCGCCCTCAGAGACCTCTCTCTCCTGTATTAACTGTATGTCTCTCGCCCTCAGAGACCTCTCTCTCCTGTATTAACCCTATGTCTCTCGCCCTCAGACCTCTCTCTCCTGTATTAACCCTATGTCTCTCGCCCACAGAGACCTCTCTCTCCTGTATTAACTGTATGTCTCTCGCCCTCAGAGACCTCTCTCTCCTGTATTAACTCTATGTCTCTCGCCCTCAGAGACCTCTCTCTCCTGTATTAACCCTATGTCTCTCACCCACAGAGACCTCTCTCTCCTGTATTAACTGTATGTCTCTCGCCCTCAGATACCTCTCTCTCCTGTATTAACTCTATGTCTCTCGCCCTCAGAGACCTCTCTCTCCTGTATTAACTTTATGTCTCTCACCCTCAAGACCTCTCTCTCTCTCCTGTATTAACTGTATGTCTCTCGCCCTCAGAGACCTCTCTCTCGCCCTCAGAGACCTCTCTCTCCTGTATTAACCCATTCTGACCGGGCACCCATTTTGGTGTTGGCATCATGTTATGCTTTAGCTATTGAAAAATAGCAGATCTACAAGCTCATATCGCGTGGCGCGATACGAGCTTGTAGGTCTGCTATTTTTTGAAAAATCGAAGAACGACTGACATTTTTTTAATCTGATCTCAGGTCAGAATGGGTTTAATCAGACCAGTGTGTGTCCAGTGGAAACCTCGTATGAATCTGATCTCAGGTCTGACTGTATGTCTCTCGCCCTCAGAGACCTCTCTCTCCTCTATTAACTCTATGTCTCTCGCCCTCAGAGACCTCTCTCTCCTGTATTAACTGTATGTCTCTCGCCCTCAGAGACCTCTCTCTCTTGTATTAACTGTATGTCTCTCGCCCTCAAGACCTCTCTCTCTCTCCTGTATTAACTGTATGTCTCTCGCCCTCAGAGACCTCTCTCTCCTGTATCAACTGTATGTCTCTCGCCCTCAGACCTCTCTCTCCTGTATTAACTGTATGTCTCTCGCCCTCAGAGACCTCTCTCTCCTGTATTAACTCTATGTCTCTCGCCCTCAGAGACCTCTCTCTCCTGTATTAACCCTATGTCTCTCACCCACAGAGACCTCTCTCTCCTGTATTAACTGTATGTCTCTCGCCCTCAGATACCTCTCTCTCCTGTATTAACTCTATGTCTCTCGCCCTCAGAGACCTCTCTCTCCTGTATTAACTTTATGTCTCTCGCCCTCAAGACCTCTCTCTCTCTCCTGTATTAACTGTATGTCTCTCGCCCTCAGAGACCTCTCTCTCGCCCTCAGAGACCTCTCTCTCCTGTATTAACTGTATGTCTCTCGCCCTCAGACCTCTCTCTCCTGTATTAACCCTATGTCTCTCGCCCACAGACCTCTCTCTCCTGTATTAACCCTATGTCTCTCGCCCACAGAGACCTCTCTCTCCTGTATTAACTGTATGTCTCTCGCCCTCAGAGATCTCTCTCTCCTGTATTAACCCTATGTCTCTCGCCCACAGAGACCTCTCTCTCCTGTATTAACTCTATGTCTCTCGCCCTCAGAGACCTCTCTCTCCTGTATTAACTGTATGTCTCTCGCCCTCAGAGACCTCTCTCTCTTGTATTAACTGTATGTCTCTCGCCCTCAATACCTCTCTCTCTCTCTCCTGTATTAACTGTATGTCTCTCGCCCTCAGAGACCTCTCTCTCCTGTATCAACTGTATGTCTCTCGCCCTCAGAGACCTCTCTCTCCTGTATTAACCCATTCTGACCGGGCACCCATTTTGGTGTTGGCATCATGTTATGCTTTGGCTATTGAAAAATAGCAGATCTACAAGCTCATATCGCGCCACCGAGTGGCGCGATACGAGCTTGTAGGTCTGCTATTTTTTGAAAAATCGAAGAACGACTGACATTTTTTTAATCTGATCTCAGGTCAGAATGGGTTTAATCAGACCAGTGTGTGTCCAGTGGAAACCTCGTATGAATCTGATCTCAGGTCAGAATGGGTTAACTGTATGTCTCTCGCCCTCAGACCTCTCTCTCCTGTATTAACCCTATGTCTCTCGCCCTCAGAGACCTCTCTCTCCTGTATTAACCCTATGTCTCTCGCCCACAGAGACCTCTCTCTCCTGTATTAACTGTATGTCTCTCGCCCTCAGAGATCTCTCTCTCTCTCCTGTATTAACTCTATGTCTCTCGCCCTCAGAGACCTCTCTCTCCTATATTAACCCTATGTCTCTCGCCCTCAGACCTCTCTCTCCTGTATTAACTGTATGTCTCTCGCCCTCAGAGACCTCTCTCTCCTGTATTAACTCTATGTCTCTCGCCCTCAGAGACCTCTCTCTCCTGTATTAACCCTATGTCTCTCGCCCACAGAGACCTCTCTCTCCTGTATTACAATTTACAATTTACAATTTAGGCATTTAGCAGACGCTCTTAATCCAGAGCGACTTACATTTAAGCAAGAACAAAAGCATGGGAATACATCACATAAAAGCATTTATCATGAAACATGCGTAAGCTAAGAAAGTAACAGTGGAATATCTATATAATGAAACTGTATTAACTGTATGTCTCTCGCCCTCAGAGACCTCTCTCTCCTGTATTAACTCTATGTCTCTCGCCCTCAGAGACCTCTCTCTCCTGTATTAACTGTATGTCTCTCGCCCTCAGAGACCTCTCTCTCTTGTATTAACTTTATGTCTCTCGCCCTCAAGACCTCTCTCTCTCTCCTGTATTAACTGTATGTCTCTCGCCCTCAGAGACCTCTCTCTCCTGTATCAACAGTATGTCTCTCGCCCTCAGAGACCTCTCTCTCTCCTGTATTAACTGTATGTCTCTCGCCCTCAGAGATCTCTCTCTCCTGAATTAACTCTATGTCTCTCGCCCTCAGAGACCTCTCTCTCCTGTATTAACCCTATGTCTCTCGCCCTCAGACCTCTCTCTCCTGTATTAACTGTATGTCTCTCGCCCTCAGAGACCTCTCTCTCCTGTATTAACTCTATGTCTCTCGCCCACAGAGACCTCTCTCTCCTGTATTAACTGTATGTCTCTCGCCCTCAGAGACCTCTCTCTCCTGTATTAACCCTATGTCTCTCGCCCTCAGAGACCTCTCTCTCCTGTATTAACTGTATGTCTCTCGCCCTCAGAGACCTCTCTCTCCTGTATCAACTGTATGTCTCTCGCCCTCAGAGACCTCTCTCTCCTGTATTAACCCATTCTGACCGGGCACTCATTTTGGTGTTGGCATCATGTTATGCTTTAGCTATTGAAAAATAGCAGATCTACAAGCTCATATCGCGCCACCGAGTGGCGCGATACGAGCTTGTAGGTCTGCTATTTTTTGAAAAATCGAAGAACGACTGACACTTTTTAAAATCTGATCTCAGGTCAGAATGGGTTTAATCAGACCAGTGTGTGTCCAGTGGAAACCTCGTATGAATCTGATCTCAGGTCAGAATGGGTTAACTGTATGTCTCTCGCCCTCAGACCTCTCTCTCCTGTATTAACCCTATGTCTCTCGCCCTCAGAGACCTCTCTCTCCTGTATTAACCCTATGTCTCTCGCCCACAGAGACCTCTCTCTCCTGTATTAACTGTATGTCTCTCTCCCTCAGAGATCTCTCTCTCTCTCTCCTGTATTAACTCTATGTCTCTCGCCTTCAGAGACCTCTCTCTCCTGTATTAACCCTATGTCTCTCGCCCTCAGACCTCTCTCTCCTGTATTAACCCTATGTCTCTCGCCCACAGAGACCTCTCTCTCCTGTATTAACTCTATGTCTCTCGCCCTCAGAGACCTCTCTCTCCTGTATTAACTGTATGTCTCTCGCCCTCAGAGACCTCTCTCTCTTGTATTAACTGTATGTCTCTCGCCCTCAATACCTCTCTCTCTCTCCTGTATTAACTGTATGTCTCTCGCCCTCAGAGACCTCTCTCTCCTGTATCAACTGTATGTCTCTCGCCCTCAGAGACCTCTCTCTCCTGTATTAACCCATTCTGACCGGGCACCCATTTTGGTGTTGGCATCATGTTATGCTTTGGCTATTGAAAAATAGCAGATCTACAAGCTCATATCGCGCCTGAACGACTGACATTTTTTTAATCTGATCTCAGGTCAGAATGGGTTTAATCAGACCAGTGTGTGTCCAGTGGAAACCTCGTATGAATCTGATCTCAGGTCAGAATGGGTTAACTGTATGTCTCTCGCCCTCAGACCTCTCTCTCCTGTATTAACCCTATGTCTCTCGCCCTCAGAGACCTCTCTCTCCTGTATTAACCCTATGTCTCTCGCCCACAGAGACCTCTCTCTCCTGTATTAACTGTATGTCTCTCGCCCTCAGAGATCTCTCTCACTCTCCTGTATTAACTCTATGTCTCTCGCCCTCAGAGACCTCTCTCTCCTATATTAACCCTATGTCTCTCGCCCTCAGACCTCTCTCTCCTGTATTAACTGTATGTCTCTCGCCCTCAGAGACCTCTCTCTCCTGTATTAACTCTATGTCTCTCGCCCACATAGACCTCTCTCTCCTGTATTAACCCTATGTCTCTCGCCCACAGAGACCTCTCTCTCCTGTATTAACTCTATGTCTCTCGCCCTCAGAGATCTCTCTCTCCTGTATTAACCCTATGTCTCTCGCCCACAGAGACCTCTCTCTCCTGTATTAACTCTATGTCTCTCGCCCTCAGAGACCTCTCTCTCCTGTATCAACTGTATGTCTCTCGCCCTCAGAGACCTCTCTCTCCTGTATTAACCCATTCTGACCGGGCACCCATTTTGGTGTTGGCATCATGTTATGCTTTGGCTATTGAAAAATAGCAGATCTACAAGCTCATATCGCGCCACCGAGTGGCGCGATACGAGCTTGTAGGTCTGCTATTTTTTGAAAAATCGAAGAACGACTGACATTTTTTTAATCTGATCTCAGGTCAGAATGGGTTTAATCAGACCAGTGTGTGTCCAGTGGAAACCTCGTATGAATCTGATCTCAGGTCAGAATGGGTTAACTGTATGTCTCTCGCCCTCAGACCTCTCTCTCCTGTATTAACCCTATGTCTCTCGCCCTCAGAGACCTCTCTCTCCTGTATTAACCCTATGTCTCTCGCCCACAGAGACCTCTCTCTCCTGTATTAACTGTATGTCTCTCGCCCTCAGAGATCTCTCTCTCTCTCCTGTATTAACTCTATGTCTCTCGCCTTCAGAGACCTCTCTCTCCTGTATTAACCCTATGTCTCTCGCCCTCAGACCTCTCTCTCCTGTATTAACCCTATGTCTCTCGCCCACAGAGACCTCTCTCTCCTGTATTAACTGTATGTCTCTCGCCCTCAGAGACCTCTCTCTCCTGTATTAACTCTATGTCTCTCGCCCTCAGAGACCTCTCTCTCCTGTATTAACTGTATGTCTCTCGCACTCAGAGACCTCTCTCTCTTGTATTAACTGTATGTCTCTCGCCCTCAAGACCTCTCTCTCTCTCCTGTATTAACTGTATGTCTCTCGCCCTCAGAGACCTCTCTCTCCTGTATCAACTGTATGTCTCTCGCCCTCAGAGACCTCTCTCTCCTGTATTAACCCATTCTGACTGGGCACCCATTTTGGTGTTGGCATCATGTTATGCTTTAGCTATTGAAAAATAGCAGATCTACAAGCTCATATCGCGCCACCGAGTGGCGCGATACGAGCTTGTAGGTCTGCTATTTTTTGAAAAATCGAAGAACGACTGACACTTTTTAAAATCTGATCTCAGGTCAGAATGGGTTTAATCAGACCAGTGTGTGTCCAGTGGAAACCTCGTATGAATCTGATCTCAGGTCAGAATGGGTTAACTGTATGTCTCTCGCCCACAGAGACCTCTCTCTCCTGTATTAACCCTATGTCTCTCGCCCACAGAGACCTCTCTTTCCTGTATTAACTGTATGTCTCTCGCCCTCAGAGATCTCTCTCTCTCTCCTGTATTAACTCTATGTCTCTCGCGCTCAGAGACCTCTCTCTCCTGTATTAACCCTATGTCTCTCGCCCTCAGACCTCTCTCTGCTGTATTAACCCTATGTCTCTCGCCCACAGAGACCTCTCTCTCCTGTATTAACAGTATGTCTCTCGCCCTCAGAGACCTCTCTCTCCTGTATTAACTCTATGTCTCTCGCCCTCAGAGACCTCTCTCTCCTGTATTAACTGTATGTCTCTCGCCCTCAGAGACCTCTCTCTCTTGTATTAACTGTATGTCTCTCGCCCTCAAGACCTCTCTCTCTCTCCTGTATTAACTGTATGTCTCTAGCCCTCAGAGACCTCTCTCTCCTGTATCAACTGTATGTCTCTCGCCCTCAGAGACCTCTCTCTCCTGTATTAACCCATTCTGACCGGGCACCCATTTTGGTGTTGGCAACATGTTATGCTTTAGCTATTGAAAAATAGCAGATCTACAAGCTCATATCGCGCGCGATACGAGCTTGTAGGTCTGCTATTTTTTGAAAAATCGAAGAACGACTGACATTTTTTAAATCTGATCTCAGGTCAGAATGGGTTTAATCAGACCAGTGTGTTTCCAGTGGAAACCTCGTATGAATCTGATCTCAGGTCAGAATGGGTTAACTGTATGTCTCTCGCCCACAGAGACCTCTCTCTCCTGTATTCACCCTATGTCTCTCGCCCACAGAGACCTCTCTCTCCTGTATTAACCCTATACCCTATGTCTCTCGCCCACAGAGACCTCTCTCTCCTGTATTAACCCTATACCCTATGTCTCTCGCCCACAGAGACCTCTCTCTCCTGTATTAACTGTATGTCTCTCGCCCTCAGAGATCTCTCTCTCTCTCTCCTGTATTAACTCTATGTCTCTCGCCCTCAGAGACCTCTCTCTCCTGTATTAACTGTATGTCTCTCGCCCTCAGAGACCTCTCTCTCCTGTATTAACCCTATGTCTCTCGCCCTCAGACCTCTCTCTCCTGTATTAACCCTATGTCTCTCGCCCACAGAGACCTCTCTCTCCTGTATTAACTGTATGTCTCTCGCCCTCAGAGACCTCTCTCTCCTGTATTAACTCTATGTCTCTCGCCCTCAGAGACCTCTCTCTCCTGTATTAACCCTATGTCTCTCACCCACAGAGACCTCTCTCTCCTGTATTAACTGTATGTCTCTCGCCCTCAGATACCTCTCTCTCCTGTATTAACTCTATGTCTCTCGCCCTCAGAGACCTCTCTCTCCTGTATAAACTTTATGTCTCTCGCCCTCAAGACCTCTCTCTCTCTCCTGTATTAACTGTATGTCTCTCGCCCTCAGAGACCTCTCTCTCGCCCTCAGAGACCTCTCTCTCCTGTATTAACCCATTCTGACCGGGCACCCATTTTGGTGTTGGCATCATGTTATGCTTTACCTATTGAAAAATAGCAGATCTACAAGCTCATATCGCGTGGCGCGATACGAGCTTGTAGGTCTGCTATTTTTTGAAAAATCGAAGAACGACTGACATTTTTTTAATCTGATCTCAGGTCAGAATGGGTTTAATCAGACCAGTGTGTGTCCAGTGGAAACCTCGTATGAATCTGATCTCAGGTCTGACTGTATGTCTCTCGCCCTCAGAGACCTCTCTCTCCTGTATTAACTCTATGTCTCTCGCCCTCAGAGACCTCTCTCTCCTGTATTAACTGTATGTCTCTCGCCCTCAAGACCTCTCTCTCTCTCCTGTATTAACTGTATGTCTCTCGCCCTCAGAGACCTCTCTCTCCTGTATCAACTGTATGTCTCTCGCCCTCAGACCTCTCTCTCCTGTATTAACTGTATGTCTCTCGCCCTCAGAGACCTCTCTCTCCTGTATTAACTCTATGTCTCTCGCCCTCAGAGACCTCTCTCTCCTGTATTAACCCTATGTCTCTCACCCACAGAGACCTCTCTCTCCTGTATTAACTGTATGTCTCTCGCCCTCAGATACCTCTCTCTCCTGTATTAACTCTATGTCTCTCGCCCTCAGAGACCTCTCTCTCCTGTATTAACTTTATGTCTCTCGCCCTCAAGACCTCTCTCTCTCTCCTGTATTAACTGTATGTCCCTCGCCCTCAGAGACCTCTCTCTCGCCCTCAGAGACCTCTCTCTCCTGTATTAACCCATTCTGACCGGGCACCCATTTTGGTGTTGGCATCATGTTATGCTTTAGCTATTGAAAAATAGCAGATCTACAAGCTCATATCGCGTGGCGCGATACGAGCTTGTAGGTCTGCTATTTTTTGAAAAATCGAAGAACGACTGACATTTTTTTAATCTGATCTCAGGTCAGAATGGGTTTAATCAGACCAGTGTGTGTCCAGTGGAAACCTCGTATGAATCTGATCTCAGGTCAGAATGGGTTAACTGTATGTCTCTCGCCCTCAGACCTCTCTCTCCTGTATTAACCCTATGTCTCTCGCCCACAGACCTCTCTCTCCTGTATTAACCCTATGTCTCTCGCCCACAGAGACCTCTCTCTCCTGTATTAACTGTATGTCTCTCGCCCTCAGAGATCTCTCTCTCTCCTGTATTAACCCTATGTCTCTCGCCCACAGAGACCTCTCTCTCCTGTATTAACTCTATGTCTCTCGCCCTCAGAGACCTCTCTCTCCTGTATTAACTGTATGTCTCTCGCCCTCAGAGACCTCTCTCTCTTGTATTAACTGTATGTCTCTCGCCCTCAATACCTCTCTCTCTCTCCTGTATTAACTGTATGTCTCTCGCCCTCAGAGACCTCTCTCTCCTGTATCAACTGTATGTCTCTCGCCCTCAGAGACCTCTCTCTCCTGTATTAACTGTATGTCTCTCGCCCTCAGACCTCTCTCTCCTGTATTAACCCTATGTCTCTCGCCCTCAGAGACCTCTCTCTCCTGTATTAACCCCATGTCTCTCGCCCACAGAGACCTCTCTCTCCTGTATTAACTGTATGTCTCTCGCCCTCAGAGATCTCTCTCTCTCTCCTGTATTAACTCTATGTCTCTCGCCCTCAGAGACCTCTCTCTCCTATATTAACCCTATGTCTCTCGCCCTCAGACCTCTCTCTCCTGTATTAACTGTATGTCTCTCGCCCTCAGAGACCTCTCTCTCCTGTATTAACTCTATGTCTCTCGCCCTCAGAGACCTCTCTCTCCTGTATTAACCCTATGTCTCTCGCCCACAGAGACCTCTCTCTCCTGTATTAACTGTATGTCTCTCGCCCTCAGAGACCTCTCTCTCCTGTATTAACTCTATGTCTCTCGCCCTCAGAGACTTCTCTCTCCTGTATTAACTGTATGTCTCTCGCCCTCAGAGACCTCTCTCTCTTGTATTAACTTTATGTCTCTCGCCCTCAAGACCTCTCTCTCTCTCCTGTATTAACTGTATGTCTCTCGCCCTCAGAGACCTCTCTCTCCTGTATCAACAGTATGTCTCTCGCCCTCAGAGACCTCTCTCTCTCCTGTATTAACTGTATGTCTCTCGCCCTCAGAGACCTCTCTCTCCTGTATTAACCCTATGTCTCTCGCCCTCAGACCTCTCTCTCCTGTATTAACTGTATGTCTCTCGCCCTCAGAGACCTCTCTCTCCTGTATTAACTCTATGTCTCTCGCCCACAGAGACCTCTCTCTCCTGTATTAACTGTATGTCTCTCGCCCTCAGAGACCTCTCTCTCCTGTATTAACCCTATGTCTCTCGCCCTCAGAGACCTCTCTCTCCTGTATTAACCCTATGTCTCTCGCCCTCAGACCTCTCTCTCCTGTATTAACCCTATGTCCCTCGCCCTCAGAGACCTCTCTCTCCTGTATTAACCCTATGTCTCTCGCCCTCAGAGATCTCTCTCTCTCTCCTGTATTAACTCTATGTCTCTCGCCCTCAGAGACCTCTCTCTCCTGTATTAACTGTATGTCTCTCGCCCTCAGAGACCTCTCTCTCCTGTATTAACCCTATGTCTCTCGCCCTCAGACCTCTCTCTCCTGAATTAACTCTATGTCTCTCGCCCTCAGAGACCTCTCTCTCCTGTATTAACCCTATGTCTCTCGCCCTCAGACCTCTCTCTCCTGTATTAACTGTATGTCTCTCGCCCTCAGAGACCTCTCTCTCCTGTATTAACTCTATGTCTCTCGCCCACAGAGACCTCTCTCTCCTGTATTAACTGTATGTCACTCGCCCTCAGAGACCTCTCTCTCCTGTATTAACCCTATGTCTCTCGCCCTCAGAGACCTCTCTCTCCTGTATTAACCCTATGTCTCTCGCCCTCAGACCTCTCTCTCCTGTATTAACCCTATGTCCCTCGCCCTCAGAGACCTCTCTCTCCTGTATTAACCCTATGTCTCTCGCCCTCAGAGATCTCTCTCTCTCTCCTGTATTAACTCTATGTCTCTCGCCCTCAGAGACCTCTCTCTCCTGTATTAACTGTATGTCTCTCGCCCTCAGAGACCTCTCTCTCCTGTATTAACCCTATGTCTCTCGCCCTCAGACCTCTCTCTCCTGTATTAACCCTATGTCTCTCGCCCACAGAGACCTCTCTCTCCTGTATTAACTCTATGTCTCTCGCCCTCAGAGACCTCTCTCTCCTGTATTAACTGTATGTCTCTCGCCCTCAGAGACCTCTCTCTCCTGTATTAACCCTATGTCTCTCGCCCTCAGAGACCTCTCTCTCCTGTATTAACCCTATGTCTCTCGCCCTCAGACCTCTCTCTCCTGTATTAACCCTATGTCCCTCGCCCTCAGAGACCTCTCTCTCCTGTATTAACCCTATGTCTCTCGCCCTCAGAGATCTCTCTCTCTCTCCTGTATTAACTCTATGTCTCTCGCCCTCAGAGACCTCTCTCTCCTGTATTAACTGTATGTCTCTCGCCCTCAGAGACCTCTCTCTCCTGTATTAACCCTATGTCTCTCGCCCTCAGACCTCTCTCTCCTGTATTAACCCTATGTCTCTCGCCCTCAGAGACCTCTCTCTCCTGTATCAACTGTATGTCTCTCGCCCTCAGACCTCTCTCTCCTGTATTAACTGTATGTCTCTCGCCCTCAGAGACCTCTCTCTCCTGTATTAACCCATTCTGACCGGGCACCCATTTTGGTGTTGGCATCATGTTATGCTTTAGCTATTGAAAAATAGCAGATCTACAAGCTCATATCGCGTGGCGCGATACGAGCTTGTAGGTCTGCTATTTTTTGAAAAATCGAAGAACGACTGACATTTTTTTAATCTGATCTCAGGTCAGAATGGGTTTAATCAGACCAGTGTGTGTCCAGTGGAAACCTCGTATGAATCTGATCTCAGGTCAGAATGGGTTAACTGTATGTCTCTCGCCCTCAGACCTCTCTCTCCTGTATTAACCCTATGTCTCTCGCCCACAGACCTCTCTCTCCTGTATTAACTGTATGTCTCTCGCCCTCAGAGATCTCTCTCTCTCCTGTATTAACCCTATGTCTCTCGCCCACAGAGACCTCTCTCTCCTGTATTAACTCTATGTCTCTCGCCCTCAGAGACCTCTCTCTCCTGTATTAACTGTATGTCTCTCGCCCTCAGAGACCTCTCTCTCTTGTATTAACTGTATGTCTCTCGCCCTCAATACCTCTCTCTCTCTCCTGTATTAACTGTATGTCTCTCGCCCTCAGAGACCTCTCTCTCCTGTATCAACTGTATGTCTCTCGCCCTCAGAGACCTCTCTCTCCTGTATTAACCCATTCTGACCGGGCACCCATTTTGGTGTTGGCATCATGTTATGCTTTGGCTATTGAAAAATAGCAGATCTACAAGCTCATATCGCGCCACCGAGTGGCGCGATACGAGCTTGTAGGTCTGCTATTTTTTGAAAAATCGAAGAACGACTGACATTTTTTTAATCTGATCTCAGGTCAGAATGGGTTTAATCAGACCAGTGTGTGTCCAGTGGAAACCTCGTATGAATCTGATCTCAGGTCAGAATGGGTTAACTGTATGTCTCTCGCCCTCAGACCTCTCTCTCCTGTATTAACCCTATGTCTCTTGCCCTCAGAGACCTCTCTCTCCTGTATTAACCCTATGTCTCTCGCCCAAAGAGACCTCTCTCTCCTGTATTAACTGTATGTCTCTCGCCCTCAGAGATCTCTCTCTCTCTCCTGTATTAACTCTGTCTCTCGCCCTCAGAGACCTCTCTCTCCTATATTAACCCTATGTCTCTCGCCCTCAGACCTCTCTCTCCTGTATTAACTGTATGTCTCTCGCCCTCAGAGACCTCTCTCTCCTGTATTAACTCTATGTCTCTCGCCCTCAGAGACCTCTCTCTCCTGTATTAACCCTATGTCTCTCGCCCACAGAGACCTCTCTCTCCTGTATTAACTGTATGTCTCTCGCCCTCAGAGACCTCTCTCTCCTGTATTAACTCTATGTCTCTCGCCCTCAGAGACCTCTCTCTCCTGTATTAACTGTATGTCTCTCGCCCTCAGAGACCTCTCTCTCTTGTATTAACTTTATGTCTCTCGCCCTCAAGACCTCTCTCTCTCTCCTGTATTAACTGTATGTCTCTCGCCCTCAGAGACCTCTCTCTCCTGTATCAACAGTATGTCTCTCGCCCTCAGAGACCTCTCTCTCTCCTGTATTAACTGTATGTCTCTCGCCCTCAGAGACCTCTCTCTCCTGTATTAACCCTATGTCTCTCGCCCTCAGACCTCTCTCTCCTGTATTAACTGTATGTCTCTCGCCCTCAGAGACCTCTCTCTCCTGTATTAACTCTATGTCTCTCGCCCACAGAGACCTCTCTCTCCTGTATTAACTGTATGTCTCTCGCCCTCAGAGACCTCTCTCTCCTGTATTAACCCTATGTCTCTCGCCCTCAGAGACCTCTCTCTCCTGTATTAACCCTATGTCTCTCGCCCTCAGACCTCTCTCTCCTGTATTAACCCTATGTCCCTCGCCCTCAGAGACCTCTCTCTCCTGTATTAACCCTATGTCTCTCGCCCTCAGAGATCTCTCTCTCTCTCCTGTATTAACTCTATGTCTCTCGCCCTCAGAGACCTCTCTCTCCTGTATTAACTGTATGTCTCTCGCCCTCAGAGACCTCTCTCTCCTGTATTAACCCTATGTCTCTCGCCCTCAGACCTCTCTCTCCTGAATTAACTCTATGTCTCTCGCCCTCAGAGACCTCTCTCTCCTGTATTAACCCTATGTCTCTCGCCCTCAGACCTCTCTCTCCTGTATTAACTGTATGTCTCTCGCCCTCAGAGACCTCTCTCTCCTGTATTAACTCTATGTCTCTCGCCCACAGAGACCTCTCTCTCCTGTATTAACTGTATGTCTCTCGCCCTCAGAGACCTCTCTCTCCTGTATTAACCCTATGTCTCTCGCCCTCAGAGACCTCTCTCTCCTGTATTAACCCTATGTCTCTCGCCCTCAGACCTCTCTCTCCTGTATTAACCCTATGTCCCTCGCCCTCAGAGACCTCTCTCTCCTGTATTAACCCTATGTCTCTCGCCCTCAGAGATCTCTCTCTCTCTCCTGTATTAACTCTATGTCTCTCGCCCTCAGAGACCTCTCTCTCCTGTATTAACTGTATGTCTCTCGCCCTCAGAGACCTCTCTCTCCTGTATTAACCCTATGTCTCTCGCCCTCAGACCTCTCTCTCCTGTATTAACCCTATGTCTCTCGCCCACAGAGACCTCTCTCTCCTGTATTAACTCTATGTCTCTCGCCCTCAGAGACCTCTCTCTCCTGTATTAACTGTATGTCTCTCGCCCTCAGAGACCTCTCTCTCTTGTATTAACTGTATGTCTCTCGCCCTCAAGACCTCTCTCTCTCTCCTGTATTAACTGTATGTCTCTCGCCCTCAGAGACCTCTCTCTCCTGTATCAACTGTATGTCTCTCGCCCTCAGACCTCTCTCTCCTGTATTAACTGTATGTCTCTCGCCCTCAGAGACCTCTCTCTCCTGTATTAACTCTATGTCTCTCGCCCTCAGAGACCTCTCTCTCCTGTATTAACCCTATGTCTCTCACCCACAGAGACCTCTCTCTCCTGTATTAACCCTATGTCTCTCGCCCACAGAGACCTCTCTCTCCTGTATTAACTGTATGTCTCTCGCCCTCAGAGATCTCTCTCTCTCTCCTGTATTAACTCTATGTCTCTCGCCCTCAGAGACCTCTCTCTCCTGTATTAACCCTATGTCTCTCGCCCTCAGACCTCTCTCTCTCCTGTATTAACCCTATGTCTCTCGCCCACAGAGACCTCTCTCTCCTGTATTAACTGTATGTCTCTCACCCTCAGAGACCTCTCTCTCCTGTATTAACTCTATGTCTCTCGCCCTCAGAGACCTCTCTCTCCTGTATTAACTGTATGTCTCTCGCCCTCAGAGACCTCTCTCTCTTGTATTAACTGTATGTCTCTCGCCCTCAAGACCTCTCTCTCTCTCCTGTATTAACTGTATGTCTCTCGCCCTCAGAGACCTCTCTCTCCTGTATCAACTGTATGTCTCTCGCCCTCAGAGACCTCTCTCTCCTGTATTAACCCATTCTGACCGGGCACTCATTTTGGTGTTGGCATCATGTTATGCTTTAGCTATTGAAAAATAGCAGATCTACAAGCTCATATCGCGCCACCGAGTGGCGCGATACGAGCTTGTAGGTCTGCTATTTTTTGAAAAATCGAAGAACGACTGACATTTTTTTAATCTGATCTCAGGTCAGAATGGGTTTAATCAGACCAGTGTGTGTCCAGTGGAAACCTCGTATGAATCTGATCTCAGGTCAGAATGGGTTAACTGTATGTCTCTCGCCCTCAGACCTCTCTCTCCTGTATTAACCCTATGTCTCTCGCCCTCAGAGACCTCTCTCTCCTGTATTAACCCTATGTCTCTCGCCCACAGAGACCTCTCTCTCCTGTATTAACTGTATGTCTCTCGCCCTCAGAGATCTCTCTCTCTCTCCTGTATTAACTCTATGTCTCTCGCCCTCAGAGACCTCTCTCTCCTATATTAACCCTATGTCTCTCGCCCTCAGACCTCTCTCTCCTGTATTAACTGTATGTCTCTCGCCCTCAGAGACCTCTCTCTCCTGTATTAACTCTATGTCTCTCGCCCTCAGAGACCTCTCTCTCCTGTATTAACCCTATGTCTCTCGCCCACAGAGACCTCTCTCTCCTGTATTAACTGTATGTCTCTCGCCCTCAGAGACCTCTCTCTCCTGTATTAACTCTATGTCTCTCGCCCTCAGAGACCTCTCTCTCCTGTATTAACTGTATGTCTCTCGCCCTCAGAGACCTCTCTCTCTTGTATTAACTTTATGTCTCTCGCCCTCAAGACCTCTCTCTCTCTCCTGTATTAACTGTATGTCTCTCGCCCTCAGAGACCTCTCTCTCCTGTATCAACAGTATGTCTCTCGCCCTCAGAGACCTCTCTCTCTCCTGTATTAACTGTATGTCTCTCGCCCTCAGAGACCTCTCTCTCCTGTATTAACCCTATGTCTCTCGCCCTCAGACCTCTCTCTCCTGTATTAACTGTATGTCTCTCGCCCTCAGAGACCTCTCTCTCCTGTATTAACTCTATGTCTCTCGCCCACAGAGACCTCTCTCTCCTGTATTAACTGTATGTCTCTCGCCCTCAGAGACCTCTCTCTCCTGTATTAACCCTATGTCTCTCGCCCTCAGAGACCTCTCTCTCCTGTATTAACCCTATGTCTCTCGCCCTCAGACCTCTCTCTCCTGTATTAACCCTATGTCCCTCGCCCTCAGAGACCTCTCTCTCCTGTATTAACCCTATGTCTCTCGCCCTCAGAGATCTCTCTCTCTCTCTCCTGTATTAACTCTATGTCTCTCGCCCTCAGAGACCTCTCTCTCCTGTATTAACTGTATGTCTCTCGCCCTCAGAGACCTCTCTCTCCTGTATTAACCCTATGTCTCTCGCCCTCAGACCTCTCTCTCCTGAATTAACTCTATGTCTCTCGCCCTCAGAGACCTCTCTCTCCTGTATTAACCCTATGTCTCTCGCCCTCAGACCTCTCTCTCCTGTATTAACTGTATGTCTCTCGCCCTCAGAGACCTCTCTCTCCTGTATTAACTCTATGTCTCTCGCCCACAGAGACCTCTCTCTCCTGTATTAACTGTATGTCTCTCGCCCTCAGAGACCTCTCTCTCCTGTATTAACCCTATGTCTCTCGCCCTCAGAGACCTCTCTCTCCTGTATTAACCCTATGTCTCTCGCCCTCAGACCTCTCTCTCCTGTATTAACCCTATGTCCCTCGCCCTCAGAGACCTCTCTCTCCTGTATTAACCCTATGTCTCTCGCCCTCAGAGATCTCTCTCTCTCTCCTGTATTAACTCTATGTCTCTCGCCCTCAGAGACCTCTCTCTCCTGTATTAACTGTATGTCTCTCGCCCTCAGAGACCTCTCTCTCCTGTATTAACCCTATGTCTCTCGCCCTCAGACCTCTCTCTCCTGTATTAACCCTATGTCTCTCGCCCACAGAGACCTCTCTCTCCTGTATTAACTCTATGTCTCTCGCCCTCAGAGACCTCTCTCTCCTGTATTAACTGTATGTCTCTCGCCCTCAGAGACCTCTCTCTCTTGTATTAACTGTATGTCTCTCGCCCTCAAGACCTCTCTCTCTCTCCTGTATTAACTGTATGTCTCTCGCCCTCAGAGACCTCTCTCTCCTGTATCAACTGTATGTCTCTCGCCCTCAGACCTCTCTCTCCTGTATTAACTGTATGTCTCTCGCCCTCAGAGACCTCTCTCTCCTGTATTAACTCTATGTCTCTCGCCCTCAGAGACCTCTCTCTCCTGTATTAACCCTATGTCTCTCACCCACAGAGACCTCTCTCTCCTGTATTAACCCTATGTCTCTCGCCCACAGAGACCTCTCTCTCCTGTATTAACTGTATGTCTCTCGCCCTCAGAGATCTCTCTCTCTCTCCTGTATTAACTCTATGTCTCTCGCCCTCAGAGACCTCTCTCTCCTGTATTAACCCTATGTCTCTCGCCCTCAGACCTCTCTCTCTCCTGTATTAACCCTATGTCTCTCGCCCACAGAGACCTCTCTCTCCTGTATTAACTGTATGTCTCTCACCCTCAGAGACCTCTCTCTCCTGTATTAACTCTATGTCTCTCGCCCTCAGAGACCTCTCTCTCCTGTATTAACTGTATGTCTCTCGCCCTCAGAGACCTCTCTCTCTTGTATTAACTGTATGTCTCTCGCCCTCAAGACCTCTCTCTCTCTCCTGTATTAACTGTATGTCTCTCGCCCTCAGAGACCTCTCTCTCCTGTATCAACTGTATGTCTCTCGCCCTCAGAGACCTCTCTCTCCTGTATTAACCCATTCTGACCGGGCACTCATTTTGGTGTTGGCATCATGTTATGCTTTAGCTATTGAAAAATAGCAGATCTACAAGCTCATATCGCGCCACCGAGTGGGGCGATACGAGCTTGTAGGTCTGCTATTTTTTGAAAAATCGAAGAACGACTGACACTTTTTTAAATCTGATCTCAGGTCAGAATGGGTTTAATCAGACCAGTGTGTGTCCAGTGGAAACCTCGTATGAATCTGATCTCAGGTCAGAATGGGTTAACTGTATGTCTCTCGCCCTCAGACCTCTCTCTCCTGTATTAACCCTATGTCTCTCGCCCTCAGAGACCTCTCTCTCCTGTATTAACCCTATGTCTCTCGCCCACAGAGACCTCTCTCTCCTGTATTAACTGTATGTCTCTCGCCCTCAGAGATCTCTCTCTCTCTCCTGTATTAACTCTATGTCTCTCGCCCTCAGAGACCTCTCTCTCCTATATTAACCCTATGTCTCTCGCCCTCAGACCTCTCTCTCCTGTATTAACTGTATGTCTCTCGCCCTCAGAGACCTCTCTCTCCTGTATTAACTCTATGTCTCTCGCCCTCAGAGACCTCTCTCTCCTGTATTAACCCTATGTCTCTCGCCCACAGAGACCTCTCTCTCCTGTATTAACTGTATGTCTCTCGCCCTCAGAGACCTCTCTCTCCTGTATTAACTCTATGTCTCTCGCCCTCAGAGACCTCTCTCTCCTGTATTAACTGTATGTCTCTCGCCCTCAGAGACCTCTCTCTCTTGTATTAACTTTATGTCTCTCGCCCTCAAGACCTCTCTCTCTCTCCTGTATTAACTGTATGTCTCTCGCCCTCAGAGACCTCTCTCTCCTGTATCAACAGTATGTCTCTCGCCCTCAGAGACCTCTCTCTCTCCTGTATTAACTGTATGTCTCTCGCCCTCAGAGACCTCTCTCTCCTGTATTAACCCTATGTCTCTCGCCCTCAGACCTCTCTCTCCTGTATTAACTGTATGTCTCTCGCCCTCAGAGACCTCTCTCTCCTGTATTAACTCTATGTCTCTCGCCCACAGAGACCTCTCTCTCCTGTATTAACTGTATGTCTCTCGCCCTCAGAGACCTCTCTCTCCTGTATTAACCCTATGTCTCTCGCCCTCAGAGACCTCTCTCTCCTGTATTAACCCTATGTCTCTCGCCCTCAGACCTCTCTCTCCTGTATTAACCCTATGTCCCTCGCCCTCAGAGACCTCTCTCTCCTGTATTAACCCTATGTCTCTCGCCCTCAGAGATCTCTCTCTCTCTCCTGTATTAACTCTATGTCTCTCGCCCTCAGAGACCTCTCTCTCCTGTATTAACTGTATGTCTCTCGCCCTCAGAGACCTCTCTCTCCTGTATTAACCCTATGTCTCTCGCCCTCAGACCTCTCTCTCCTGAATTAACTCTATGTCTCTCGCCCTCAGAGACCTCTCTCTCCTGTATTAACCCTATGTCTCTCGCCCTCAGACCTCTCTCTCCTGTATTAACTGTATGTCTCTCGCCCTCAGAGACCTCTCTCTCCTGTATTAACTCTATGTCTCTCGCCCACAGAGACCTCTCTCTCCTGTATTAACTGTATGTCTCTCGCCCTCAGAGACCTCTCTCTCCTGTATTAACCCTATGTCTCTCGCCCTCAGAGACCTCTCTCTCCTGTATTAACCCTATGTCTCTCGCCCTCAGACCTCTCTCTCCTGTATTAACCCTATGTCCCTCGCCCTCAGAGACCTCTCTCTCCTGTATTAACCCTATGTCTCTCGCCCTCAGAGATCTCTCTCTCTCTCCTGTATTAACTCTATGTCTCTCGCCCTCAGAGACCTCTCTCTCCTGTATTAACTGTATGTCTCTCGCCCTCAGAGACCTCTCTCTCCTGTATTAACCCTATGTCTCTCGCCCTCAGACCTCTCTCTCCTGTATTAACCCTATGTCTCTCGCCCACAGAGACCTCTCTCTCCTGTATTAACTCTATGTCTCTCGCCCTCAGAGACCTCTCTCTCCTGTATTAACTGTATGTCTCTCGCCCTCAGAGACCTCTCTCTCTTGTATTAACTGTATGTCTCTCGCCCTCAAGACCTCTCTCTCTCTCCTGTATTAACTGTATGTCTCTCGCCCTCAGAGACCTCTCTCTCCTGTATCAACTGTATGTCTCTCGCCCTCAGACCTCTCTCTCCTGTATTAACTGTATGTCTCTCGCCCTCAGAGACCTCTCTCTCCTGTATTAACTCTATGTCTCTCGCCCTCAGAGACCTCTCTCTCCTGTATTAACCCTATGTCTCTCACCCACAGAGACCTCTCTCTCCTGTATTAACCCTATGTCTCTCGCCCACAGAGACCTCTCTCTCCTGTATTAACTGTATGTCTCTCGCCCTCAGAGATCTCTCTCTCTCTCCTGTATTAACTCTATGTCTCTCGCCCTCAGAGACCTCTCTCTCCTGTATTAACCCTATGTCTCTCGCCCTCAGACCTCTCTCTCTCCTGTATTAACCCTATGTCTCTCGCCCACAGAGACCTCTCTCTCCTGTATTAACTGTATGTCTCTCACCCTCAGAGACCTCTCTCTCCTGTATTAACTCTATGTCTCTCGCCCTCAGAGACCTCTCTCTCCTGTATTAACTGTATGTCTCTCGCCCTCAGAGACCTCTCTCTCTTGTATTAACTGTATGTCTCTCGCCCTCAAGACCTCTCTCTCTCTCCTGTATTAACTGTATGTCTCTCGCCCTCAGAGACCTCTCTCTCCTGTATCAACTGTATGTCTCTCGCCCTCAGAGACCTCTCTCTCCTGTATTAACCCATTCTGACCGGGCACTCATTTTGGTGTTGGCATCATGTTATGCTTTAGCTATTGAAAAATAGCAGATCTACAAGCTCATATCGCGCCACCGAGTGGCGCGATACGAGCTTGTAGGTCTGCTATTTTTTGAAAAATCGAAGAACGACTGACACTTTTTTAAATCTGATCTCAGGTCAGAATGGGTTTAATCAGACCAGTGTGTGTCCAGTGGAAACCTCGTATGAATCTGATCTCAGGTCAGAATGGGTTAACTGTATGTCTCTCGCCCTCAGAGACCTCTCTCTCTTGTATTAACTGTATGTCTCTCGCCCTCAATACCTCTCTCTCTCTCCTGAATTAACTGTATGTCTCTCGCCCTCAGAGACCTCTCTCTCCTGTATCAACTGTATGTCTCTCGCCCTCAGAGACCTCTCTCTCCTGTATTAACTGTATGTCTCTCGCCCTCAGACCTCTCTCTCCTGTATTAACCCTATGTCTCTCGCCCTCAGAGACCTCTCTCTCCTGTATTAACCCTATGTCTCTCGCCCACAGAGACCTCTCTCTCCTGTATTAACTGTATGTCTCTCGCCCTCAGAGATCTCTCTCTCTCTCTCCTGTATTAACTCTATGTCTCTCGCCCTCAGAGACCTCTCTCTCCTATATTAACCCTATGTCTCTCGCCCTCAGACCTCTCTCTCCTGTATTAACTGTATGTCTCTCGCCCTCAGAGACCTCTCTCTCCTGTATTAACTCTATGTCTCTCGCCCTCAGAGACCTCTCTCTCCTGTATTAACCCTATGTCTCTCGCCCACAGAGACCTCTCTCTCCTGTATTAACTGTATGTCTCTCGCCCTCAGAGACCTCTCTCTCCTGTATTAACTCTATGTCTCTCGCCCTCAGAGACCTCTCTCTCCTGTATTAACTGTATGTCTCTCGCCCTCAGAGACCTCTCTCTCTTGTATTAACTTTATGTCTCTCGCCCTCAAGACCTCTCTCTCTCTCCTGTATTAACTGTATGTCTCTCGCCCTCAGAGACCTCTCTCTCCTGTATCAACAGTATGTCTCTCGCCCTCAGAGACCTCTCTCTCTCTCCTGTATTAACTGTATGTCTCTCGCCCTCAGAGACCTCTCTCTCCTGTATCAACAGTATGTCTCTCGCCCTCAGAGACCTCTCTCTCTCCTGTATTAACTGTATGTCTCTCGCCCTCAGAGACCTCTCTCTCCTGTATTAACCCTATGTCTCTCACCCACAGAGACCTCTCTCTCCTGTATTAACCCTATGTCTCTCGCCCACAGAGACCTCTCTCTCCTGTATTAACTGTATGTCTCTCGCCCTCAGAGATCTCTCTCTCTCTCCTGTATTAACTCTATGTCTCTCGCCCTCAGAGACCTCTCTCTCCTGTATTAACCCTATGTCTCTCGCCCTCAGACCTCTCTCTCTCCTGTATTAACCCTATGTCTCTCGCCCACAGAGACCTCTCTCTCCTGTATTAACTGTATGTCTCTCACCCTCAGAGACCTCTCTCTCCTGTATTAACTCTATGTCTCTCGCCCTCAGAGACCTCTCTC
Organism: Protomyctophum parallelum; assembly: GCF_964188405.1. Classification (NCBI taxonomy): domain Eukaryota; kingdom Metazoa; phylum Chordata; class Actinopteri; order Myctophiformes; family Myctophidae; genus Protomyctophum; species Protomyctophum parallelum. The sequence continues at coordinate 52,457,216 of NC_139712.1, read as the reverse complement.
TCCTGTATTAACCCTATGTCTCTCGCCCTCAGACCTCTCTCTCCTGAATTAACTCTATGTCTCTCGCCCTCAGAGACCTCTCTCTCCTGTATTAACCCTATGTCTCTCGCCCTCAGACCTCTCTCTCCTGTATTAACTGTATGTCTCTCGCCCTCAGAGACCTCTCTCTCCTGTATTAACTCTATGTCTCTCGCCCACAGAGACCTCTCTCTCCTGTATTAACTGTATGTCTCTCGCCCTCAGAGACCTCTCTCTCCTGTATTAACCCTATGTCTCTCGCCCTCAGAGACCTCTCTCTCCTGTATTAACCCTATGTCTCTCGCCCTCAGACCTCTCTCTCCTGTATTAACCCTATGTCCCTCGCCCTCAGAGACCTCTCTCTCCTGTATTAACCCTATGTCTCTCGCCCTCAGAGATCTCTCTCTCTCTCCTGTATTAACTCTATGTCTCTCGCCCTCAGAGACCTCTCTCTCCTGTATTAACTGTATGTCTCTCGCCCTCAGAGACCTCTCTCTCCTGTATTAACCCTATGTCTCTCGCCCTCAGACCTCTCTCTCCTGTATTAACCCTATGTCTCTCGCCCACAGAGACCTCTCTCTCCTGTATTAACTCTATGTCTCTCGCCCTCAGAGACCTCTCTCTCCTGTATTAACTGTATGTCTCTCGCCCTCAGAGACCTCTCTCTCTTGTATTAACTGTATGTCTCTCGCCCTCAAGACCTCTCTCTCTCTCCTGTATTAACTGTATGTCTCTCGCCCTCAGAGACCTCTCTCTCCTGTATCAACTGTATGTCTCTCGCCCTCAGACCTCTCTCTCCTGTATTAACTGTATGTCTCTCGCCCTCAGAGACCTCTCTCTCCTGTATTAACTCTATGTCTCTCGCCCTCAGAGACCTCTCTCTCCTGTATTAACCCTATGTCTCTCACCCACAGAGACCTCTCTCTCCTGTATTAACCCTATGTCTCTCGCCCACAGAGACCTCTCTCTCCTGTATTAACTGTATGTCTCTCGCCCTCAGAGATCTCTCTCTCTCTCCTGTATTAACTCTATGTCTCTCGCCCTCAGAGACCTCTCTCTCCTGTATTAACCCTATGTCTCTCGCCCTCAGACCTCTCTCTCTCCTGTATTAACCCTATGTCTCTCGCCCACAGAGACCTCTCTCTCCTGTATTAACTGTATGTCTCTCACCCTCAGAGACCTCTCTCTCCTGTATTAACTCTATGTCTCTCGCCCTCAGAGACCTCTCTCTCCTGTATTAACTGTATGTCTCTCGCCCTCAGAGACCTCTCTCTCTTGTATTAACTGTATGTCTCTCGCCCTCAAGACCTCTCTCTCTCTCCTGTATTAACTGTATGTCTCTCGCCCTCAGAGACCTCTCTCTCCTGTATCAACTGTATGTCTCTCGCCCTCAGAGACCTCTCTCTCCTGTATTAACCCATTCTGACCGGGCACTCATTTTGGTGTTGGCATCATGTTATGCTTTAGCTATTGAAAAATAGCAGATCTACAAGCTCATATCGCGCCACCGAGTGGGGCGATACGAGCTTGTAGGTCTGCTATTTTTTGAAAAATCGAAGAACGACTGACACTTTTTTAAATCTGATCTCAGGTCAGAATGGGTTTAATCAGACCAGTGTGTGTCCAGTGGAAACCTCGTATGAATCTGATCTCAGGTCAGAATGGGTTAACTGTATGTCTCTCGCCCTCAGACCTCTCTCTCCTGTATTAACCCTATGTCTCTCGCCCTCAGAGACCTCTCTCTCCTGTATTAACCCTATGTCTCTCGCCCACAGAGACCTCTCTCTCCTGTATTAACTGTATGTCTCTCGCCCTCAGAGATCTCTCTCTCTCTCCTGTATTAACTCTATGTCTCTCGCCCTCAGAGACCTCTCTCTCCTATATTAACCCTATGTCTCTCGCCCTCAGACCTCTCTCTCCTGTATTAACTGTATGTCTCTCGCCCTCAGAGACCTCTCTCTCCTGTATTAACTCTATGTCTCTCGCCCTCAGAGACCTCTCTCTCCTGTATAACCCTATGTCTCTCGCCCACAGAGACCTCTCTCTCCTGTATTAACTGTATGTCTCTCGCCCTCAGAGACCTCTCTCTCCTGTATTAACTCTATGTCTCTCGCCCTCAGAGACCTCTCTCTCCTGTATTAACTGTATGTCTCTCGCCCTCAGAGACCTCTCTCTCTTGTATTAACTTTATGTCTCTCGCCCTCAAGACCTCTCTCTCTCTCCTGTATTAACTGTATGTCTCTCGCCCTCAGAGACCTCTCTCTCCTGTATCAACAGTATGTCTCTCGCCCTCAGAGACCTCTCTCTCTCCTGTATTAACTGTATGTCTCTCGCCCTCAGAGACCTCTCTCTCCTGTATTAACCCTATGTCTCTCGCCCTCAGACCTCTCTCTCCTGTATTAACTGTATGTCTCTCGCCCTCAGAGACCTCTCTCTCCTGTATTAACTCTATGTCTCTCGCCCACAGAGACCTCTCTCTCCTGTATTAACTGTATGTCTCTCGCCCTCAGAGACCTCTCTCTCCTGTATTAACCCTATGTCTCTCGCCCTCAGAGACCTCTCTCTCCTGTATTAACCCTATGTCTCTCGCCCTCAGACCTCTCTCTCCTGTATTAACCCTATGTCCCTCGCCCTCAGAGACCTCTCTCTCCTGTATTAACCCTATGTCTCTCGCCCTCAGAGATCTCTCTCTCTCTCCTGTATTAACTCTATGTCTCTCGCCCTCAGAGACCTCTCTCTCCTGTATTAACTGTATGTCTCTCGCCCTCAGAGACCTCTCTCTCCTGTATTAACCCTATGTCTCTCGCCCTCAGACCTCTCTCTCCTGAATTAACTCTATGTCTCTCGCCCTCAGAGACCTCTCTCTCCTGTATTAACCCTATGTCTCTCGCCCTCAGACCTCTCTCTCCTGTATTAACTGTATGTCTCTCGCCCTCAGAGACCTCTCTCTCCTGTATTAACTCTATGTCTCTCGCCCACAGAGACCTCTCTCTCCTGTATTAACTGTATGTCTCTCGCCCTCAGAGACCTCTCTCTCCTGTATTAACCCTATGTCTCTCGCCCTCAGAGACCTCTCTCTCCTGTATTAACCCTATGTCTCTCGCCCTCAGACCTCTCTCTCCTGTATTAACCCTATGTCCCTCGCCCTCAGAGACCTCTCTCTCCTGTATTAACCCTATGTCTCTCGCCCTCAGAGATCTCTCTCTCTCTCCTGTATTAACTCTATGTCTCTCGCCCTCAGAGACCTCTCTCTCCTGTATTAACTGTATGTCTCTCGCCCTCAGAGACCTCTCTCTCCTGTATTAACCCTATGTCTCTCGCCCTCAGACCTCTCTCTCCTGTATTAACCCTATGTCTCTCGCCCACAGAGACCTCTCTCTCCTGTATTAACTCTATGTCTCTCGCCCTCAGAGACCTCTCTCTCCTGTATTAACTGTATGTCTCTCGCCCTCAGAGACCTCTCTCTCTTGTATTAACTGTATGTCTCTCGCCCTCAAGACCTCTCTCTCTCTCCTGTATTAACTGTATGTCTCTCGCCCTCAGAGACCTCTCTCTCCTGTATCAACTGTATGTCTCTCGCCCTCAGACCTCTCTCTCCTGTATTAACTGTATGTCTCTCGCCCTCAGAGACCTCTCTCTCCTGTATTAACTCTATGTCTCTCGCCCTCAGAGACCTCTCTCTCCTGTATTAACCCTATGTCTCTCACCCACAGAGACCTCTCTCTCCTGTATTAACCCTATGTCTCTCGCCCACAGAGACCTCTCTCTCCTGTATTAACTGTATGTCTCTCGCCCTCAGAGATCTCTCTCTCTCTCCTGTATTAACTCTATGTCTCTCGCCCTCAGAGACCTCTCTCTCCTGTATTAACCCTATGTCTCTCGCCCTCAGACCTCTCTCTCTCCTGTATTAACCCTATGTCTCTCGCCCACAGAGACCTCTCTCTCCTGTATTAACTGTATGTCTCTCACCCTCAGAGACCTCTCTCTCCTGTATTAACTCTATGTCTCTCGCCCTCAGAGACCTCTCTCTCCTGTATTAACTGTATGTCTCTCGCCCTCAGAGACCTCTCTCTCTTGTATTAACTGTATGTCTCTCGCCCTCAAGACCTCTCTCTCTCTCCTGTATTAACTGTATGTCTCTCGCCCTCAGAGACCTCTCTCTCCTGTATCAACTGTATGTCTCTCGCCCTCAGAGACCTCTCTCTCCTGTATTAACCCATTCTGACCGGGCACTCATTTTGGTGTTGGCATCATGTTATGCTTTAGCTATTGAAAAATAGCAGATCTACAAGCTCATATCGCGCCACCGAGTGGCGCGATACGAGCTTGTAGGTCTGCTATTTTTTGAAAAATCGAAGAACGACTGACACTTTTTTAAATCTGATCTCAGGTCAGAATGGGTTTAATCAGACCAGTGTGTGTCCAGTGGAAACCTCGTATGAATCTGATCTCAGGTCAGAATGGGTTAACTGTATGTCTCTCGCCCTCAGAGACCTCTCTCTCTTGTATTAACTGTATGTCTCTCGCCCTCAATACCTCTCTCTCTCTCCTGAATTAACTGTATGTCTCTCGCCCTCAGAGACCTCTCTCTCCTGTATCAACTGTATGTCTCTCGCCCTCAGAGACCTCTCTCTCCTGTATCAACAGTATGTCTCTCGCCCTCAGAGACCTCTCTCTCTCTCCTGTATTAACTGTATGTCTCTCGCCCTCAGAGACCTCTCTCTCCTGTATCAACAGTATGTCTCTCGCCCTCAGACCTCTCTCTCCTGTATTAACCCTATGTCTCTCGCCCACAGAGACCTCTCTCTCCTGTATTAACTCTATGTCTCTCGCCCTCAGAGACCTCTCTCTCCTGTATTAACTGTATGTCTCTCGCCCTCAGAGACCTCTCTCTCTTGTATTAACTGTATGTCTCTCGCCCTCAAGACCTCTCTCTCTCTCCTGTATTAACTGTATGTCTCTCGCCCTCAGAGACCTCTCTCTCCTGTATCAACTGTATGTCTCTCGCCCTCAGACCTCTCTCTCCTGTATTAACTGTATGTCTCTCGCCCTCAGAGACCTCTCTCTCCTGTATTAACTCTATGTCTCTCGCCCTCAGAGACCTCTCTCTCCTGTATTAACCCTATGTCTCTCACCCACAGAGACCTCTCTCTCCTGTATTAACCCTATGTCTCTCGCCCACAGAGACCTCTCTCTCCTGTATTAACTGTATGTCTCTCGCCCTCAGAGATCTCTCTCTCTCTCCTGTATTAACTCTATGTCTCTCGCCCTCAGAGACCTCTCTCTCCTGTATTAACCCTATGTCTCTCGCCCTCAGACCTCTCTCTCTCCTGTATTAACCCTATGTCTCTCGCCCACAGAGACCTCTCTCTCCTGTATTAACTGTATGTCTCTCACCCTCAGAGACCTCTCTCTCCTGTATTAACTCTATGTCTCTCGCCCTCAGAGACCTCTCTCTCCTGTATTAACTGTATGTCTCTCGCCCTCAGAGACCTCTCTCTCTTGTATTAACTGTATGTCTCTCGCCCTCAAGACCTCTCTCTCTCTCCTGTATTAACTGTATGTCTCTCGCCCTCAGAGACCTCTCTCTCCTGTATCAACTGTATGTCTCTCGCCCTCAGAGACCTCTCTCTCCTGTATTAACCCATTCTGACCGGGCACTCATTTTGGTGTTGGCATCATGTTATGCTTTAGCTATTGAAAAATAGCAGATCTACAAGCTCATATCGCGCCACCGAGTGGCGCGATACGAGCTTGTAGGTCTGCTATTTTTTGAAAAATCGAAGAACGACTGACACTTTTTTAAATCTGATCTCAGGTCAGAATGGGTTTAATCAGACCAGTGTGTGTCCAGTGGAAACCTCGTATGAATCTGATCTCAGGTCAGAATGGGTTAACTGTATGTCTCTCGCCCTCAGAGACCTCTCTCTCTTGTATTAACTGTATGTCTCTCGCCCTCAATACCTCTCTCTCTCTCCTGAATTAACTGTATGTCTCTCGCCCTCAGAGACCTCTCTCTCCTGTATCAACTGTATGTCTCTCGCCCTCAGAGACCTCTCTCTCCTGTATTAACTGTATGTCTCTCGCCCTCAGACCTCTCTCTCCTGTATTAACCCTATGTCTCTCGCCCTCAGAGACCTCTCTCTCCTGTATTAACCCTATGTCTCTCGCCCACAGAGACCTCTCTCTCCTGTATTAACTGTATGTCTCTCGCCCTCAGAGATCTCTCTCTCTCTCTCCTGTATTAACTCTATGTCTCTCGCCCTCAGAGACCTCTCTCTCCTATATTAACCCTATGTCTCTCGCCCTCAGACCTCTCTCTCCTGTATTAACTGTATGTCTCTCGCCCTCAGAGACCTCTCTCTCCTGTATTAACTCTATGTCTCTCGCCCTCAGAGACCTCTCTCTCCTGTATTAACCCTATGTCTCTCGCCCACAGAGACCTCTCTCTCCTGTATTAACTGTATGTCTCTCGCCCTCAGAGACCTCTCTCTCCTGTATTAACTCTATGTCTCTCGCCCTCAGAGACCTCTCTCTCCTGTATTAACTGTATGTCTCTCGCCCTCAGAGACCTCTCTCTCTTGTATTAACTTTATGTCTCTCGCCCTCAAGACCTCTCTCTCTCTCCTGTATTAACTGTATGTCTCTCGCCCTCAGAGACCTCTCTCTCCTGTATCAACAGTATGTCTCTCGCCCTCAGAGACCTCTCTCTCTCTCCTGTATTAACTGTATGTCTCTCGCCCTCAGAGACCTCTCTCTCCTGTATCAACAGTATGTCTCTCGCCCTCAGAGACCTCTCTCTCTCCTGTATTAACTGTATGTCTCTCGCCCTCAGAGACCTCTCTCTCCTGTATTAACCCTATGTCTCTCACCCACAGAGACCTCTCTCTCCTGTATTAACCCTATGTCTCTCGCCCACAGAGACCTCTCTCTCCTGTATTAACTGTATGTCTCTCGCCCTCAGAGATCTCTCTCTCTCTCCTGTATTAACTCTATGTCTCTCGCCCTCAGAGACCTCTCTCTCCTGTATTAACCCTATGTCTCTCGCCCTCAGACCTCTCTCTCTCCTGTATTAACCCTATGTCTCTCGCCCACAGAGACCTCTCTCTCCTGTATTAACTGTATGTCTCTCACCCTCAGAGACCTCTCTCTCCTGTATTAACTCTATGTCTCTCGCCCTCAGAGACCTCTCTCTCCTGTATTAACTGTATGTCTCTCGCCCTCAGAGACCTCTCTCTCTTGTATTAACTGTATGTCTCTCGCCCTCAAGACCTCTCTCTCTCTCCTGTATTAACTGTATGTCTCTCGCCCTCAGAGACCTCTCTCTCCTGTATCAACTGTATGTCTCTCGCCCTCAGAGACCTCTCTCTCCTGTATTAACCCATTCTGACCGGGCACTCATTTTGGTGTTGGCATCATGTTATGCTTTAGCTATTGAAAAATAGCAGATCTACAAGCTCATATCGCGCCACCGAGTGGCGCGATACGAGCTTGCAGGTCTGCTATTTTTTGAAAAATCGAAGAACGACTGACACTTTTTTAAATCTGATCTCAGGTCAGAATGGGTTTAATCAGACCAGTGTGTGTCCAGTGGAAACCTCGTATGAATCTGATCTCAGGTCAGAATGGGTTAACTGTATGTCTCTCGCCCACAGAGACCTCTCTCTCCTGTATTAACCCTATGTCTCTCACCCACAGAGACCTCTCTTTCCTGTATTAACTGTATGTATCTCGCCCTCAGAGATCTCTCTCTCTCTCCTGTATTAACTCTATGTCTCTCGCCCTCAGAGACCTCTCTCTCCTGTATTAACCCTATGTCTCTCGCCCTCAGACCTCTCTCTGCTGTATTAACCCTATGTCTCTCGCCCACAGAGACCTCTCTCTCCTGTATTAACAGTATGTCTCTCGCCCTCAGAGACCTCTCTCTCCTGTATTAACTCTATGTCTCTCGCCCTCAGAGACCTCTCTCTCCTGTATTAACTGTATGTCTCTCGCCCACAGAGACCTCTCTCTCCTGTATTAACCCTATGTCTCTCGCCCTCAGACCTCTCTCTCCTGTATTAACCCTATGTCTCTCGCCCACAGAGACCTCTCTCTCCTGTATTAACTGTATGTCTCTCGCCCTCAGAGACCTCTCTCTCCTGTATTAACTCTATGTCTCTCGCCCTCAGAGACCTCTCTCTCCTGTATTAACTGTATGTCTCTCGCCCTCAGAGACCTCTCTCTCTTGTATTAACTGTATGTCTCTCGCCCTCAAGACCTCTCTCTCTCTCCTGTATTAACTGTATGTCTCTCGCCCTCAGAGACCTCTCTCTCCTGTATCAACTGTATGTCTCTCGCCCTCAGAGACCTCTCTCTCCTGTATTAACTCTATGTCTCTCGCCCTCAGAGACCTCTCTCTCCTGTATTAACCCTATGTCTCTCACCCACAGAGACCTCTCTCTCCTGTATTAACTGTATGTCTCTCGCCCTCAGATACCTCTCTCTCCTGTATTAACTCTATGTCTCTCGCCCTCAGAGACCTCTCTCTCCTGTATTAACTGTATGTCTCTCGCCCTCAGAGACCTCTCTCTCTTGTATTAACTTTATGTCTCTCGCCTTCAAGACCTCTCTCTCTCTCCTGTATTAACTGTATGTCTCTCGCCCTCAGAGACCTCTCTCTCCTGTATTAACCCATTCTGACCGGGCACCCATTTTGGTGTTGGCATCATGTTATGCTTTAGCTTTTGAAAAATAGCAGATCTACAAGCTCGTATCGCGCCACCGAGTGGCGCGATACGAGCTTGTAGGTCTGCTATTTTTTGAAAAATCGAAGAACGACTGACATTTTTTTAATCTGATCTCAGGTCAGAATGGATTTAATCAGACCAGTTTGTGTCCAGTGGAAACCTCGTATGAATCTGATCTCAGGTCAGAATGGGTTAACTGTATGTCTCTCGCCCTCAGACCTCTCTCTCCTGTATTAACCCTATGTCTCTCGCCCTCAGAGACCTCTCTCTCCTGTATTAACCCTATGTCTCTCGCCCACAGAGACCTCTCTCTCCTGTATTAACTGTATGTCTCTCGCCCTCAGAGATCTCTCTCACTCTCCTGTATTAACTCTATGTCTCTCGCCCTCAGAGACCTCTCTCTCCTATATTAACCCTATGTCTCTCGCCCTCAGACCTCTCTCTCCTGTATTAACTGTATGTCTCTCGCCCTCAGAGACCTCTCTCTCCTGTATTAACCCTATGTCTCTCGCCCACAGAGACCTCTCTCTCCTGTATTAACTGTATGTCTCTCGCCCTCAGAGACCTCTCTCTCCTGTATTAACTATATGTCTCTCGCCCTCAGAGACCTCTCTCTCCTGTATTAACTGTATGTCTCTCGCCCTCAGAGACCTCTCTCTCTTGTATTAACTTTATGTCTCTCGCCCTCAAGACCTCTCTCTCTCTCCTGTATTAACTGTATGTCTCTCGCCCTCAGAGACCTCTCTCTCCTGTATCAACAGTATGTCTCTCGCCCTCAGAGACCTCTCTCTCTCCTGTATTAAGTGTATGTCTCTCGCCCTCAGAGACCTCTCTCTCCTGTATCAACTGTATGTCTCTCGCCCTCAGACCTCTCTCTCCTGTATTAACCCTATGTCTCTCGCCCACAGAGACCTCTCTCTCCTGTATTAACTCTATGTCTCTCGCCCTCAGAGATCTCTCTCTCCTGTATTAACCCTATGTCTCTCGCCCACAGAGACCTCTCTCTCCTGTATTAACTCTATGTCTCTCGCCCTCAGAGACCTCTCTCTCCTGTATTAACTGTATGTCTCTCGCCCTCAGAGACCTCTCTCTCCTGTATTAACTGTATGTCTCTCGCCCTCAAGACCTCTCTCTCTCTCCTGTATTAACTGTATGTCTCTCGCCCTCAGAGACCTCTCTCTCCTGTATCAACTGTATGTCTCTCGCCCTCAGAGACCTCTCTCTCCTGTATTAACCCATTCTGACCGGGCACCGATTTTGGTGTTGGCATCATGTTATGCTTTGGCTATTGAAAAATAGCAGATCTACAAGCTCATATCGCGCCACCGAGTGGAGCGATACGAGCTTGTAGGTCTGCTATTTTTTGAAAAATCGAAGAACGACTGACATTTTTTTAATCTGATCTCAGGTCAGAATGGGTTTAATCAGACCAGTGTGTGTCCTACAAGCTCATATCGCGCCACCGAGTGGCGTGATACGAGCTTGTAGGTCTGCTATTTTTTTTTAAATCGAAGAACGACTGACATTTTTTAAATCTGATCTCAGGTCAGAATGGGTTTAATCAGACCAGTGTGTGTCCAGTGGAAACCTCGTATGAATCTGATCTCAGGTCAGAATGGGTTAACTGTATGTCTCTCGCCCTCAGACCTCTCTCTCCAGTATTAACCCTATGTCTCTCGCACACAGAGACCTCTCTCTCCTGTATTAACTGTATGTCTCTCGCCCTCAGAGACCTCTCTCTCCTGTATTAACTCTATGTCTCTCGCCCTCAGAGACCTCTCTCTCCTGTATTAACTGTATGTCTCTCGCCCTCAGAGACCTCTCTCTCTTGTATTAACTGTATGTCTCTCGCCCTCAAGACCTCTCTCTCTCTCCTGTATTAACTGTATGTCTCTCGCCCTCAGAGACCTCTCTCTCCTGTATCAACTGTATGTCTCTCGCCCTCAGAGACCTCTCTCTCCTGTATTAACCCATTCTGACCGGGCACCCATTTTGGTGTTGGCCTCATGTTATGCTTTAGCTAAAATCGAAGAACGACTGACTTTTTAAATCTGATCTCAGGTCAGAATGGGTTTAATCAGACCAGTGTGTGTCCAGTGGAAACCTCGTATGAATCTGATCTCAGGTCAGAATGGGTTAACTGTATGTCTCTCGCCCTCAGACCTCTCTCTCCTGTATTAACCCTATGTCTCTCGCCCACAGAGACCTCTCTCTCCTGTATTAACCCTATGTCTCTCGCCCACAGAGACATCTCTCCTGTATTAACTCTATGTCTCTCGCCCTCAGAGACATCTCTCTCCTGTATTAACCCTATGTCTCTCGCCCTCAGACCTCTCTCTCCTGTATTAACTGTATGTCTCTCGCCCTCAGATACCTCTCTCTCCTGTATTAACTCTATGTCTCTCGCCCTCAGAGACCTCTCTCTCCTGTATTAACTCTATGTCTCTCGCCCTCAGAGACCTCTCTCTCTCCTGTATTAACTGTATGTCTCTCGGCCTCAGAGACCTCTCTCTCTTGTATTAACTGTATGTCTTTCACCCTCAGAGACCTCTCTCTCCTGTATTAACCCTATGTCTCTCGCCCACAGAGACCTCTCTCTCCTGTATTAACTGTATGCCTCTCGCCCTCAGAGACCTCTCTCTCCTGTATTAACTCTATGTCTCTCGCCCTCAGAGACCTCTCTCTCTTGTATTAACTGTATGTCTCTCGCCCTCAGAGACCTCTCTCTCCTGTATCAACTGTATGTCTCTCGCCCTCAGAGACCTCTCTCTCTTGTATTAACTGTATGTCTCTCGCCCTCAAGACCTCTCTCTCTCTCCTGTATTAACTGTATGTCTCTCGCCCTCAGAGACCTCTCTCTCCTGTATTAACTCTATGTCTCTTGCCCTCAGAGACCTCTCTCTCCTGTATTAACAATATGTCTCTCGCCCTCAGAGACCTCTCTCTCCTGTATTAACTCTATGTCTCTCGCCCTCAGAGACCTCTCTCTCTCCTGTATTAACTGTATGTCTCTCACCCTCAGAGACCTCTCTCTCCTGTATTAACTGTATGTCTCTCGCCCTCAGAGACCTCTCTCTCCTGTATTAACTGTATGTCTCTCGCCCTCAGAGACCTCTCTCTCCTGTATTAACCCTATATCTCTCGACCTCAGACCTCTCTCTCCTGTATTAACCCTATGTCTCTCGCCCTCAGAGATCTCTCTCTCTCTCCTGTATTAACTATGTCTCTCGCTCTCAGAGACCTCTCTCTCCTGTATTAACCCTATGTCTCTCGCCCTCAGAGACCTCTCTCTCTCCTGCATTAACCCTATGTCTCTCGCCCTCAGAGACCTCTCTCTCCTGTATTAACTATATGTCTCTCGCCCTCAGAGACCTCTCTCTCCTGTATTAACTGTATGTCTCTCGCCCTCAGAGACCTCTCTCCTGTATTAACCCTATGTCTCTCGCCCTCAGAGACCTCTCTCTCTCTCCTGTATTAACTGTATGTCTCTCGCCCTCAGAGACCTCTCTCTCCTGTATTAACCCTATGTCTCTCGCCCTCAGAGATCTCTCTCTCTCTCCTGTATTAACTATGTCTCTCGCCCTCAGAGTCCTCTCTCTCCTGTACTAACTGTATGTCTCTCGCCCTCATAGACCTATCTCCTGAATTAACTGTATGTCTCTCGCCCTCAGAGACCTCTCTCTCCTGTATTAACCCTATGTCTCTCGCCCTCAGAGATCTCTCTCTCTCTCCTGTATTAACTCTATGTCTCTCGCCCTCAGAGACCTCTCTCTCCTGTATTAACCCTATGTCTCTCGCACTCAGAGACCTCTCTCTCTCTCTCATGTATTAACTCTGTCTCTCGCCCTCAGAGACCTCTCTCTCCTGTATTAACTGTATGTCTCTCGCCCTCAGAGTCCTCTCTCTCCTGTACTAACTGTATGTCTCTCGCCCTCAGAGACCTCTCTCTCCTGTATTAACCCTATGTCTCTCGCCCTCAAAGACCTCTCTCTCCTGTATTAACTGTATGTCTCTCGCCCTCACTGGACAACGCTCCACACGTCTTAGTCTCATCTCCCTTTTCTAAAACACCCTGGAAAACGCTCCACATGTCCTACTCTCTTTTCCCTTCTCTGAAACACCCTGTACAACGCTCCACACATCCCAGACTCTTCTCCCTTCTCTAAAACACCCTGGATAACACTCCACACATCCCAGACTCTTGTCGCTTCTCTAAATCACCCTGGATAATGCTCCACGCATCCTAGTCTCATCTTCCTTTTCTAAAACACACTAGACAACGCTCCACACGTCCTAGACTCTTTTTCCTCCTCTAAAACACCCTGGACAATGCTCCAGAGTTATACTGGATAGAGAGAGAGGTAGAACACTCGGTAGCGAGCCTACGAGCTTGTAGATCTGCTATTTTTGAAAAATCGAAGAACGACTGACACATAAACATAGCTTTTCCAGAAAACTGTCAGGATGTAGAAGACATTTTTAGAATCTGATCTCAGGTCAAAATGGGTTGATGTAGAGCGAAAACAGACAAGACACTATCCCTGAGGGACTTCGCCGAGTCTGCTCCAATGAGAGGCTTACTTGTCGGGGGTGGAGGCGCCTGGCGACAGCGCCCGGTGGGCGGGGCTGAGCAGGTTCTGGTTGCTCTGGCTGTCCGACAGGCCGCTGCTGGTGGAGAGAGAGAGAGAATGAGAGAGAGAGTGAATAAGAGAGAGAGAGTAAAAGCGTGCGTGCGTGCGTGTGTGCGTGCCAATGCTCCACACCTCCCAGACTCTTCTACCTTCCCTAAAACACCCTGGACAACGCTCCACACGTCCTAGACTCTTTTCCTTCCATTATGCATTAGCTATTGAAAAATAACAGATGTACAAGCTCGTAGCGCGCCACTAAGTAAGAGAGAGAGATAGATAGATATATATATATATAGAGAGAGAGAGAGAGAGAGAGAGAGAGAGAGAGAGAGAATAAGAGAGAGAGAGAGTGAATAAGAGAGAGAGAGAGATGAATAAGAGAGAGAGAGTAAAAGCGTGCATGCGTGCGTGCGTGCCAATGCTCCACACCTCCCAGACTCTTCTCCCTTCCCTAAAACACCCTGGACAACGCTCCACACGTCCTAGACTCTTTTTCCTTCCGTTATGCATTAGCTATTGAAAAATAGCAGATGTACAAGCTCGTAGCGCGCCACTAAGTAAGAGAGAGAGATAGATATAGAGATAGATATATATATAGAGAGAGAGAGAGAGAGAGAGAGTGAATAAGAGAGAGAGAGAGAGTGAATAAGAGAGAGAGAGTAAAAGCGTGCATGCGTGTGCGTGCGTGCCAATGCTCCAGACCTCCCAGACTCTTCTACCTTCCCTAAAACACCCTGGACAACGCTCCACACGTCCTAGACTCTTTTCCTTCCATTATGCATTAGCTATTGAAAAATAGCAGATGTACAAGCTCGTAGCGCGCCACTAAGTAAGAGAGAGAGATAGATAGAGAGAGAGAGAGAGAGAGAGAGAGAGAGAGAGAGAGAGAGAGAGAGAGAGAGAGAGAGAGAGAGAGAGAGAGAGAGTGAATAAGAGAGAGAGAGAGAGTGAATAAGAGAGAGAGAGTAAAAGCGTGCATGCGTGTGCGTGCTTGCCAATGCTCCAGACCTCCCAGACTCATCTCCCTTCTCTAAAACATCCTGGACAACGCTCCACACAACCTGCCACTGGCCTGGGGTCAGTCAGTCTGTACAGTAACACACTGAAGTCACCCTGCCACTGGCCTGAGGTCAGTCAGTCAGTACAGTAACACACTGAAGTCAACCTGCCACTGGCCTGGGGTCAGTCAGTCAGTACAGTAACACACTGAAGTCAACCTGCCACTGGCCTGAGGTCAATCAGTACAGTAACACACTGAAGTCAACCTGCCACTGGCCTGAGGTCAGTCAATCAGTACAGTAACATACTGAAGTCAACCTGCCACTGGTCTGAGATCAGTCAGTTTGTACAGTAACATACTGAAGTCAACCTGCCACTGGCCTGGGGTCAGTCAGTCAGTCAGTACAGTAACATACTGAAGTCAACCTGCCACTGGTCTGAGATCAGTCAGTCTGTACAGTAACATACTGAAGTCAACCTGCCACTGGCCTGAGGTCAGTCAGTCAGTACAGTAACATACTGAAGTCAACCTGCCACTGGTCTGGAGCATGTCTGAAATACATGTCAGAGCTGAAATCGACATGGTGTAATGTTAGAGTGCACAGAAGACATGTAAATATTAAATAAATGCTTAAACATGTAGCTAGGTGTAATGTTAGAGACTGCCACTGGCCTGAGGTCAGTCAGTCAGTACAGAAACACACTGAAGTCAACCTGCCACTGGCCTGGGGTCAGTCAGTACAGTAACACATTGAAGTCAACCTGCCACTGGCCTGAGGTCAGTCAGTCAGTACAGTAACATACTGAAGTCAACCTGCCACTGGCCTGAGGTCAGTCAGTTAGTACAGTAACATACTGAAGTCAACCTGCCACTGGCCTGGGGTCAGTCTGTACAGTAACACACTGAAGTCAACCTGCCACTGGCCTGAGGTCAGTCAGTCAGTACAGTAACATACTGAAGTCAACCTGCCACTGGTCTGAGATCAGTCAGTTTGTACAGTAACATACTGAAGTCAACCTGCCACTGGCGTGGGGTCAGTCAGTCAGTCAGTCAGTACAGTAACATACTGAAGTCAACCTGCCACTGGTCTGAGATCAGTCAGTCTGTACAGTAACATACTGAAGTCAACCTGCCACTGGCCTGAGGTCAGTCAGTCAGTACAGTAACATACTGAAGTCAACCTGCCACTGGCCTGAGGTCAGTCAGTCAGTACAGTAACATACTGAAGTCAACCTGCCACTGGTCTGGAGCATGTCTGAAATACATGTCAGAGCTGAAATCGACATGGTGTAATGTTAGAGTGCACAGAAGACATGTAAATATTAAATAAAGGCTTAAACATGTAGCTAGGTGTAATGTTACAGACTGCCACTGGCCTGAGGTCAGTCAGTCAGTACAGAAACACACTGAAGTCAACCTGCCACTGGCCTGGGCTCAGTCAGTTTGTACAGAAACACACTGAAGTCAACCTGCCACTGGCCTGAGGTCAGTCAGTACAGTAACATACTGAAGTCAACCTGCCACTGGCCTGAGGTCAGTCAGTCAGTACAGTAACACACTGAAGTCAACCTGCCACTGGCCTGGGGTCAGTCAGTTTGTACAGTAACATACTGAAGTCAACCTGCCACTGGCCTGGGGTCAGTCAGTCAGTACAGTAACACACTGAAGTGAACCTGCTCCAGAGTTATACTGGAAAGAGAGAGAGGTAGAACACTCGGTAGCGCGCCTACGAGCTTGTAGATCTGCTATTTTTGAAAAATCAAAGAACGACTGACATAGAAAGATAGCTTTTCCAGAAAACTGTC
Source organism: Protomyctophum parallelum (assembly GCF_964188405.1). NCBI lineage: Eukaryota > Metazoa > Chordata > Actinopteri > Myctophiformes > Myctophidae > Protomyctophum > Protomyctophum parallelum. The sequence goes on along the minus strand of NC_139712.1, from coordinate 52,441,033 downwards.
AGGATGTAGAAGACATTTTTAGAATCTGATCTCAGGTCAAAATGGGTTGATGTAGAGCGAAAACAGACAAGACACTATCCCTGAGGGACTTCGCCGAGTCTGCTCCAATGAGAGGCTTACTTGTCGGGGGTGGAGGCGCCTGGCGACAGCGCCCGGTGGGCGGGGCTGAGCAGGTTCTGGTTGCTCTGGCCGTCCGACAGGCCGCTGCTGGTGGAGAGAGAGAGAGAATGAGAGAGAGAGTGAATAAGAGAGAGAGAGTAAAAGCGTGCGTGAGTGCGTGTGTGCGTGCCAATGCTCCACACCTCCCAGACTCTTCTACCTTCCCTAAAACACCCTGGACAACGCTCCACACGTCCTAGACTCTTTTCCTTCCATTATGCATTAGCTATTGAAAAATAGCAGATGTACAAGCTCGTAGCGCGCCACTAAGTAAGAGAGAGAGAGATATAGAGATAGATATATAGAGAGAGAGAGAGAGAGAGAGAGAGAGAGAGAGAGAGAGAGAGAGAGAGAGAGAGAGTGAATAAGAGAGAGAGAGAGTAAAAGCGTGCATGCGTGTGCGTGCGTGCCAATGCTCCAGACCTCCCAGACTCATCTCCCTTCTCTAAAACATCCTGGACAACGCTCCACACAACCTGCCACTGGCCTGGGGTCAGTCAGTCTGTACAGTAACACACTGAAGTCAACCTGCCACTGGCCTGAGGTCAGTCAGTCAGTACAGTAACACACTGAAGTCAACCTGCCACTGGCCTGAGGTCAGTCAATCAGTACAGTAACACACTGAAGTCAACCTGCCACTGGCCTGGGGTCAGTCAGTCAGTCAGTACAGTAACATACTGAAGTCAACCTGCCACTGGTCTGAGATCAGTCAGTCTGTACAGTAACATACTGAAGTCAACCTGCCACTGGCCTGAGGTCAGTCAGTCAGTACAGTAACATACTGAAGTCAACCTGCCACTGGCCTGGGGTCAGTCAGTCAGTCAGTACAGTAACATACTGAAGTCAACCTGCCACTGGTCTGAGGTCAGTCAGTCTGTACAGTAACACACTGAAGTCAACCTGCCACTGGCCTGGGGTCAGTCAGTCTGTACAGTAACACACTGAAGTCAACCTGCCACTGGCCTGGGGTCAGTCAGTCTGTACAGTAACACACTGAAGTCAACCTGCCACTGGCCTGAGGTCAGTCAGTACAGTAACACACTGAAGTCAACCTGCCACTGGCCTGAGGTCAGTCAGTCAGTACAGTAACACACTGAAGTCAACCTGCCACTGGCCTGGGGTCAGTCAGTTTGTACAGTAACATACTGAAGTCAACCTGCCACTGGCCTGGGGTCAGTCAGTCAGTACAGTAACACACTGAAGTCAACCTGCCACTGGCCTGAGGTCAGTCAGTACAGTAAAACACTGAAGTCAACCTGCCACTGGCCTGGGGTCAGTCAGTTTGTACAGTAACACACTGAAGTCAACCTGCCACTGGCCTGGGGTCAGTCAGTTTGTACAGTAACATACCGAAGTCAACCTGCCACTGGCCTGAGGTCAGTCAGTCAGTACAGTAACATACTGAAGTCAACCTGCCACTGGTCTGAGATCAGTCAGTTTGTACAGTAACATACTGAAGTCAACCTGCCACTGGCCTGGGGTCAGTCAGTCAGTCAGTACAGTAACATACTGAAGTCAACCTGCCACTGGTCTGAGATCAGTCAGTCAGTACAGTAACATACTGAAGTCAACCTGCCACTGGCCTGGGGTCAGTCAGTACAGTAACACACTGAAGTCAACCTGCCACTGGCCTGGGGTCAGTCAGTCTGTACAGTAACACACTGAAGTCAACCTGCCACTGGCCTGAGTTCAGTCAGTCAGTACAGTAACACACTGAAGTCAACCTGCCACTGACCTGGGGTCAGTCAGTTTGTACAGCAACACACTGAAGTCAACCTGCCACTGGCCTGTGGTCAGTCAGTCAGTACAGTAACACACTGAAGTCAACCTGCCACTGGCCTGAGGTCAGTCAGTACAGTAAAACACTGAAGTCAACCTGCCACTGGCCTGGGGTCAGTCAGTTTGTACAGTAACACACTGAAGTCAACCTGCCTGGGGTCAGTCAGTTTGTACAGTAACATACCGAAGTCAACCTGCCACTGGCCTGAGGTCAGTCAGTCAGTACAGTAACATACTGAAGTCAATCTGCCACTGGTCTGAGATCAGTTAGTTTGTACAGTATCATATTGAAGTCAACCTGCCACTGGCCTGGGGTCAGTCAGTCAGTCAGTACAGTAACATACTGAAGTCAACCTGCCACTGGTCTGAGATCAGTCAGTCAGTCAGTACAGTAACATACTGAAGTCAACCTGCCACTGGTCTGAGGTCAGTCAGTCTGTACAGTAACACACTGAAGTCAACCTGCCACTGGCCTGGGGTCAGTCAGTCTGTACAGTAACACACTGAAGTCAACCTGCCACTGGCCTGGGGTCAGTCAGTCTGTACAGTAACACACTGAAGTCAACCTGCCACTGGCCTGAGGTCAGTCAGTACAGTAACACACTGAAGTCAACCTGCCACTGGCCTGAGGTCAGTCAGTCAGTACAGTAACACACTGAAGTCAACCTGCCACTGGCCTGGGGTCAGTCAGTTTGTACAGTAACATACTGAAGTCAACCTGCCACTGGCCTGGGGTCAGTCAGTCAGTACAGTAACACACTGAAGTCAACCTGCCACTGGCCTGAGGTCAGTCAGTACAGTAAAACACTGAAGTCAACCTGCCACTGGCCTGGGGTCAGTCAGTTTGTACAGTAACACACTGAAGTCAACCTGCCACTGGCCTGGGGTCAGTCAGTTTGTACAGTAACATACCGAAGTCAACCTGCCACTGGCCTGAGGTCAGTCAGTCAGTACAGTAACATACTGAAGTCAACCTGCCACTGGTCTGAGATCAGTCAGTTTGTACAGTAACATACTGAAGTCAACCTGCCACTGGCCTGGGGTCAGTCAGTCAGTCAGTACAGTAACATACTGAAGTCAACCTGCCACTGGTCTGAGATCAGTCAGTCAGTACAGTAACATACTGAAGTCAACCTGCCACTGGCCTGGGGTCAGTCAGTACAGTAACACACTGAAGTCAACCTGCCACTGGCCTGGGGTCAGTCAGTCTGTACAGTAACACACTGAAGTCAACCTGCCACTGGCCTGAGTTCAGTCAGTCAGTACAGTAACACACTGAAGTCAACCTGCCACTGACCTGGGGTCAGTCAGTTTGTACAGCAACACACTGAAGTCAACCTGCCACTGGCCTGTGGTCAGTCAGTCAGTACAGTAACACACTGAAGTCAACCTGCCACTGGCCTGAGGTCAGTCAGTACAGTAAAACACTGAAGTCAACCTGCCACTGGCCTGGGGTCAGTCAGTTTGTACAGTAACACACTGAAGTCAACCTGCCTGGGGTCAGTCAGTTTGTACAGTAACATACCGAAGTCAACCTGCCACTGGCCTGAGGTCAGTCAGTCAGTACAGTAACATACTGAAGTCAATCTGCCACTGGTCTGAGATCAGTTAGTTTGTACAGTATCATATTGAAGTCAACCTGCCACTGGCCTGGGGTCAGTCAGTCAGTCAGTACAGTAACATACTGAAGTCAACCTGCCACTGGTCTGAGATCAGTCAGTCAGTCAGTACAGTAACATACTGAAGTCAACCTGCCACTGGTCTGAGGTCAGTCAGTCTGTACAGTAACACACTGAAGTCAACCTGCCACTGGCCTGGGGTCAGTCAGTCTGTACAGTAACACACTGAAGTCAACCTGCCACTGGCCTGGGGTCAGTCAGTCTGTACAGTAACACACTGAAGTCAACCTGCCACTGGCCTGAGGTCAGTCAGTACAGTAACACACTGAAGTCAACCTGCCACTGGCCTGAGGTCAGTCAGTCAGTACAGTAACACACTGAAGTCAACCTGCCACTGGCCTGGGGTCAGTCAGTTTGTACAGTAACATACTGAAGTCAACCTGCCACTGGCCTGGGGTCAGTCAGTCAGTACAGTAACACACTGAAGTCAACCTGCCACTGGCCTGAGGTCAGTCAGTACAGTAAAACACTGAAGTCAACCTGCCACTGGCCTGGGGTCAGTCAGTTTGTACAGTAACACACTGAAGTCAACCTGCCACTGGCCTGGGGTCAGTCAGTTTGTACAGTAACATACCGAAGTCAACCTGCCACTGGCCTGAGGTCAGTCAGTCAGTACAGTAACATACTGAAGTCAACCTGCCACTGGTCTGAGATCAGTCAGTTTGTACAGTAACATACTGAAGTCAACCTGCCACTGGCCTGGGGTCAGTCAGTCAGTCAGTACAGTAACATACTGAAGTCAACCTGCCACTGGTCTGAGATCAGTCAGTCAGTACAGTAACATACTGAAGTCAACCTGCCACTGGCCTGGGGTCAGTCAGTACAGTAACACACTGAAGTCAACCTGCCACTGGCCTGGGGTCAGTCAGTCTGTACAGTAACACACTGAAGTCAACCTGCCACTGGCCTGAGTTCAGTCAGTCAGTACAGTAACACACTGAAGTCAACCTGCCACTGACCTGGGGTCAGTCAGTTTGTACAGCAACACACTGAAGTCAACCTGCCACTGGCCTGTGGTCAGTCAGTCAGTACAGTAACACACTGAAGTCAACCTGCCACTGGCCTGAGGTCAGTCAGTACAGTAAAACACTGAAGTCAACCTGCCACTGGCCTGGGGTCAGTCAGTTTGTACAGTAACACACTGAAGTCAACCTGCCTGGGGTCAGTCAGTTTGTACAGTAACATACCGAAGTCAACCTGCCACTGGCCTGAGGTCAGTCAGTCAGTACAGTAACATACTGAAGTCAATCTGCCACTGGTCTGAGATCAGTTAGTTTGTACAGTATCATATTGAAGTCAACCTGCCACTGGCCTGGGGTCAGTCAGTCAGTCAGTACAGTAACATACTGAAGTCAACCTGCCACTGGTCTGAGATCAGTCAGTTTGTACAGTAACATACTGAAGTCAACCTGCCACTGGCCTGGGGTCAGTCAGTCAGTCAGTACAGTAACATACTGAAGTCAACCTGCCACTGGTCTGAGATCAGTCAGTCAGTACAGTAACATACTGAAGTCAACCTGCCACTGGCCTGGGGTCAGTCAGTACAGTAACACACTGAAGTCAACCTGCCACTGGCCTGGGGTCAGTCAGTCTGTACAGTAACACACTGAAGTCAACCTGCCACTGGCCTGAGTTCAGTCAGTCAGTACAGTAACACACTGAAGTCAACCTGCCACTGGCCTGGGGTCAGTCAGTTTGTACAGCAACACACTGAAGTCAACCTGCCACTGGCCTGTGGTCAGTCAGTCAGTACAGTAACACACTGAAGTCAACCTGCCACTGGCCTGAGGTCAGTCAGTACAGTAAAACACTGAAGTCAACCTGCCACTGGCCTGGGGTCAGTCAGTTTGTACAGTAACACACTGAAGTCAACCTGCCTGGGGTCAGTCAGTTTGTACAGTAACATACCGAAGTCAACCTGCCACTGGCCTGAGGTCAGTCAGTCAGTACAGTAACATACTGAAGTCAACCTGCCACTGGTCTGAGATCAGTTAGTTTGTACAGTATCATATTGAAGTCAACCTGCCACTGGCCTGGGGTCAGTCAGTCAGTACAGTAACATACTGAAGTCAACCTGCCACTGGTCTGAGATCAGTTAGTTTGTACAGTATCATATTGAAGTCAACCTGCCACTGGCCTGGGGTCAGTCAGTCAGTCAGTCAGTACAGTAACATACTGAAGTCAACCTGCCACTGGTCTGAGATCAGTCAGTTTGTACAGTAACATACTGAAGTCAACCTGCCACTGGCCTGGGGTCAGTCAGTCAGTCAGTACAGTAACATACTGAAGTCAACCTGCCACTGGTCTGAGATCAGTCAGTCAGTACAGTAACATACTGAAGTCAACCTGCCACTGGCCTGGGGTCAGTCAGTACAGTAACACACTGAAGTCAACCTGCCACTGGCCTGGGGTCAGTCAGTCTGTACAGTAACACACTGAAGTCAACCTGCCACTGGCCTGAGTTCAGTCAGTCAGTACAGTAACACACTGAAGTCAACCTGCCACTGGCCTGGGGTCAGTCAGTTTGTACAGCAACACACTGAAGTCAACCTGCCACTGGCCTGTGGTCAGTCAGTCAGTACAGTAACACACTGAAGTCAACCTGCCACTGGCCTGAGGTCAGTCAGTACAGTAAAACACTGAAGTCAACCTGCCACTGGCCTGGGGTCAGTCAGTTTGTACAGTAACACACTGAAGTCAACCTGCCTGGGGTCAGTCAGTTTGTACAGTAACATACCGAAGTCAACCTGCCACTGGCCTGAGGTCAGTCAGTCAGTACAGTAACATACTGAAGTCAACCTGCCACTGGTCTGAGATCAGTTAGTTTGTACAGTATCATATTGAAGTCAACCTGCCACTGGCCTGGGGTCAGTCAGTCAGTCAGTACAGTAACATACTGAAGTCAACCTGCCACTGGTCTGAGATCAGTCAGTTTGTACAGTAACATACTGAAGTCAACCTGCCACTGGCCTGGGGTCAGTCAGTCAGTCAGTACAGTAACATACTGAAGTCAACCTGCCACTGGTCTGAGATCAGTCAGTCAGTACAGTAACATACTGAAGTCAACCTGCCACTGGCCTGGGGTCAGTCAGTACAGTAACACACTGAAGTCAACCTGCCACTGGCCTGGGGTCAGTCAGTCTGTACAGTAACACACTGAAGTCAACCTGCCACTGGCCTGAGTTCAGTCAGTCAGTACAGTAACACACTGAAGTCAACCTGCCACTGGCCTGGGGTCAGTCAGTTTGTACAGCAACACACTGAAGTCAACCTGCCACTGGCCTGTGGTCAGTCAGTCAGTACAGTAACACACTGAAGTCAACCTGCCACTGGCCTGAGGTCAGTCAGTACAGTAAAACACTGAAGTCAACCTGCCACTGGCCTGGGGTCAGTCAGTTTGTACAGTAACACACTGAAGTCAACCTGCCTGGGGTCAGTCAGTTTGTACAGTAACATACCGAAGTCAACCTGCCACTGGCCTGAGGTCAGTCAGTCAGTACAGTAACATACTGAAGTCAACCTGCCACTGGTCTGAGATCAGTTAGTTTGTACAGTATCATATTGAAGTCAACCTGCCACTGGCCTGGGGTCAGTCAGTACAGTAACACACTGAAGTCAACCTGCCACTGGCCTGGGGTCAGTCAGTCTGTACAGTAACACACTGAAGTCAACCTGCCACTGGCCTGGGGTCAGTCAGTCTGTACAGTAACACACTGAAGTCAACCTGCCACTGGCCTGGGGTCAGTCAGTCTGTACAGTAACACACTGAAGTCAACCTGCCACTGGCCTGGGGTCAGTCAGTACAGTAACACACTGAAGTCAACCTGCCACTGGCCTGAGGTCAGTCAGTCAGTACAGTAACATACTGAAGTCAACCTGCCACTGGTCTGAGATCAGTCAGTTTGTACAGTAACATACTGAAGTCAACCTGCCACTGGCCTGGGGTCAGTCAGTCAGTCTGTACAGTAACACACTGAAGTCAACCTGCCACTGGTCTGAGGTCAGTCAGTACAGTAACATACTGAAGTCAACCTGCCACTGGTCTGAGATCAGTCAGTTTGTACAGTAACATACTGAAGTCAACCTGCCACTGGCCTGGGGTCAGTCAGTCAGTCAGTACAGTAACATACTGAAGTCAACCTGCCACTGGTCTGAGATCAGTCAGTCAGTACAGTAACATACTGAAGTCAACCTGCCACTGGCCTGGGGTCAGTCAGTACAGTAACACACTGAAGTCAACCTGCCACTGGCCTGGGGTCAGTCAGTCTGTACAGTAACACACTGAAGTCAACCTGCCACTGGCCTGAGTTCAGTCAGTCAGTACAGTAACACACTGAAGTCAACCTGCCACTGACCTGGGGTCAGTCAGTTTGTACAGCAACACACTGAAGTCAACCTGCCACTGGCCTGTGGTCAGTCAGTCAGTACAGTAACACACTGAAGGCAACCTGCCACTGGCCTGAGGTCAGTCAGTACAGTAAAACACTGAAGTCAACCTGCCACTGGCCTGGGGTCAGTCAGTTTGTACAGTAACACACTGAAGTCAACCTGCCTGGGGTCAGTCAGTTTGTACAGTAACATACCGAAGTCAACCTGCCACTGGCCTGAGGTCAGTCAGTCAGTACAGTAACATACTGAAGTCAATCTGCCACTGGTCTGAGATCAGTTAGTTTGTACAGTATCATATTGAAGTCAACCTGCCACTGGCCTGGGGTCAGTCAGTCAGTCAGTACAGTAACATACTGAAGTCAACCTGCCACTGGTCTGAGATCAGTCAGTCAGTCAGTACAGTAACATACTGAAGTCAACCTGCCACTGGTCTGAGGTCAGTCAGTCTGTACAGTAACACACTGAAGTCAACCTGCCACTGGCCTGGGGTCAGTCAGTCTGTACAGTAACACACTGAAGTCAACCTGCCACTGGCCTGGGGTCAGTCAGTCTGTACAGTAACACACTGAAGTCAACCTGCCACTGGCCTGAGGTCAGTCAGTACAGTAACACACTGAAGTCAACCTGCCACTGGCCTGAGGTCAGTCAGTCAGTACAGTAACACACTGAAGTCAACCTGCCACTGGCCTGGGGTCAGTCAGTTTGTACAGTAACATACTGAAGTCAACCTGCCACTGGCCTGGGGTCAGTCAGTCAGTACAGTAACACACTGAAGTCAACCTGCCACTGGCCTGAGGTCAGTCAGTACAGTAAAACACTGAAGTCAACCTGCCACTGGCCTGGGGTCAGTCAGTTTGTACAGTAACACACTGAAGTCAACCTGCCACTGGCCTGGGGTCAGTCAGTTTGTACAGTAACATACCGAAGTCAACCTGCCACTGGCCTGAGGTCAGTCAGTCAGTACAGTAACATACTGAAGTCAACCTGCCACTGGTCTGAGATCAGTCAGTTTGTACAGTAACATACTGAAGTCAACCTGCCACTGGCCTGGGGTCAGTCAGTCAGTCAGTACAGTAACATACTGAAGTCAACCTGCCACTGGTCTGAGATCAGTCAGTCAGTACAGTAACATACTGAAGTCAACCTGCCACTGGCCTGGGGTCAGTCAGTACAGTAACACACTGAAGTCAACCTGCCACTGGCCTGGGGTCAGTCAGTCTGTACAGTAACACACTGAAGTCAACCTGCCACTGGCCTGAGTTCAGTCAGTCAGTACAGTAACACACTGAAGTCAACCTGCCACTGACCTGGGGTCAGTCAGTTTGTACAGCAACACACTGAAGTCAACCTGCCACTGGCCTGTGGTCAGTCAGTCAGTACAGTAACACACTGAAGTCAACCTGCCACTGGCCTGAGGTCAGTCAGTACAGTAAAACACTGAAGTCAACCTGCCACTGGCCTGGGGTCAGTCAGTTTGTACAGTAACACACTGAAGTCAACCTGCCTGGGGTCAGTCAGTTTGTACAGTAACATACCGAAGTCAACCTGCCACTGGCCTGAGGTCAGTCAGTCAGTACAGTAACATACTGAAGTCAATCTGCCACTGGTCTGAGATCAGTTAGTTTGTACAGTATCATATTGAAGTCAACCTGCCACTGGCCTGGGGTCAGTCAGTCAGTCAGTACAGTAACATACTGAAGTCAACCTGCCACTGGTCTGAGATCAGTCAGTTTGTACAGTAACATACTGAAGTCAACCTGCCACTGGCCTGGGGTCAGTCAGTCAGTCAGTACAGTAACATACTGAAGTCAACCTGCCACTGGTCTGAGATCAGTCAGTCAGTACAGTAACATACTGAAGTCAACCTGCCACTGGCCTGGGGTCAGTCAGTACAGTAACACACTGAAGTCAACCTGCCACTGGCCTGGGGTCAGTCAGTCTGTACAGTAACACACTGAAGTCAACCTGCCACTGGCCTGAGTTCAGTCAGTCAGTACAGTAACACACTGAAGTCAACCTGCCACTGGCCTGGGGTCAGTCAGTTTGTACAGCAACACACTGAAGTCAACCTGCCACTGGCCTGTGGTCAGTCAGTCAGTACAGTAACACACTGAAGTCAACCTGCCACTGGCCTGAGGTCAGTCAGTACAGTAAAACACTGAAGTCAACCTGCCACTGGCCTGGGGTCAGTCAGTTTGTACAGTAACACACTGAAGTCAACCTGCCTGGGGTCAGTCAGTTTGTACAGTAACATACCGAAGTCAACCTGCCACTGGCCTGAGGTCTGTCAGTCAGTACAGTAACATACTGAAGTCAACCTGCCACTGGTCTGAGATCAGTTAGTTTGTACATTATCATATTGAAGTCAACCTGCCACTGGCCTGGGGTCAGTCAGTACAGTACAGTAACATACTGAAGTCAACCTGCCACTGGTCTGAGATCAGTTAGTTTGTACAGTATCATATTGAAGTCAACCTGCCACTGGCCTGGGGTCAGTCAGTCAGTCAGTCAGTACAGTAACATACTGAAGTCAACCTGCCACTGGTCTGAGATCAGTCAGTTTGTACAGTAACATACTGAAGTCAACCTGCCACTGGCCTGGGGTCAGTCAGTCAGTCAGTACAGTAACATACTGAAGTCAACCTGCCACTGGTCTGAGATCAGTCAGTCAGTACAGTAACATACTGAAGTCAACCTGCCACTGGCCTGGGGTCAGTCAGTACAGTAACACACTGAAGTCAACCTGCCACTGGCCTGGGGTCAGTCAGTCTGTACAGTAACACACTGAAGTCAACCTGCCACTGGCCTGGGGTCAGTCAGTCTGTACAGTAACACACTGAAGTCAACCTGCCACTGGCCTGAGGTCAGTCAGTACAGTAACACACTGAAGTCAACCTGCCACTGGCCTGAGGTCAGTCAGTCAGTACAGTAACACACTGAAGTCAACCTGCCACTGGCCTGGGGTCAGTCAGTTTGTACAGTAACATACTGAAGTCAACCTGCCACTGGCCTGGGGTCAGTCAGTCAGTACAGTAACACACTGAAGTCAACCTGCCACTGGCCTGAGGTCAGTCAGTACAGTAAAACACTGAAGTCAACCTGCCACTGGCCTGGGGTCAGTCAGTTTGTACAGTAACACACTGAAGTCAACCTGCCACTGGCCTGGGGTCAGTCAGTTTGTACAGTAACATACCGAAGTCAACCTGCCACTGGCCTGAGGTCAGTCAGTCAGTACAGTAACATACTGAAGTCAACCTGCCACTGGTCTGAGATCAGTCAGTTTGTACAGTAACATACTGAAGTCAACCTGCCACTGGCCTGGGGTCAGTCAGTCAGTCAGTACAGTAACATACTGAAGTCAACCTGCCACTGGTCTGAGATCAGTCAGTCAGTACAGTAACATACTGAAGTCAACCTGCCACTGGCCTGGGGTCAGTCAGTACAGTAACACACTGAAGTCAACCTGCCACTGGCCTGGGGTCAGTCAGTCTGTACAGTAACACACTGAAGTCAACCTGCCACTGGCCTGAGTTCAGTCAGTCAGTACAGTAACACACTGAAGTCAACCTGCCACTGACCTGGGGTCAGTCAGTTTGTACAGCAACACACTGAAGTCAACCTGCCACTGGCCTGTGGTCAGTCAGTCAGTACAGTAACACACTGAAGTCAACCTGCCACTGGCCTGAGGTCAGTCAGTACAGTAAAACACTGAAGTCAACCTGCCACTGGCCTGGGGTCAGTCAGTTTGTACAGTAACACACTGAAGTCAACCTGCCTGGGAACAGTCAGTTTGTACAGTAACATACCGAAGTCAACCTGCCACTGGCCTGAGGTCAGTCAGTCAGTACAGTAACATACTGAAGTCAATCTGCCACTGGTCTGAGATCAGTTAGTTTGTACAGTATCATATTGAAGTCAACCTGCCACTGGCCTGGGGTCAGTCAGTCAGTCAGTACAGTAACATACTGAAGTCAACCTGCCACTGGTCTGAGATCAGTCAGTTTGTACAGTAACATACTGAAGTCAACCTGCCACTGGCCTGGGGTCAGTCAGTCAGTCAGTACAGTAACATACTGAAGTCAACCTGCCACTGGTCTGAGATCAGTCAGTCAGTACAGTAACATACTGAAGTCAACCTGCCACTGGCCTGGGGTCAGTCAGTACAGTAACACACTGAAGTCAACCTGCCACTGGCCTGGGGTCAGTCAGTCTGTACAGTAACACACTGAAGTCAACCTGCCACTGGCCTGAGTTCAGTCAGTCAGTACAGTAACACACTGAAGTCAACCTGCCACTGGCCTGGGGTCAGTCAGTTTGTACAGCAACACACTGAAGTCAACCTGCCACTGGCCTGTGGTCAGTCAGTCAGTACAGTAACACACTGAAGTCAACCTGCCACTGGCCTGAGGTCAGTCAGTACAGTAAAACACTGAAGTCAACCTGCCACTGGCCTGGGGTCAGTCAGTTTGTACAGTAACACACTGAAGTCAACCTGCCTGGGGTCAGTCAGTTTGTACAGTAACATACCGAAGTCAACCTGCCACTGGCCTGAGGTCAGTCAGTCAGTACAGTAACATACTGAAGTCAACCTGCCACTGGTCTGAGATCAGTTAGTTTGTACAGTATCATATTGAAGTCAACCTGCCACTGGCCTGGGGTCAGTCAGTCAGTACAGTAACATACTGAAGTCAACCTGCCACTGGTCTGAGATCAGTTAGTTTGTACAGTATCATATTGAAGTCAACCTGCCACTGGCCTGGGGTCAGTCAGTCAGTCAGTCAGTACAGTAACATACTGAAGTCAACCTGCCACTGGTCTGAGATCAGTCAGTTTGTACAGTAACATACTGAAGTCAACCTGCCACTGGCCTGGGGTCAGTCAGTCAGTCAGTACAGTAACATACTGAAGTCAACCTGCCACTGGTCTGAGATCAGTCAGTCAGTACAGTAACATACTGAAGTCAACCTGCCACTGGCCTGGGGTCAGTCAGTACAGTAACACACTGAAGTCAACCTGCCACTGGCCTGGGGTCAGTCAGTCTGTACAGTAACACACTGAAGTCAACCTGCCACTGGCCTGAGTTCAGTCAGTCAGTACAGTAACACACTGAAGTCAACCTGCCACTGGCCTGGGGTCAGTCAGTTTGTACAGCAACACACTGAAGTCAACCTGCCACTGGCCTGTGGTCAGTCAGTCAGTACAGTAACACACTGAAGTCAACCTGCCACTGGCCTGAGGTCAGTCAGTACAGTAAAACACTGAAGTCAACCTGCCACTGGCCTGGGGTCAGTCAGTTTGTACAGTAACACACTGAAGTCAACCTGCCTGGGGTCAGTCAGTTTGTACAGTAACATACCGAAGTCAACCTGCCACTGGCCTGAGGTCAGTCAGTCAGTACAGTAACATACTGAAGTCAACCTGCCACTGGTCTGAGATCAGTTAGTTTGTACAGTATCATATTTTAGTCAACCTGCCACTGGCCTGGGGTCAGTCAGTACAGTAACACACTGAAGTCAACCTGCCACTGGCCTGGGGTCAGTCAGTCTGTACAGTAACACACTGAAGTCAACCTGCCACTGGCCTGGGGTCAGTCAGTCTGTACAGTAACACACTGAAGTCAACCTGCCACTGGCCTGGGGTCAGTCAGTCTGTACAGTAACACACTGAAGTCAACCTGCCACTGGCCTGGGGTCAGTCAGTACAGTAACACACTGAAGTCAACCTGCCACTGGCCTGAGGTCAGTCAGTCAGTACAGTAACATACTGAAGTCAACCTGCCACTGGCCTGGGGTCAGTCAGTCAGTCTGTACAGTAACACACTGAAGTCAACCTGCCACTGGTCTGAGGTCAGTCAGTACAGTAACACACTGAAGTCAACCTGCCACTGGCCTGGGGTCAGTCAGTCTGTACAGTAACACACTGAAGTCAACCTGCCACTGGCCTGAGGTCAGTCAGTACAGTAACACACTGAAGTCAACCTGCCACTGGCCTGAGGTCAGTCAGTCAGTACAGTAACACACTGAAGTCAACCTGCCACTGGCCTGGGGTCAGTCAGTTTGTACAGTAACATACTGAAGTCAACCTGCCACTGGCCTGGGGTCAGTCAGTCAGTACAGTAACACACTGAAGTCAACCTGCCACTGGCCTGAGGTCAGTCAGTACAGTAAAACACTGAAGTCAACCTGCCACTGGCCTGGGGTCAGTCAGTTTGTACAGTAACACACTGAAGTCAACCTGCCTGGGGTCAGTCAGTTTGTACAGTAACATACCGAAGTCAACCTGCCACTGGCCTGAGGTCAGTCAGTCAGTACAGTAACATACTGAAGTCAACCTGCCACTGGTCTGAGATCAGTTAGTTTGTACAGTATCATATTGAAGTCAACCTGCCACTGGCCTGGGGTCAGTCAGTCAGTCAGTACAGTAACATACTGAAGTCAACCTGCCACTGGTCTGAGATCAGTCAGTCTGTACAGTAACATACTGAAGTCAACCTGCCACTGGCCTGAGGTCAGTCAGTCAGTACAGTAACATACTGAAGTCAACCTGCCACTGGTCTGGAGCATGTCTGAAATACATGTCAGAGCTGAAATCGACATGGTGTAATGTTAGAGTGCACAGAAGACATGTAAATATTAAATAAATGCTTAAACATGTAGCTAGGTGTAATGTTAGAGTCTGCCACTGGCCTGAGGTCGGTCAGTCAGTCAGTACAGTAACATACTGAAGTCAACCTGCCACTGGCCTGGGGTCAGTCAGTCAGTACAGTAACACACTTTAGTCAACCTGCCACTGGCCTGGGGTCAGTCAGTTTGTACAGTAACATATTGAAGTCAACCTGCCACTGGCCTGAGGTCAGTCAGTCAGTACAGTAACATACTGAAGTCAACCTGCCACTGGTCTGAGATCAGTCAGTTTGTACAGTAACATACTGAAGTCAACCTGCCACTGACCTGGGGTCAGTCAGTTTGTACAGTAACATACTGAAGTCAACCTGCCACTGGCCTGAGGTCAGTCATTCAGTACAGTAACACACTGAAGTCAACCTGCCACTGGCCTGAGGTCAGTCAGTCAGTACAGTAACACACTGAAGTCAACCTGCCACTGGTCTGAGATCAGTCAGTTTGTACAGTAACATACTGAAGTCAACCTGCCACTGACCTGGGGTCAGTCAGTTTGTACAGTAACATACTGAAGTCAACCTGCCACTGACCTGGGGTCAGTCAGTTTGTACAGTAACATACTGAAGTCAACCTGCCACTGGCCTGAGGTCAGTCATTCAGTACAGTAACATACTGAAGTCAACCTGCCACTGGCCTGAGGTCAGTCAGTCAGTACAGTAACATACTGAAGTCAACCTGCCACTGGCCTGGGGTCAGTCTGTACAGTAACACACTGAAGTCAACCTGCCACTGGCCTGAGGTCAGTCAGTTTGTACAGTAACACACTGAAGTCAACCTGCCACTGACCTGGGGTCAGTCAGTCAGTACAGTAACATACTGAAGTCAACCTGCCACTGGTCTGAGATCAGTCAGTTTGTACAGTAACATACTGAAGTCAACCTGCCACTGACCTGGGGTCAGTCAGTTTGTACAGTAACATACTGAAGTCAACCTGCCACTGGCCTGAGGTCAGTCATTCAGTACAGTAACATACTGAAGTCAACCTGCCACTGGTCTGAGATCAGTCAGTCTGTACAGTAACATACTGAAGTCAACCTGCCACTGGCCTGAGGTCAGTCAGTCAGTACAGTAACATACTGAAGTCAACCTGCCACTGGCCTGGGGTCAGTCAGTCAGTCAGTACAGTAACATACTGAAGTCAACCTGCCACTGGTCTGAGGTCAGTCAGTCTGTACAGTAACACACTGAAGTCAACCTGCCACTGGCCTGGGGTCAGTCAGTCTGTACAGTAACACACTGAAGTCAACCTGCCACTGGCCTGGGGTCAGTCAGTCTGTACAGTAACACACTGAAGTCAACCTGCCACTGGCCTGAGGTCAGTCAGTACAGTAACACACTGAAGTCAACCTGCCACTGGCCTGAGGTCAGTCAGTCAGTACAGTAACACACTGAAGTCAACCTGCCACTGGCCTGGGGTCAGTCAGTCTGTACAGTAACACACTGAAGTCAACCTGCCACTGGCCTGGGGTCAGTCAGTCTGTACAGTAACACACTGAAGTCAACCTGCCACTGGCCTGGGGTCAGTCAGTCTGTACAGTAACACACTGAAGTCAACCTGCCACTGGCCTGAGGTCAGTCAGTACAGTAACACACTGAAGTCAACCTGCCACTGGCCTGAGGTCAGTCAGTCAGTACAGTAACACACTGAAGTCAACCTGCCACTGGCCTGGGGTCAGTCAGTCTGTACAGTAACACACTGAAGTCAACCTGCCACTGGCCTGAGTTCAGTCAGTCAGTACAGTAACACACTGAAGTCAACCTGCCACTGGCCTGGGGTCAGTCAGTTTGTACAGCAACACACTGAAGTCAACCTGCCACTGGCCTGTGGTCAGTCAGTCAGTACAGTAACACACTGAAGTCAACCTGCCACTGGCCTGAGGTCAGTCAGTACAGTAAAACACTGAAGTCAACCTGCCACTGGCCTGGGGTCAGTCAGTTTGTACAGTAACACACTGAAGTCAACCTGCCTGGGGTCAGTCAGTTTGTACAGTAACATACCGAAGTCAACCTGCCACTGGCCTGAGGTCAGTCAGTCAGTACAGTAACATACTGAAGTCAACCTGCCACTGGTCTGAGATCAGTTAGTTTGTACAGTATCATATTGAAGTCAACCTGCCACTGGCCTGGGGTCAGTCAGTCAGTACAGTAACATACTGAAGTCAACCTGCCACTGGTCTGAGATCAGTTAGTTTGTACAGTATCATATTGAAGTCAACCTGCCACTGGCCTGGGGTCAGTCAGTCAGTCAGTCAGTACAGTAACATACTGAAGTCAACCTGCCACTGGTCTGAGATCAGTCAGTTTGTACAGTAACATACTGAAGTCAACCTGCCACTGGCCTGGGGTCAGTCAGTCAGTCAGTACAGTAACATACTGAAGTCAACCTGCCACTGGTCTGAGATCAGTCAGTCAGTACAGTAACATACTGAAGTCAACCTGCCACTGGCCTGGGGTCAGTCAGTACAGTAACACACTGAAGTCAACCTGCCACTGGCCTGGGGTCAGTCAGTCTGTACAGTAACACACTGAAGTCAACCTGCCACTGGCCTGAGTTCAGTCAGTCAGTACAGTAACACACTGAAGTCAACCTGCCACTGGCCTGGGGTCAGTCAGTTTGTACAGCAACACACTGAAGTCAACCTGCCACTGGCCTGTGGTCAGTCAGTCAGTACAGTAACACACTGAAGTCAACCTGCCACTGGCCTGAGGTCAGTCAGTACAGTAAAACACTGAAGTCAACCTGCCACTGGCCTGGGGTCAGTCAGTTTGTACAGTAACACACTGAAGTCAACCTGCCTGGGGTCAGTCAGTTTGTACAGTAACATACCGAAGTCAACCTGCCACTGGCCTGAGGTCAGTCAGTCAGTACAGTAACATACTGAAGTCAACCTGCCACTGGTCTGAGATCAGTTAGTTTGTACAGTATCATATTTTAGTCAACCTGCCACTGGCCTGGGGTCAGTCAGTACAGTAACACACTGAAGTCAACCTGCCACTGGCCTGGGGTCAGTCAGTCTGTACAGTAACACACTGAAGTCAACCTGCCACTGGCCTGGGGTCAGTCAGTCTGTACAGTAACACACTGAAGTCAACCTGCCACTGGCCTGGGGTCAGTCAGTCTGTACAGTAACACACTGAAGTCAACCTGCCACTGGCCTGGGGTCAGTCAGTACAGTAACACACTGAAGTCAACCTGCCACTGGCCTGAGGTCAGTCAGTCAGTACAGTAACATACTGAAGTCAACCTGCCACTGGCCTGGGGTCAGTCAGTCAGTCTGTACAGTAACACACTGAAGTCAACCTGCCACTGGTCTGAGGTCAGTCAGTACAGTAACACACTGAAGTCAACCTGCCACTGGCCTGGGGTCAGTCAGTCTGTACAGTAACACACTGAAGTCAACCTGCCACTGGCCTGAGGTCAGTCAGTACAGTAACACACTGAAGTCAACCTGCCACTGGCCTGAGGTCAGTCAGTCAGTACAGTAACACACTGAAGTCAACCTGCCACTGGCCTGGGGTCAGTCAGTTTGTACAGTAACATACTGAAGTCAACCTGCCACTGGCCTGGGGTCAGTCAGTCAGTACAGTAACACACTGAAGTCAACCTGCCACTGGCCTGAGGTCAGTCAGTACAGTAAAACACTGAAGTCAACCTGCCACTGGCCTGGGGTCAGTCAGTTTGTACAGTAACACACTGAAGTCAACCTGCCTGGGGTCAGTCAGTTTGTACAGTAACATACCGAAGTCAACCTGCCACTGGCCTGAGGTCAGTCAGTCAGTACAGTAACATACTGAAGTCAACCTGCCACTGGTCTGAGATCAGTTAGTTTGTACAGTATCATATTGAAGTCAACCTGCCACTGGCCTGGGGTCAGTCAGTCAGTCAGTACAGTAACATACTGAAGTCAACCTGCCACTGGTCTGAGATCAGTCAGTCTGTACAGTAACATACTGAAGTCAACCTGCCACTGGCCTGAGGTCAGTCAGTCAGTACAGTAACATACTGAAGTCAACCTGCCACTGGTCTGGAGCATGTCTGAAATACATGTCAGAGCTGAAATCGACATGGTGTAATGTTAGAGTGCACAGAAGACATGTAAATATTAAATAAATGCTTAAACATGTAGCTAGGTGTAATGTTAGAGTCTGCCACTGGCCTGAGGTCGGTCAGTCAGTCAGTACAGTAACATACTGAAGTCAACCTGCCACTGGCCTGGGGTCAGTCAGTCAGTACAGTAACACACTTTAGTCAACCTGCCACTGGCCTGGGGTCAGTCAGTTTGTACAGTAACATATTGAAGTCAACCTGCCACTGGCCTGAGGTCAGTCAGTCAGTACAGTAACATACTGAAGTCAACCTGCCACTGGTCTGAGATCAGTCAGTTTGTACAGTAACATACTGAAGTCAACCTGCCACTGACCTGGGGTCAGTCAGTTTGTACAGTAACATACTGAAGTCAACCTGCCACTGGCCTGAGGTCAGTCATTCAGTACAGTAACACACTGAAGTCAACCTGCCACTGGCCTGAGGTCAGTCAGTCAGTACAGTAACACACTGAAGTCAACCTGCCACTGGTCTGAGATCAGTCAGTTTGTACAGTAACATACTGAAGTCAACCTGCCACTGACCTGGGGTCAGTCAGTTTGTACAGTAACATACTGAAGTCAACCTGCCACTGACCTGGGGTCAGTCAGTTTGTACAGTAACATACTGAAGTCAACCTGCCACTGGCCTGAGGTCAGTCATTCAGTACAGTAACATACTGAAGTCAACCTGCCACTGGCCTGAGGTCAGTCAGTCAGTACAGTAACATACTGAAGTCAACCTGCCACTGGCCTGGGGTCAGTCTGTACAGTAACACACTGAAGTCAACCTGCCACTGGCCTGAGGTCAGTCAGTTTGTACAGTAACACACTGAAGTCAACCTGCCACTGACCTGGGGTCAGTCAGTCAGTACAGTAACATACTGAAGTCAACCTGCCACTGGTCTGAGATCAGTCAGTTTGTACAGTAACATACTGAAGTCAACCTGCCACTGACCTGGGGTCAGTCAGTTTGTACAGTAACATACTGAAGTCAACCTGCCACTGGCCTGAGGTCAGTCATTCAGTACAGTAACATACTGAAGTCAACCTGCCACTGGTCTGAGATCAGTCAGTCTGTACAGTAACATACTGAAGTCAACCTGCCACTGGCCTGAGGTCAGTCAGTCAGTACAGTAACATACTGAAGTCAACCTGCCACTGGCCTGGGGTCAGTCAGTCAGTCAGTACAGTAACATACTGAAGTCAACCTGCCACTGGTCTGAGGTCAGTCAGTCTGTACAGTAACACACTGAAGTCAACCTGCCACTGGCCTGGGGTCAGTCAGTCTGTACAGTAACACACTGAAGTCAACCTGCCACTGGCCTGGGGTCAGTCAGTCTGTACAGTAACACACTGAAGTCAACCTGCCACTGGCCTGAGGTCAGTCAGTACAGTAACACACTGAAGTCAACCTGCCACTGGCCTGAGGTCAGTCAGTCAGTACAGTAACACACTGAAGTCAACCTGCCACTGGCCTGGGGTCAGTCAGTCTGTACAGTAACACACTGAAGTCAACCTGCCACTGGCCTGGGGTCAGTCAGTCTGTACAGTAACACACTGAAGTCAACCTGCCACTGGCCTGGGGTCAGTCAGTCTGTACAGTAACACACTGAAGTCAACCTGCCACTGGCCTGAGGTCAGTCAGTACAGTAACACACTGAAGTCAACCTGCCACTGGCCTGAGGTCAGTCAGTCAGTACAGTAACACACTGAAGTCAACCTGCCACTGGCCTGGGGTCAGTCAGTTTGTACAGTAACATACTGAAGTCAACCTGCCACTGGCCTGGGGTCAGTCAGTCAGTACAGTAACACACTGAAGTCAACCTGCCACTGGCCTGAGGTCAGTCAGTACAGTAAAACACTGAAGTCAACCTGCCACTGGCCTGGGGTCAGTCAGTTTGTACAGTAACACACTGAAGTCAACCTGCCACTGGCCTGGGGTCAGTCAGTTTGTACAGTAACATACCGAAGTCAACCTGCCACTGGCCTGAGGTCAGTCAGTCAGTACAGTAACATACTGAAGTCAACCTGCCACTGGTCTGAGATCAGTCAGTTTGTACAGTAACATACTGAAGTCAACCTGCCACTGGCCTGGGGTCAGTCAGTCAGTCAGTACAGTAACATACTGAAGTCAACCTGCCACTGGTCTGAGATCAGTCAGTCAGTACAGTAACATACTGAAGTCAACCTGCCACTGGCCTGGGGTCAGTCAGTACAGTAACACACTGAAGTCAACCTGCCACTGGCCTGGGGTCAGTCAGTCTGTACAGTAACACACTGAAGTCAACCTGCCACTGGCCTGAGTTCAGTCAGTCAGTACAGTAACACACTGAAGTCAACCTGCCACTGGCCTGGGGTCAGTCAGTTTGTACAGCAACACACTGAAGTCAACCTGCCACTGGCCTGTGGTCAGTCAGTCAGTACAGTAACACACTGAAGTCAACCTGCCACTGGCCTGAGGTCAGTCAGTACAGTAAAACACTGAAGTCAACCTGCCACTGGCCTGGGGTCAGTCAGTTTGTACAGTAACACACTGAAGTCAACCTGCCTGGGGTCAGTCAGTTTGTACAGTAACATACCGAAGTCAACCTGCCACTGGCCTGAGGTCAGTCAGTCAGTACAGTAACATACTGAAGTCAACCTGCCACTGGTCTGAGATCAGTTAGTTTGTACAGTATCATATTGAAGTCAACCTGCCACTGGCCTGGGGTCAGTCAGTACAGTAACACACTGAAGTCAACCTGCCACTGGCCTGGGGTCAGTCAGTCTGTACAGTAACACACTGAAGTCAACCTGCCACTGGCCTGGGGTCAGTCAGTCTGTACAGTAACACACTGAAGTCAACCTGCCACTGGCCTGGGGTCAGTCAGTCTGTACAGTAACACACTGAAGTCAACCTGCCACTGGCCTGGGGTCAGTCAGTACAGTAACACACTGAAGTCAACCTGCCACTGGCCTGAGGTCAGTCAGTCAGTACAGTAACATACTGAAGTCAACCTGCCACTGGTCTGAGATCAGTCAGTTTGTACAGTAACATACTGAAGTCAACCTGCCACTGGCCTGGGGTCAGTCAGTCAGTCTGTACAGTAACACACTGAAGTCAACCTGCCACTGGTCTGAGGTCAGTCAGTACAGTAACACACTGAAGTCAACCTGCCACTGGCCTGGGGTCAGTCAGTCTGTACAGTAACACACTGAAGTCAACCTGCCACTGGCCTGAGGTCAGTCAGTACAGTAACACACTGAAGTCAACCTGCCACTGGCCTGAGGTCAGTCAGTCAGTACAGTAACACACTGAAGTCAACCTGCCACTGGCCTGGGGTCAGTCAGTTTGTACAGTAACATACTGAAGTCAACCTGCCACTGGCCTGGGGTCAGTCAGTCAGTACAGTAACACACTGAAGTCAACCTGCCACTGGCCTGAGGTCAGTCAGTACAGTAAAACACTGAAGTCAACCTGCCACTGGCCTGGGGTCAGTCAGTTTGTACAGTAACACACTGAAGTCAACCTGCCTGGGGTCAGTCAGTTTGTACAGTAACATACCGAAGTCAACCTGCCACTGGCCTGAGGTCAGTCAGTCAGTACAGTAACATACTGAAGTCAACCTGCCACTGGTCTGAGATCAGTTAGTTTGTACAGTATCATATTGAAGTCAACCTGCCACTGGCCTGGGGTCAGTCAGTCAGTCAGTACAGTAACATACTGAAGTCAACCTGCCACTGGTCTGAGATCATTCAGTCTGTACAGTAACATACTGAAGTCAACCTGCCACTGGCCTGAGGTCAGTCAGTCAGTACAGTAACATACTGAAGTCAACCTGCCACTGGTCTGGAGCATGTCTGAAAAACATGTCAGAGCTGAAATCGACATGGTGTAATGTTAGAGTGCACAGAAGACATGTAAATATTAAATAAATGCTTAAACATGTAGCTAGGTGTAATGTTAGAGTCTGCCACTGGCCTGAGGTCGGTCAGTCAGTCAGTACAGTAACATACTGAAGTCAACCTGCCACTGGCCTGGGGTCAGTCAGTCAGTACAGTAACACACTGAAGTCAACCTGCCACTGGCCTGGGGTCAGTCAGTTTGTACAGTAACATATTGAAGTCAACCTGCCACTGGCCTGAGGTCAGTCAGTCAGTACAGTAACATACTGAAGTCAACCTGCCACTGGTCTGAGATCAGTCAGTTTGTACAGTAACATACTGAAGTCAACCTGCCACTGACCTGGGGTCAGTCAGTTTGTACAGTAACATGCTGAAGTCAACCTGCCACTGGCCTGAGGTCAGTCATTCAGTACAGTAACATACTGAAGTCAACCTGCCACTGGCCTGAGATCAGTCAGTCTGTACAGTAACACACTGAAGTCAACCTGCCACTGGCCTGAGGTCAGTCAGTCAGTACAGTAACACACTGAAGTCAACCTGCCACTGGTCTGAGATCAGTCAGTTTGTACAGTAACATACTGAAGTCAACCTGCCACTGACCTGGGGTCAGTCAGTTTGTACAGTAACATACTGAAGTCAACCTGCCACTGACCTGGGGTCAGTCAGTTTGTACAGTAACATACTGAAGTCAACCTGCCACTGGCCTGAGGTCAGTCATTCAGTACAGTAACATACTGAAGTCAACCTGCCACTGGCCTGAGGTCAGTCAGTCAGTACAGTAACATACTGAAGTCAACCTGCCACTGGCCTGGGGTCAGTCTGTACAGTAACACACTGAAGTCAACCTGCCACTGGCCTGAGGTCAGTCAGTCAGTACAGTAACACACTGAAGTCAACCTGCCACTGGTCTGAGATCAGTCAGTTTGTACAGTAACATACTGAAGTCAACCTGCCACTGACCTGGGGTCAGTCAGTTTGTACAGTAACACACTGAAGTCAACCTGCCACTGACCTGGGGTCAGTCAGTCAGTACAGTAACATACTGAAGTCAACCTGCCACTGGTCTGAGATCAGTCAGTTTGTACAGTAACATACTGAAGTCAACCTGCCACTGACCTTGGGTCAGTCAGTTTGTACAGTAACATACTGAAGTCAACCTGCCACTGGCCTGAGGTCAGTCATTCAGTACAGTAACATACTGAAGTCAACCTGCCACTGGTCTGAGATCAGTCAGTCTGTACAGTAACATACTGAAGTCAACCTGCCACTGGCCTGAGGTCAGTCAGTCAGTACAGTAACATACTGAAGTCAACCTGCCACTGGCCTGGGGTCAGTCAGTCAGTCAGTACAGTAACATACTGAAGTCAACCTGCCACTGGTCTGAGGTCAGTCAGTCTGTACAGTAACACACTGAAGTCAACCTGCCACTGGCCTGGGGTCAGTCAGTCTGTACAGTAACACACTGAAGTCAACCTGCCACTGGCCTGGGGTCAGTCAGTCTGTACAGTAACACACTGAAGTCAACCTGCCACTGGCCTGAGGTCAGTCAGTACAGTAACACACTGAAGTCAACCTGCCACTGGCCTGAGGTCAGTCAGTCAGTACAGTAACACACTGAAGTCAACCTGCCACTGGCCTGGGGTCAGTCAGTTTGTACAGTAACATACTGAAGTCAACCTGCCACTGGCCTGGGGTCAGTCAGTCAGTACAGTAACACACTGAAGTCAACCTGCCACTGGCCTGAGGTCAGTCAGTACAGTAAAACACTGAAGTCAACCTGCCACTGGCCTGGGGTCAGTCAGTTTGTACAGTAACACACTGAAGTCAACCTGCCACTGGCCTGGGGTCAGTCAGTTTGTACAGTAACATACCGAAGTCAACCTGCCACTGGCCTGAGGTCAGTCAGTCAGTACAGTAACATACTGAAGTCAACCTGCCACTGGTCTGAGATCAGTCAGTTTGTACAGTAACATACTGAAGTCAACCTGCCACTGGCCTGGGGTCAGTCAGTCAGTCAGTACAGTAACATACTGAAGTCAACCTGCCACTGGTCTGAGATCAGTCAGTCAGTACAGTAACATACTGAAGTCAACCTGCCACTGGCCTGGGGTCAGTCAGTACAGTAACACACTGAAGTCAACCTGCCACTGGCCTGGGGTCAGTCAGTCTGTACAGTAACACACTGAAGTCAACCTGCCACTGGCCTGAGTTCAGTCAGTCAGTACAGTAACACACTGAAGTCAACCTGCCACTGACCTGGGGTCAGTCAGTTTGTACAGCAACACACTGAAGTCAACCTGCCACTGGCCTGTGGTCAGTCAGTCAGTACAGTAACACACTGAAGTCAACCTGCCACTGGCCTGAGGTCAGTCAGTACAGTAAAACACTGAAGTCAACCTGCCACTGGCCTGGGGTCAGTCAGTTTGTACAGTAACACACTGAAGTCAACCTGCCTGGGGTCAGTCAGTTTGTACAGTAACATACCGAAGTCAACCTGCCACTGGCCTGAGGTCAGTCAGTCAGTACAGTAACATACTGAAGTCAATCTGCCACTGGTCTGAGATCAGTTAGTTTGTACAGTATCATATTGAAGTCAACCTGCCACTGGCCTGGGGTCAGTCAGTCAGTCAGTACAGTAACATACTGAAGTCAACCTGCCACTGGTCTGAGATCAGTCAGTCAGTCAGTACAGTAACATACTGAAGTCAACCTGCCACTGGTCTGAGGTCAGTCAGTCTGTACAGTAACACACTGAAGTCAACCTGCCACTGGCCTGGGGTCAGTCAGTCTGTACAGTAACACACTGAAGTCAACCTGCCACTGGCCTGGGGTCAGTCAGTCTGTACAGTAACACACTGAAGTCAACCTGCCACTGGCCTGAGGTCAGTCAGTCAGTACAGTAACACACTGAAGTCAACCTGCCACTGGCCTGGGGTCAGTCAGTTTGTACAGTAACATACTGAAGTCAACCTGCCACTGGCCTGGGGTCAGTCAGTCAGTACAGTAACACACTGAAGTCAACCTGCCACTGGCCTGAGGTCAGTCAGTACAGTAAAACACTGAAGTCAACCTGCCACTGGCCTGGGGTCAGTCAGTTTGTACAGTAACACACTGAAGTCAACCTGCCACTGGCCTGGGGTCAGTCAGTTTGTACAGTAACATACCGAAGTCAACCTGCCACTGGCCTGAGGTCAGTCAGTCAGTACAGTAACATACTGAAGTCAACCTGCCACTGGTCTGAGATCAGTCAGTTTGTACAGTAACATACTGAAGTCAACCTGCCACTGGCCTGGGGTCAGTCAGTCAGTCAGTACAGTAACATACTGAAGTCAACCTGCCACTGGTCTGAGATCAGTCAGTCAGTACAGTAACATACTGAAGTCAACCTGCCACTGGCCTGGGGTCAGTCAGTACAGTAACACACTGAAGTCAACCTGCCACTGGCCTGGGGTCAGTCAGTCTGTACAGTAACACACTGAAGTCAACCTGCCACTGGCCTGAGTTCAGTCAGTCAGTACAGTAACACACTGAAGTCAACCTGCCACTGACCTGGGGTCAGTCAGTTTGTACAGCAACACACTGAAGTCAACCTGCCACTGGCCTGTGGTCAGTCAGTCAGTACAGTAACACACTGAAGTCAACCTGCCACTGGCCTGAGGTCAGTCAGTACAGTAAAACACTGAAGTCAACCTGCCACTGGCCTGGGGTCAGTCAGTTTGTACAGTAACACACTGAAGTCAACCTGCCTGGGGTCAGTCAGTTTGTACAGTAACATACCGAAGTCAACCTGCCACTGGCCTGAGGTCAGTCAGTCAGTACAGTAACATACTGAAGTCAATCTGCCACTGGTCTGAGATCAGTTAGTTTGTACAGTATCATATTGAAGTCAACCTGCCACTGGCCTGGGGTCAGTCAGTCAGTCAGTACAGTAACATACTGAAGTCAACCTGCCACTGGTCTGAGATCAGTCAGTTTGTACAGTAACATACTGAAGTCAACCTGCCACTGGCCTGGGGTCAGTCAGTCAGTCAGTACAGTAACATACTGAAGTCAACCTGCCACTGGTCTGAGATCAGTCAGTCAGTACAGTAACATACTGAAGTCAACCTGCCACTGGCCTGGGGTCAGTCAGTACAGTAACACACTGAAGTCAACCTGCCACTGGCCTGGGGTCAGTCAGTCTGTACAGTAACACACTGAAGTCAACCTGCCACTGGCCTGAGTTCAGTCAGTCAGTACAGTAACACACTGAAGTCAACCTGCCACTGGCCTGGGGTCAGTCAGTTTGTACAGCAACACACTGAAGTCAACCTGCCACTGGCCTGTGGTCAGTCAGTCAGTACAGTAACACACTGAAGTCAACCTGCCACTGGCCTGAGGTCAGTCAGTACAGTAAAACACTGAAGTCAACCTGCCACTGGCCTGGGGTCAGTCAGTTTGTACAGTAACACACTGAAGTCAACCTGCCTGGGGTCAGTCAGTTTGTACAGTAACATACCGAAGTCAACCTGCCACTGGCCTGAGGTCAGTCAGTCAGTACAGTAACATACTGAAGTCAACCTGCCACTGGTCTGAGATCAGTTAGTTTGTACAGTATCATATTGAAGTCAACCTGCCACTGGCCTGGGGTCAGTCAGTCAGTACAGTAACATACTGAAGTCAACCTGCCACTGGTCTGAGATCAGTTAGTTTGTACAGTATCATATTGAAGTCAACCTGCCACTGGCCTGGGGTCAGTCAGTCAGTCAGTCAGTACAGTAACATACTGAAGTCAACCTGCCACTGGTCTGAGATCAGTCAGTTTGTACAGTAACATACTGAAGTCAACCTGCCACTGGCCTGGGGTCAGTCAGTCAGTCAGTACAGTAACATACTGAAGTCAACCTGCCACTGGTCTGAGATCAGTCAGTCAGTACAGTAACATACTGAAGTCAACCTGCCACTGGCCTGGGGTCAGTCAGTACAGTAACACACTGAAGTCAACCTGCCACTGGCCTGGGGTCAGTCAGTCTGTACAGTAACACACTGAAGTCAACCTGCCACTGGCCTGAGTTCAGTCAGTCAGTACAGTAACACACTGAAGTCAACCTGCCACTGGCCTGGGGTCAGTCAGTTTGTACAGCAACACACTGAAGTCAACCTGCCACTGGCCTGTGGTCAGTCAGTCAGTACAGTAACACACTGAAGTCAACCTGCCACTGGCCTGAGGTCAGTCAGTACAGTAAAACACTGAAGTCAACCTGCCACTGGCCTGGGGTCAGTCAGTTTGTACAGTAACACACTGAAGTCAACCTGCCTGGGGTCAGTCAGTTTGTACAGTAACATACCGAAGTCAACCTGCCACTGGCCTGAGGTCAGTCAGTCAGTACAGTAACATACTGAAGTCAACCTGCCACTGGTCTGAGATCAGTTAGTTTGTACAGTATCATATTGAAGTCAACCTGCCACTGGCCTGGGGTCAGTCAGTCAGTCAGTACAGTAACATACTGAAGTCAACCTGCCACTGGTCTGAGATCAGTCAGTTTGTACAGTAACATACTGAAGTCAACCTGCCACTGGCCTGGGGTCAGTCAGTCAGTCAGTACAGTAACATACTGAAGTCAACCTGCCACTGGTCTGAGATCAGTCAGTCAGTACAGTAACATACTGAAGTCAACCTGCCACTGGCCTGGGGTCAGTCAGTACAGTAACACACTGAAGTCAACCTGCCACTGGCCTGGGGTCAGTCAGTCTGTACAGTAACACACTGAAGTCAACCTGCCACTGGCCTGAGTTCAGTCAGTCAGTACAGTAACACACTGAAGTCAACCTGCCACTGGCCTGGGGTCAGTCAGTTTGTACAGCAACACACTGAAGTCAACCTGCCACTGGCCTGTGGTCAGTCAGTCAGTACAGTAACACACTGAAGTCAACCTGCCACTGGCCTGAGGTCAGTCAGTACAGTAAAACACTGAAGTCAACCTGCCACTGGCCTGGGGTCAGTCAGTTTGTACAGTAACACACTGAAGTCAACCTGCCTGGGGTCAGTCAGTTTGTACAGTAACATACCGAAGTCAACCTGCCACTGGCCTGAGGTCAGTCAGTCAGTACAGTAACATACTGAAGTCAACCTGCCACTGGTCTGAGATCAGTTAGTTTGTACAGTATCATATTGAAGTCAACCTGCCACTGGCCTGGGGTCAGTCAGTACAGTAACACACTGAAGTCAACCTGCCACTGGCCTGGGGTCAGTCAGTCTGTACAGTAACACACTGAAGTCAACCTGCCACTGGCCTGGGGTCAGTCAGTCTGTACAGTAACACACTGAAGTCAACCTGCCACTGGCCTGGGGTCAGTCAGTCTGTACAGTAACACACTGAAGTCAACCTGCCACTGGCCTGGGGTCAGTCAGTACAGTAACACACTGAAGTCAACCTGCCACTGGCCTGAGGTCAGTCAGTCAGTACAGTAACATACTGAAGTCAACCTGCCACTGGTCTGAGATCAGTCAGTTTGTACAGTAACATACTGAAGTCAACCTGCCACTGGCCTGGGGTCAGTCAGTCTGTACAGTAACACACTGAAGTCAACCTGCCACTGGTCTGAGGTCAGTCAGTACAGTAACACACTGAAGTCAACCTGCCACTGGCCTGGGGTCAGTCAGTCTGTACAGTAACACACTGAAGTCAACCTGCCACTGGCCTGAGGTCAGTCAGTACAGTAACACACTGAAGTCAACCTGCCACTGGCCTGAGGTCAGTCAGTCAGTACAGTAACACACTGAAGTCAACCTGCCACTGGCCTGGGGTCAGTCAGTTTGTACAGTAACATACTGAAGTCAACCTGCCACTGGCCTGGGGTCAGTCAGTCAGTACAGTAACACACTGAAGTCAACCTGCCACTGGCCTGAGGTCAGTCAGTACAGTAAAACACTGAAGTCAACCTGCCACTGGCCTGGGGTCAGTCAGTTTGTACAGTAACACACTGAAGTCAACCTGCCTGGGGTCAGTCAGTTTGTACAGTAACATACCGAAGTCAACCTGCCACTGGCCTGAGGTCAGTCAGTCAGTACAGTAACATACTGAAGTCAACCTGCCACTGGTCTGAGATCAGTTAGTTTGTACAGTATCATATTGAAGTCAACCTGCCACTGGCCTGGGGTCAGTCAGTCAGTCAGTACAGTAACATACTGAAGTCAACCTGCCACTGGTCTGAGATCAGTCAGTCTGTACAGTAACATACTGAAGTCAACCTGCCACTGGCCTGAGGTCAGTCAGTCAGTACAGTAACATACTGAAGTCAACCTGCCACTGGTCTGGAGCATGTCTGAAATACATGTCAGAGCTGAAATCGACATGGTGTAATGTTAGAGTGCACAGAAGACATGTAAATATTAAATAAATGCTTAAACATGTAGCTAGGTGTAATGTTAGAGTTTGCCACTGGCCTGAGGTCGGTCAGTCAGTCAGTACAGTAACATACTGAAGTCAACCTGCCACTGGCCTGGGGTCAGTCAGTCAGTACAGTAACACACTGAAGTCAACCTGCCACTGGTCTGAGATCAGTCAGTTTGTACAGTAACATACTGAAGTCAACCTGCCACTGACCTGGGGTCAGTCAGTTTGTACAGTAACACACTGAAGTCAACCTGCCACTGACCTGGGGTCAGTCAGTCAGTACAGTAACATACTGAAGTCAACCTGCCACTGGTCTGAGATCAGTCAGTTTGTACAGTAACATACTGAAGTCAACCTGCCACTGACCTGGGGTCAGTCAGTTTGTACAGTAACATACTGAAGTCAACCTGCCACTGGCCTGAGGTCAGTCATTCAGTACAGTAACATACTGAAGTCAACCTGCCACTGGCCTGAGGTCAGTCAGTCAGTACAGTAACATACTGAAGTCAACCTGCCACTGGCCTGGGGTCAGTCTGTACAGTAACATACCGAAGTCAACCTGCCACTTGCCTGGGGTCAGTCAGTCTGTACAGTAACACACTGAAGTCAACCTGCCACTGGCCTGGGGTCAGTCAGTCTGTACAGTAACACACTGAAATCAACCTGCCACTGGCCTGGGGTCAGTCAGTACAGTAACACACTGAAGTCAACCTGCCACTGGCCTGGGGTCAGTCAGTACAGTAACACACTGAAGTCAACCTGCCACTGGCCTGGGGTCAGTCAGTCTGTACAGTAACACACTGAAGTCAACCTGCCACTGGCCTGAGGTCAGTCATTCAGTACAGTAAAATACTGAAGTCAACCTGCCACTGGCCTGAGGTCAGTCAGTCAGTACAGTAACATACTGAAGTCAACCTGCCACTGGCCTGGGGTCAGTCTGTACAGTAACACACTGAAGTCAACCTGCCACTGGCCTGAGGTCAGTCAGTCAGTACAGTAACATACTGAAGTCAACCTGCCACTGGCCTGGGGTCAGTCTGTACAGTAACACACTGAAGTCAACCTGCCACTGGCCTGGGGTCAGTCAGTCAGTACAGTAACACACTGAAGTCAACCTGCCACTGGCCTGGGGTCAGTCAGTCAGTACAGTAACACACTGAAGTCAACCTGCCACTGGCCTGGGGTCAGTCAGTCTGTACAGTAACATACTGAAGTCAACCTGCCACTGGCCTGGGGTCAGTCAGTCAGTACAGTAACACACTGAAGTCAACCTGCCACTGGCCTGGGGTCAGTCAGTCAGTACAGTAACATACTGAAGTCAACCTGCCACTGGTCTGGAGGATGTCTGAAATACATGTCAGAGCTGAAATCGACATGGTGTAATGTTAGAGTACACAGAAGACATGTAAATATTAAATAAATGCTTACACATGTAGCTAGGTGTAATGTTAGAGTCTGCCACTGGCCTGAGGTCAGTCAGTCAGTCAGTACAGTAACATACTGAAGTCAACCTGCCACTGGCCTGAGGTCAGTCAGTACAGTAACACACTGAAGTCAACCTGCCACTGGCAGAGGGCCACTATAGTTCCACACTCACTCCAGAGGGCCACTATAGTTCCACACTCACTCCAGAGGCCAATATAGTTCCACACTCACTCCAGAGAGGCCAATATAGTTCCACACTCACTCCAGAGGGCCACTATAGTTCCACACTCACTCCAGAGAGGCCAATATAGTTCCACACTCACTCCAGAGGGCCACTATAGTTCCACACTCACTCCAGAGAGCCACTATAGTTCCACACTCACTCCAGAGGGCCACTATACTTTCACACTCACTCCAGAGAGGCCACTATAGTTCCACACTCACTCCAGAGGGCCACTATAGTTCCACACTCAATCACTCCAGAGGGCCACTATAGTTCCACACTCACTCCAGAGGGCCACTATAGTTCCACACTCACTCCAGAGGGCCGCTATAGTTCCACACTCACTCCAGAGGGCCACTATAGTTCCACACTCACTCCAGAGGGCCAAGTTGCATATTACTTTCGTAGCAAAAATAGCCGATCTACTGGCCACTTCCGTTTCGTCTTCACAGACTGTACGCCCAAACATGCCGTCTAGGCCAGCGGATGGCCTGAGTACGGTCCTGAGACAGCCTAGCCCATGATCCCAGGATGGAGAGCAACAGAAACATGCCGGGGGGGATGATTTGTCTCATGTTTCTGTGTCAGTGGTTCTCAAACATTTCCATGTCAAGGACCCCAAAAAATATCTGTATTTAGCCTCTGACCCCCATCTGAAAATATGTTGTTCCAGGGACCCCCCTCCCGCCCGCAGAAGCAAAGAGTTGAGTTAAAAACGTTCGCTCTGAAAGATTATATATTCAAAGATTTGTGCCACATTTTCAAGACTTTTCAAAAATAGCAGACCTACAAGCTCGTCGCGCGGCACAGATCTGCTATTTTTCAATAGCTAAACACCAAATGGGGTTCCCGTCCAGAATGTGCTAACATCCACAAACGTATTTATTCATAAAGGCATGGATATTTACATGTCTGCTTTTAAAACAGAGAACACAGAAAGCTAAACACTCAAAAACTAAGTACTAAGTACATTTACTTAAGTACAGTTTTGAGATATTTGAGATATCTACAGTAACTCCACTATATTTATCTGACAGCTTTAGCTACTATAGTTACTTTGAAGATTGTATTATTATTATTACAATTATTATTACAACATTAACCACTTCAGCCCTATATACATTTCAGCCTATTGAAAATAGCCGATCTACAAGCTCACAATGCGTCGTGATGCGACGCATTGCGAGCTTGTAGATCGTCTATTTTCAATTTATTGTTTTATACATTATTTTGTAAACTTTAAATGGGACATTCTGCATAATGAGTACGTTTATTTTTCCATTCCTATAAGACAATAATTCTGCTGCTCTGACTAAACTCAGTCTAATCAATAGGTCCTCAAATCTTCTATTAACACATTGATTGCTAGAGTTTTCTATTTGCTCAGGCTTGGTGGTGCTGAGCGATTAACATTGGGACTTCTGAACTTTTTCGGGGCCACAGCGAGGGGCCTCTTATAGCGAGAATCACACCGCATAAATCAAAAGGAAGCCAAACTAGTCCACTTCAATTTAAAAAAAAAATTATGATTCTACCATCTTCCATTCTGGAGATATTGACCTTTTTCTAACACCTGCTTTTCGCAGCACGCTGCTCTTTTGAAAAAACAGCAGAGATATGGAAGGTTGAAGTTGACAGACATTGACAGACAGATATAAAAATGAACACAAATAATATCATATACATACTACACACTGAATGAAAGCCCTGAATGTCTACTTTTAGGAGGAAAACAAATACACATGGTCCCATGTATAGTTTGTCAGTAATTGGCTATTGAATGCAGCTTGCGCCCACCAGAGAGGATTTCAGAAAATGCATGGACCAGAAGAACTATTATTCACAAAATAAGGCCTATAGCGAAATGTACATACTATATACCGTATGAAACAGAAGACTCTCTGCTTTCATAAGAAAAATACTTCTACTGTAATAATAATGAAAATCACACCCCTGTGAAGTGAGCAGTGCAATGTTGCGCAACATTGCACTGCATTTTCTGAAATCCTCTCTGGTGGGCGCAAGCTGCATTCAATAGCCAATTACTGACAAACTATATTTGTATATATTTGTATATTTGTTTTCCTCCTAAAAGTAGACATTCAGGGCTTTCATTCAGTGTGTAGTATGTATATGATAATAATTTATTTATGTTTATATCTGCCTGTCAATCTCTGTGACTTTAAACCTTTATAACTCGCTATGATAACTTCATGAGGAAATGCTCACTTCACAGGGGTGTGATTTTTATTATTATTACAGTATTAGTTTTTTTCTTATGAAAGCAGAGGGTCTTCTGTTTCATACGGTATATAATATGTACATGTCGCTATAGGCCTTATTTTGTGAATAATAGTTGGACCTGAACAACTGCATTCAATATCCTACTGACAAACTGTACATGGGATCAATATTATGTATTTGTTTTCCTCCTAAAAGTAGACAATTAGGGCTTTCATTCAGTGTGTAGTATGTATATGACAATAATTTATTTATGTTTATTTTTATATCTGCCTTCAGAACGATAGTATAACGGTGAGATGCGTTACTGGATCGGTGAGTTTAGTGGTTGAGGTTGACATGTCTGGACATGTTTGAGGAAAGAAGCACAGGAGAGAGAGATGATCAAATAACTGGCTGCTTTGTTGGACAACGCTATCTTCACTTTGTTTGGGCAAAGAAGCAGAGATCAGCGATGGAAAAGAGTTTTATCCACGGCAGATAAGTAATGACGTATTATCGAGGGACCGCCATGATCAACTAACTGCCTGGGACCGAGGCTACGTTGTCACCAGCCAATGCAGCCATCGCTATCCGTTGTGTGATTGTAGCCTTTTTATTCATTATAATTGCAGTGATAAGACCTATATCACAGCCGGGCGTCTCTCTCGATACCGTGGATATAGCCTACATCCACAATCACACAACGGATAGCGATGATGGCTGCATTGGCTGACGAAGACGTAGGCAGTAAGTTGATCATGGCGGTCCTTCGATAATACGTCATTACTTATCTGCCGTGGATATAAAGCTCTTTTCCATCGCTGATCGTGCTTCTTGCCCAAACAAACAAAGTGAAGACGCGATGGCGATCCACACAACGGATAGCGATGGCTGGTGAAGACTGAAGACGTAGCCAGGCAGTTAGTTGATCATGGCGTGTGCCGTGTGCGTGTTGAAAACGTTATGAAATGGCGATCGTTGAAGATTATTCTTGGTTTATATACTGGCAGAGGGCAAATCGACACGACTGCGTTATATCTTTTTCCGAGAATGAGAGAGCGGTGCAAGGCGATTACAAGGCGCAGTGTGGCCTGGGGCCAGGGAACTCAAACTGCAATGCGATCCGGGCAGAAGAGACTCCCCCCCACAAAGATTCCTCGGGAGAAACCATGTAGAAACAGGAGGGGAGGGGGAATCGAGTGTATTCACAGACACTAGACTACTACTAGAGTATGGGTAACTCCATTTTAGATGCCCTGACATCTGCGTTGGTCTATGCCGTTGCCGTGCAGACCCATACGTGTAATGGAGGCATTGGAGGAGGGAGCGTCTTCGCCACAGACAGACCTCTTTTCAGGAGGGAGGGGCTTTTTACTCCCGGATCACATATTGGAGCTTCCTGGAGACGATCGCTGTTATTTTCCTCGGTGTCCTGGAGCATAGGACGTTGATGTACAGTAAGCAATAAAAAAACGTATAAAACGTATACATACGCTTCGCGCGTACGGCGTTCGATATTAATAAAGCGTATGGATACGTTTCCAGCATTTTTTGTGTTAACAGCTAGGTGTGACTCCTCTGTGGACCACCAGAGGGTGCTCAAGCACCACCAGTGGTTCTAGTACTGGCAACCTCTGGCCTACAGGAGAGGAGAGGGGCATAATATTTGCAGGAAAGGGAAGGCCAAAAGTAAGTATTAATTCATTATTATTCCCCCGACATCTCGCACAGGGCCTCGCATTTCTCCCAGACGCCTCTGCAGAGGGCCACTATAGTTCCACACTCACTCCAGAGGGCCACTATAGTTCCACACTCACTCCAGAGGGCCACTATAGTTCCACACTCACTCCAGAGGGCCACTATAGTTCCACACTCACTCCAGAGAGGCCAATATAGTTCCACACTCACTCCAGAGGGCCACTATAGTTCCACACTCACTCCAGAGGGCCACTATAGTTCCACACTCACTCCAGAGAGGCCACTATAGTTCCACACTCACTCCAGAGGGCCACTATAGTTCCACACTCACTCACTCCAGAGGGCCACTATAGTTCCACACTCACTCCAGAGGGCCACTATAGTTCCACACTCACTCCAGAGGGCCGCTATAGTTCCACACTCACTCCAGAGGGCCACTATAGTTCCACACTCACTCCAGAGGGCCGCTATAGTTCCACACTCACTCCAGAGAGGCCACTATAGTTCCACACTCACTCCAGAGGGCCACTATAGTTCCACACTCACCCCAGAGGGCCAAGTTGCATATTACTGTCGTAGCAAAAATAGCCGATCTACAAGCTTTTTGTCTCCACCATACATAAACATAAACATCAAATCGAATAACACCCTCATCACTGACAAGCTTGACGTAGCAAACCATTTGAACATCTTCTTTACAAACATTGCAACAATGCTGGTTAACAAACTGCCCTCCCACTCTGGGCGTTTTGGTGTAGAGCACATCAAAGCCTTCTACACAAACCTAGGTGTTTGTAAAGATGATTTTAAAATGGCAATGGTAACAACTGAGGAGGTACTTAAAAAACTGAGTGCCCTCCAACCCCACAAGGCCACTGGCCATGACAATATACCCTCCAAATTTCTCAGAGACTCAGCCATTTCCATTGCTCCCGTCATCACCCACATAGTAAACCTCTCCATCAAACAGAGACAGGTCCCCCAAGATTTTAAACTGGCCAAAGTAACCCCCCTGTACAAAAAAGGGAGTAAATTAGAACCCGGCAACTACCGCCCTATTTCTATTCTAAGCTCCATCTCGAAAGTGATGGAAAAAATAGTCTATGAACAGGTTGAAAAGTATCTTGCCACTAATAAATTGCTGTACGAGTTCCAATCTGGGTTCAGAACATCCCACTCCACTGACACATGCCTCCTCTATTTGAGCGACCACATCAAACACGAGGTGGACGCTGGAAAATACTGCGGCATGGTCATGCTGGACCTCCAAAAGGCTTTTGACACCGTGAACCACTCCATACTGGTTAACAAGCTTAAAGCTATTGGTTTTGATAGCACATCAGTGAGCTGGATGCAATCCTACCTGGAGGGGAGAGAACAGATGGTGGAGGTGAACGGAACACTGTCCCCTCCCCTCCCAGTGAGCTGTGGTGTCCCACAAGGAAGCATACTAGGGCCTTTACTGTTCCTTTTATATGTCAACGACATGACTTCAGCTTGTGACTGCAACTTGTTCCTGTTCGCAGATGACTCAGCACTGCTGGTCTCGGACAGGAACAAACTGCAGGTTGAAAAGACCCTCAGCTCTGAACTCGGTAGAATCTGCACCTGGCTCGCTGATAACAAACTATCCTTACACCTGGGAAAAACTGAATCCATCCTCTTCGGATCAAATAGTAATCTCAGCAAGGCAGATGGCTTCTTGGTTAGAGTGGGTGACAATATTATCACACGAAAAGATCAAATTACCTACCTAGGTTCCATCCTGGAGGCCAATCTTTCCGGTGATAAAATGGCCACCAACGTAATCAAAAAAGTCAATCAAAGAACAAGATTCCTTTACAGGATCTCCTCACTGGTCAGCAAAAACACCTTGAAGACCTTAACAGGAGCCCTCGTACAAGGTTTCTTTGACTATGCATCCACCTCTTGGTACCACAGCACCTCAAAGGCCCTTAAAACAAGGCTCCAGACCTCCCAAAACAAACTGGTCAGGCTCCTACTTGGCCTCACCCCCCGAACCCACCTCACCCCTGCCCACTTTGACAGGCTGGGATGGCTTAGGGTCGACGACAGAGTACAGCATCTTGCAATGGGTCTGGTCCACAAGATTCGATACACCACCAAGATACCCATGTACCTGTCTAAATACTTCCTTAATGTAAACGAAGTCCACACCCACAACACCAGAGGGAGTGCAACAAACCATGTACAACCCAGATTCGGCACAAACAAGGGACTAAATTATTTTCGCTCCTATGCCACCAAAATGTGGAACGCCCTACCAACAGTCATTAAGACATGTGAATCCCTTGACTCCTTCAAAACCGCTCTCAAAGGGCACCTACGGATGGCTGCAATTCGAAACTGGCCTCTGTAAAATCTGAATCCCCCCCACCCCACCCCCCCCCCCATTTCCCCTCACTGTATAATGTATATTTTCCCTTTTTTGCTTCCTATATGATGAATTCCTGTTCTGTTCTTTAGCTACATAGAAATGTCTATTTGTATGTCTCTAAATGTTTGTATGTCTCTAAATGTTTTGATGAATTGAACAATGTGGACCCTGTTGTAAACAAGTGTAATGCTTAATTGGGTCGTCCACTCACAGTTAAGTCTTTGTATTGAGTTTGTGCTTAAAATGTACTGTAAATTCTACAAACTGTTAATAAATATTTCAATCAATCAAAAAAACAGGATCATAGAATGCAGAGAGACAGTAAACTATAGGATCATAGAATGCAGAGAGACAGTAAACTATAGGATCATAGAATGCAGAGACAGTGTAGTGTCTCAGTAAACTACAGGATCATAGAATGCAGAGAGACAGTAAACTATAGGATCATAGAATGCAGAGAGACAGTAAACTATAGGATCATAGAATGCAGAGAGACAGTGTAGTCTCAGTAAACTATAGATCATATAATGCAGAGAGACAGTGTAGTGTCTCAGTAAACTATAGGATCATAGAATGCAGAGAGACAGTAAACTATAGGATCATAGAATGCAGAGAGACAGTAAACTATAGGATCATAGAATGCAGAGAGACAGTGTAGTCTCAGTAAACTATAGGATCATAGAATGCAGAGAGACAGTAAACTATAGGATCATAGAATGCAGAGAGACAGTAAACTATAGGATCATAGAATGCAGAGAGACAGTGTAGCGTCTCAGTAAACTATAGGGTCATATAATGCAGAGAGACAGTGTAGTGTCTCAGTAAACTATAGGATCATAGAATGCAGAGAGACAGTAAACTATAGGATCATAGAATGCAGAGAGACAGTAAACTATAGGATCATAGAATGCAGAGAGACAGTGTAGTGTCTCAGTAAACTATAGGATCATAGAATGCAGAGAGACAGTAAACTATAAGATCATAGAATGCAGAGAGACAGTAAACTATAGGATCATAGAATGCAGAGAGACAGTAAACTATAGGATCATAGAATGCAGAGAGACAGTGTAGTGTCTCAGTAAACTATAGGATCATAGAATGCAGAGAGACAGTAAACTATAGGATCATAGAATGCAGAGAGACAGTAAACTATAGGATCATAGAATGCAGAGACAGTGTAGCGTCTCAGTAAACTATAGGATCATAGAATGCAGAGAGACAGTAAACTATAGGATCATAGAATGCAGAGAGACAGTAAACTATAGGATCATAGAATGCAGAGAGACAGTGTAGCGTCTCAGTAAACTATAGGATCATAGAATGCAGAGAGACAGTGTAGCGTCTCAGTAAACTATAGGATCATAGAATGCAGAGAGACAGTAAACTATAGGATCATAGAATGCAGAGAGACAGTGTAGCGTCTCAGTAAACTATAGGATCATAGAATGCAGAGAGACAGTAAACTATAGGATCATAGGCCCTCATTTATCAATCGAGTGTAAAATCTGCCACAGATTCGAGTGCAGGTTTCGTAGTACACCCACGTCGCCACGGCATTTATAAAGTGATCGCAAACCTTCCTTAGTTTCGTTCTCACGTTAATAAATGTCACGGCTGAATTTGATCTTGCACGCCCTAATAACTCAAGCCTCGCCCTCGTTTTTGCGACCTGAAACACTGCTATACGATCTGGAAACCATGGTTACCGTGCCTTTCTGCCCGCCTCAAGTCACCCCCCCTCTCTCATACACACACACACATACACACACACACACACACACACACACACACACACACACACACAGACACACACACACACACACACACACACAGACGCACACACGCTGCACGCACACGCAACTTGCAAGCCCAACTAACTGGTGTGTTGTTAATTAAAAAAACAACGAACACCTGCATGAATTAAATAAAGTTGTAGGCCTACCCTGTCTGTTTCCCTCTCACCTCGCTTGCCTTGCTGTCATGTCCACGCACGCACGCACCTACATGACACATCGACATCGCATCGCCATGAATGGAATACGTTTGGGCTGGCCTATATTAATTTTACCCATTCGTGCGCAGTGCACGGCGAAGGCGTGAGACTGCGCACTGCTGTGATATTAAAGTCCTGTGGGTGAGTGTCAGTGATGCCTGCATGAGAGATAGGCTATCATGTCGTCAAGGCAGTCATAATCAACGTTTATGTAGTGATTTGATCATTGATGAACGAATCATAAACATATGGATGAAGGCTTGCTTGCATGTGTGCTGGTATGTGTTGGCGACGCACGCCGCGGTCCCGTCCTCCCCCGACCCCCGAAAATGATCTCGCTTTTATCTGAACTGTCAAAACTGTCAAAACCTGTCTAAGCACTTATTTAAATGGTGAATGATTAAGCCCCTTACGCCTATAGCCTGCTAGTACTTACTACAAATAGGCAAGCTGTATGCTTGTCATTGTCACTTGGAAATAAAGGCATGCAGTCCATTTATG
This sequence comes from Protomyctophum parallelum, assembly GCF_964188405.1. Lineage (NCBI taxonomy): Eukaryota > Metazoa > Chordata > Actinopteri > Myctophiformes > Myctophidae > Protomyctophum > Protomyctophum parallelum. The sequence goes on along the minus strand of NC_139712.1, from coordinate 52,400,539 downwards.
CCTTTTTTTTAATAATATCATAATCACATATGCCGCATCACTGCATGCGCTCCAAAATCATCTCACAAGTGCCCTCGCATAACAAGGCCAGTAAAGCACTGTTTGATTAAGCACAAACTAATACATTGTAAACATGTTATATTGTTTTTAATTGCGCGATTTTAATTACTTGTAAAGTTGGAAATCTCTCTCTTGTTTTTTACTGCATACACATACCGTTTTATATTAACATTTTAGGAGTGAAAACATATGTTTAAATGCCTGTGACAGCCTCTCAGCTGGTCAAACAATGCTGCTCCGCCGTTCTAAGACAGAAAAACAGGCGAGGACAAAACGTACGCCAGGTCCCGAGCAGACGTGGGTTTTGAACGTTGTCACGTTCAATTTCAAGCTTTGCCGGAAATGTTAAATCCCGAAAATGTCGTTAATTTCGGCGTGCGCCCATATTTTGGCGTACGCAGGGTTAGGGTTAGGGTTAGGGTGTATGTCTCTCGCCCTCAGAGACCTCTCTCTCCTGTTTTAACCCTATGTCTCTCGCCCACAGAGACCTCTCTCTCCTGTATTAACTGTATGTATCTCGCCCTCAGAGATCTCTCTCTCTCTCTCCTGTATTAACTCTATGTCTCTCGCCCTCAGAGACCTCTCTCTCCTGTATTAACCCTATGTCTCTCGCCCTCAGACCTCTCTCTCCTGTATTAACTGTATGTCTCTCGCCCTCAGAGACCTCTCTCTCCTGTATTTACTCTATGTCTCTCGCCCACAGAGACCTCTCTCTCCTGTATTAACTGTATGTCTCTCGCCCTCAGAGACCTCTCTCTCCTGTATTAACTCTATGTCTCTCGCCCTCAGACCTCTCTCTCCTGTATTAACCCTATGTCCCTCGCCCTCAGAGACCTCTCTCTCCTGTATTAACCCTATGTCTCTCGCCCTCAAAGACCTCTCTCTCCTGTATTAACCCTATGTCTCTCGCCCTCAGACCTCTCTCTCCTGTATTAACCCTATGTCTCTCGCCCACAGAGACCTCTATCTCCTGTATTAACTGTATGTCTCTCGCCCTCAGAGACCTCTCTCTCCTGTATTAACTGTATGTCTCTCGTCCTCAGAGACCTCTCTCTCTTGTATTAACTGTATGTCTCTCGCCCTCAAGACCTCTCTCTCTCTCCTGTATTAACTGTATGTCTCTCGCCCTCAGAGACCTCTCTCTCCTGTATCAACTGTATGTCTCTCGCCCTCAGAGACCTCTCTCTCCTGTATTAACCCATTCTGACCGGGCACCCATTTTGGTGTTGGCATCATGATATGCTTTAGCTATTGAAAAATAGCAGATCTACAAGCTCATATGGCGCCACCGAGTGGCGCGATACGAGCTTGTATGTCTGCTATTTTTTGAAAAATCGAAAAACGACTGACACTTTTTAAAATCTGATCTCAGGTCAGAATGGGTTTAATCAGACCAGTGTGTGTCCAGTGGAAACCTCGTATGAATCTGATCTCAGGTCAGAATGGGTTAACTGTATGTCTCTCGCCCACAGAGACCTCTCTCTCCTGTATTAACCCTATGTCTCTTGCCCACAGAGACCTCTCTCTCCTGTATTAACTGTATGTCTCTCGCCCTCAGAGATCTCTCTCTCTCTCCTGTATTAACTCTATGTCTCTCGCCCTCAGAGACCTCTCTCTCCTGTATTAACCCTATGTCTCTCGCCCTCAGACCTCTCTCTCTCCTGTATTAACCCTATGTCTCTCGCCCACAGAGACCTCTCTCTCCTGTATTAACTGTATGTCTCTCGCCCTCAGAGACCTCTCTCTCCTGTATTAACTCTATGTCTCTCGCCCTCAGAGACCTCTCTCTCCTGTATTAACTGTATGTCTCTTGCCCTCAGAGACCTCTCTCTCTTGTATTAACTGTATGTCTCTCGCCCTCAAGACCTCTCTCTCTCTCCTGTATTAACTGTATGTCTCTCGCCCTCAGAGACCTCTCTCTCCTGTATCAACTGTATGTCTCTCGCCCTCAGAGACCTCTCTCTCCTGTATTAACCCATTCTGACCGGGCACTCATTTTGGTGTTGGCATCATGTTATGCTTTAGCTATTGAAAAATAGCAGATCTACAAGCTCATATCGCGCCACTCGGTGGCGCGATATGAGCTTGTAGATCTGCTATTTTTTGAAAAATCGAAGAACGACTGACACTTTTTAAAATCTGATCTCAGGTCAGAATGGGTTTAATCAGACCAGTGTGTGTCCAGTGGAAACCTCGTATGAATCTGATCTCAGGTCAGAATGGGTTAACTGTATGTCTCTCGCCCACAGAGACCTCTCTCTCCTGTATTAACCCTATGTCTCTCGCCCACAGAGACCTCTCTTTCCTGTATTAACTGTATGTCTCTCGCCCTCAGAGATCTCTCTCTCTCTCCTGTATTAACTCTATGTCTCTCGCCCTCAGAGACCTCTCTCTCCTGTATTAACCCTATGTCTCTCGCCCTCAGACCTCTCTCTGCTGTATTAACCCTATGTCTCTCGCCCACAGAGACCTCTCTCTCCTGTATTAACTCTATGTCTCTCGCCCTCAGAGACCTCTCTCTCCTGTATTAACTGTATGTCTCTCGCCCTCAGAGACCTCTCTCTCTTGTATTAACTGTATGTCTCTCGCCCTCAAGACCTCTCTCTCTCTCCTGTATTAACTGTATGTCTCTCGCCCTCAGAGACCTCTCTCTCCTGTATCAACTGTATGTCTCTCGCCCTCAGAGACCTCTCTCTCCTGTATTAACCCATTCTGACCGGGCACCCATTTTGGTGTTGGCAACATGTTATGCTTTAGCTATTGAAAAATAGCAGATCTACAAGCTCATATCGCGCGCGATACGAGCTTGTAGGTCTGCTATTTTTTGAAAAATCGAAGAACGACTGACATTTTTTTAATCTGATCTCAGGTCAGAATGGGTTTAATCAGACCAGTGTGTTTCCAGTGGAAACCTCGTATGAATCTGATCTCAGGTCAGAATGGGTTAACTGTATGTCTCTCGCCCTCAGACCTCTCTCTCCTGTATTCACCCTGTGTCTCTCGCCCACAGAGACCTCTCTCTCCTGTATTAACCCTATACCCTATGTCTCTCGCCCACAGAGACCTCTCTCTCCTGTATTAACCCTATACCCTATGTCTCTCGCCCACAGATACCTCTCTCTCCTGTATTAACTGTATGTCTCTCGCCCTCAGAGATCTCTCTCTCTCTCCTGTATTAACTCTATGTCTCTCGCCCTCAGAGACCTCTCTCTCCTGTATTAACTGTATGTCTCTCGCCCTCAGAGACCTCTCTCTCCTGTATTAACCCTATGTCTCTCGCCCTCAGACCTCTCTCTCCTGTATTAACCCTATGTCTCTCGCCCACAGAGACCTCTCTCTCCTGTATTAACTGTATGTCTCTCGTCCTCAGAGACCTCTCTCTCTTGTATTAACTGTATGTCTCTCGCCCTGAAGACCTCTCTCTCTCTCCTGTATTAACTGTATGTCTCTCGCCCTCAGAGACCTCTCTCTCCTGTATCAACTGTATGTCTCTCGCCCTCAGAGACCTCTCTCTCCTGTATTAACTGTATGTCTCTCGCCCACAGAGACCTCTCTCTCCTGTATTAACCCTATGTCTCTTGCCCACAGAGACCTCTCTCTCCTGTATTAACTGTATGTCTCTCGCCCTCAGAGATCTCTCTCTCTCTCCTGTATTAACTCTATGTCTCTCGCCCTCAGAGACCTCTCTCTCCTGTATTAACCCTATGTCTCTCGCCCTCAGACCTCTCTCTCTCCTGTATTAACCCTATGTCTCTCGCCCCCAGAGACCTCTCTCTCCTGTATTAACTGTATGTCTCTCGCCCTCAGAGACCTCTCTCTCCTGTATTAACTCTATGTCTCTCGCCCTCAGAGACCTCTCTCTCCTGTATTAACTGTATGTCTCTCGCCCTCAGAGACCTCTCTCTCTTGTATTAACTGTATGTCTCTCGCCCTCAAGACCTCTCTCTCTCTCCTGTATTAACTGTATGTCTCTCGCCCTCAGAGACCTCTCTCTCCTGTATCAACTGTATGTCTCTCGCCCTCAGAGACCTCTCTCTCCTGTATTAACCCATTCTGACCGGGCACTCATTTTGGTGTTGGCATCATGTTATGCTTTAGCTATTGAAAAATAGCAGATCTACAAGCTCATATCGCGCCACCGAGTGGCGCGATACGAGCTTGTAGGTCTGCTATTTTTTGAAAAATCGAAGAACGACTGACACTTTTTAAAATCTGATCTCAGGTCAGAATGGGTTTAATCAGACCAGTGTGTGTCCAGTGGAAACCTCGTATGAATCTGATCTCAGGTCAGAATGGGTTAACTGTATGTCTCTCGCCCTCAGACCTCTCTCTCCTGTATTCACCCTGTGTCTCTCGCCCACAGAGACCTCTCTCTCCTGTATTAACCCTATACCCTATGTCTCTCGCCCACAGAGACCTCTCTCTCCTGTATTAACCCTATACCCTATGTCTCTCGCCCACAGATACCTCTCTCTCCTGTATTAACTGTATGTCTCTCGCCCTCAGAGATCTCTCTCTCTCTCCTGTATTAACTCTATGTCTCTCGCCCTCAGAGACCTCTCTCTCCTGTATTAACTGTATGTCTCTCGCCCTCAGAGACCTCTCTCTCCTGTATTAACCCTATGTCTCTCGCCCTCAGACCTCTCTCTCCTGTATTAACCCTATGTCTCTCGCCCACAGAGACCTCTCTCTCCTGTATTAACTGTATGTCTCTCGTCCTCAGAGACCTCTCTCTCTTGTATTAACTGTATGTCTCTCGCCCTGAAGACCTCTCTCTCTCTCCTGTATTAACTGTATGTCTCTCGCCCTCAGAGACCTCTCTCTCCTGTATCAACTGTATGTCTCTCGCCCTCAGAGACCTCTCTCTCCTGTATTAACTGTATGTCTCTCGCCCACAGAGACCTCTCTCTCCTGTATTAACCCTATGTCTCTTGCCCACAGAGACCTCTCTCTCCTGTATTAACTGTATGTCTCTCGCCCTCAGAGATCTCTCTCTCTCTCCTGTATTAACTCTATGTCTCTCGCCCTCAGAGACCTCTCTCTCCTGTATTAACCCTATGTCTCTCGCCCTCAGACCTCTCTCTCTCCTGTATTAACCCTATGTCTCTCGCCCCCAGAGACCTCTCTCTCCTGTATTAACTGTATGTCTCTCGCCCTCAGAGACCTCTCTCTCCTGTATTAACTCTATGTCTCTCGCCCTCAGAGACCTCTCTCTCCTGTATTAACTGTATGTCTCTCGCCCTCAGAGACCTCTCTCTCTTGTATTAACTGTATGTCTCTCGCCCTCAAGACCTCTCTCTCTCTCCTGTATTAACTGTATGTCTCTCGCCCTCAGAGAACTCTCTCTCCTGTATCAACTGTATGTCTCTCGCCCTCAGAGACCTCTCTCTCCTGTATTAACCCATTCTGACCGGGCACTCATTTTGGTGTTGGCATCATGTTATGCTTTAGCTATTGAAAAATAGCAGATCTACAAGCTCATATCGCGCCACCGAGTGGCGCGATACGAGCTTGTAGGTCTGCTATTTTTTGAAAAATCGAAGAACGACTGACTTTTTAAAATCTGATCTCAGGTCAGAATGGGTTTAATCAGACCAGTGTGTGTCCAGTGGAAACCTCGTATGAATCTGATCTCAGGTCAGAATGGGTTAACTGTATGTCTCTCGCCCACAGAGACCTCTCTCTCCTGTATTAACCCTATGTCTCTCGCCCACAGAGACCTCTCTTTCCTGTATTAACTGTATGTCTCTCGCCCTCAGAGATCTCTCTCTCTCTCCTGTATTAACTCTATGTCTCTCGCCCTCAGAGACCTCTCTCTCCTGTATTAACCCTATGTCTCTCGCCCTCAGACCTCTCTCTGCTGAATTAACCCTATGTCTCTCGCCCACAGAGACCTCTCTCTCCTGTATTAACAGTATGTCTCTCGCCCTCAGAGACCTCTCTCTCCTGTATTAACTCTATGTCTCTCGCCCTCAGAGACCTCTCTCTCCTGTATTAACTGTATGTCTCTCGCCCTCAGAGACCTCTCTCTCTTGTATTAACTGTATGTCTCTCGCCCTCAAGACCTCTCTCTCTCTCCTGTATTAACTATATGTCTCTCGCCCTCAGAGACCTCTCTCTCCTGTATCAACTGTATGTCTCTCGCCCTCAGAGACCTCTCTCTCCTGTATTAACCCATTCTGACCGGGCACCCATTTTGGTGTTGGCAACATGTTATGCTTTAGCTATTGAAAAATAGCAGATCTACAAGCTCATATCGCGCGCGATACGAGCTTGTAGGTCTGCTATTTTTTGAAAAATCGAAGAACGACTGACATTTTTTTAATCTGATCTCAGGTCAGAATGGGTTTAATCAGACCAGTGTGTTTCCAGTGGAAACCTCGTATGAATCTGATCTCAGGTCAGAATGGGTTAACTGTATGTCTCTCGCCCTCAGACCTCTCTCTCCTGTATTCACCCTATGTCTCTCGCCCACAGAGACCTCTCTCTCCTGTATTAACCCTATACCCTATGTCTCTCGCCCACAGATACCTCTCTCTCCTGTATTAACTGTATGTCTCTCGCCCTCAGAGATCTCTCTCTCTCTCCTGTATTAACTCTATGTCTCTCGCCCTCAGAGACCTCTCTCTCCTGTATTAACTGTATGTCTCTCGCCCTCAGAGACCTCTCTCTCCTGTATTAACCCTATGTCTCTCGCCCTCAGACCTCTCTCTCCTGTATTAACCCTATGTCTCTCGCCCACAGAGACCTCTCTCTCCTGTATTAACTGTATGTCTCTCGTCCTCAGAGACCTCTCTCTCTTGTATTAACTGTATGTCTCTCGCCCTCAAGACCTCTCTCTCTCTCCTGTATTAACTGTATGTCTCTGACCCTCAGAGACCTCTCTCTCCTGTATCAACTGTATGTCTCTCGCCCTCAGAGACCTCTCTCTCCTGTATTAACCCATTCTGACCGGGCACCCATTTTGGTGTTGGCATCATGATATGCTTTAGCTATTGAAAAATAGCAGATCTACAAGCTCATATGGCGCCACCGAGTGGCGCGATACGAGCTTGTATGTCTGCTATTTTTTGAAAAATCGAAGAACGACTGACACTTTTTAAAATCTGATCTCAGGTCAGAATGGGTTTAATCAGACCAGTGTGTGTCCAGTGGAAACCTCGTATGAATCTGATCTCAGGTCAGAATGGGTTAACTGTATGTCTCTCGCCCACAGAGACCTCTCTCTCCTGTATTAACCCTATGTCTCTTGCCCACAGAGACCTCTCTCTCCTGTATTAACTGTATGTCTCTCGCCCTCAGAGATCTCTCTCTCTCTCCTGTATTAACTCTATGTCTCTCGCCCTCAGAGATCTCTCTCTCCTGTATTAACCCTATGTCTCTCGCCCTCAGACCTCTCTCTCTCCTGTATTAACCCTATGTCTCTCGCCCACAGAGACCTCTCTCTCCTGTATTAACTGTATGTCTCTCGCCCTCAGAGACCTCTCTCTCCTGTATTAACTCTATGTCTCTCGCCCTCAGAGACCTCTCTCTCCTGTATTAACTGTATGTCTCTCGCCCTCAGAGACCTCTCTCTCTTGTATTAACTGTATGTCTCTCGCCCTCAAGACCTCTCTCTCTCCTGTATTAACTGTATGTCTCTCGCCCTCAGAGACCTCTCTCTCCTGTATCAACTGTATGTCTCTCGCCCTCAGAGACCTCTCTCTCCTGTATTAACCCATTCTGACCGGGCACTCATTTTGGTGTTGGCATCATGTTATGCTTTAGCTATTGAAAAATAGCAGATCTACAAGCTCATATCGCGCCACCGAGTGGCGCGATACGAGCTTGTAGGTCTGCTATTTTTTGAAAAATCGAAGAACGACTGACACTTTTTAAAATCTGATCTCAGGTCAGAATGGGTTTAATCAGACCAGTGTGTGTCCAGTGGAAACCTCGTATGAATCTGATCTCAGGTCAGAATGGGTTAACTGTATGTCTCTCGCCCACAGAGACCTCTCTCTCCTGTATTAACCCTATGTCTCTCGCCCACAGAGACCTCTCTTTCCTGTATTAACTGTATGTCTCTCGCCCTCAGAGATCTCTCTCTCTCTCCTGTATTAACTCTATGTCTCTCGCCCTCAGAGACCTCTCTCTCCTGTATTAACTCTATGTCTCTCGCCCTCAGAGACCTCTCTCTCCTGTATTAACCCTATGTCTCTCGCCCTCAGACCTCTCTCTCTCCTGTATTAACCCTATGTCTCTCGCCCAAAGAGACCTCTCTCTCCTGTATTAACTGTATGTCTCTCGCCCTCAGAGACCTCTCTCTCCTGTATTAACTCTATGTCTCTCGCCCTCAGAGACCTCTCTCTCCTGTATTAACTGTATGTCTCTCGCCCTCAGAGACCTCTCTCTCTTGTATTAACTGTATGTCTCTCGCCCTCAAGACCTCTCTCTCTCTCCTGTATTAACTGTATGTCTCTCGCCCTCAGAGACCTCTCTCTCCTGTATCAACTGTATGTCTCTCGCCCTCAGAGACCTCTCTCTCCTGTATTAACTCTATGTCTCTCGCCCTCAGACCTCTCTCTGCTGTATTAACCCTATGTCTCTCGCCCACAGAGACCTCTCTCTCCTGTATTAACAGTATGTCTCTCGCCCTCAGAGACCTCTCTCTCCTGTATTAACTCTATGTCTCTCGCCCTCAGAGACCTCTCTCTCCTGTATTAACTGTATGTCTCTCGCCCTCAGAGACCTCTCTCTCTTGTATTAACTGTATGTCTCTCGCCCTCAAGACCTCTCTCTCTCTCCTGTATTAACTGTATGTCTCTCGCCCTCAGAGACCTCTCTCTCCTGTATCAACTGTATGTCTCTCGCCCTCAGAGACCTCTCTCTCCTGTATTAACCCATTCTGACCGGGCACCCATTTTGGTGTTGGCATCATGTTATGCTTTAGCTATTGAAAAATAGCAGATCTACAAGCTCATATCGAGTGGCGCGATACGAGCTTGTAGGTCTGCTATTTTTTGAAAAATCGAACGACTGACATTTTTTTAATCTGATCTCAGGTCAGAATGGGTTTAATCAGACCAGTGTGTGTCCAGTGGAAACCTCGTATGAATCTGATCTCAGGTCAGAATGGGTTAACTGTATGTCTCTCGCCCTCAGAGACCTCTCTCTCCTGTATTAACCCTATGTCTCTCGCCCACAGAGACCTCTCTCTCCTGTATTAACTGTAAGTCTCTCGCCCTCAGAGATCTCTCTCTCTCTCCTGTATTAACTCAATGTCTCTCGCCCTCAGACACCTCTCTCTCCTGTATTAACCCTATGTCTCTCGCCCTCAGACCTCTCTCTCCTGTATTAACTGTATGTCTCTCGCCCTCAGAGACCTCTCTCTCCTGTATTAACTCTATGTCTCTCGCCCACAGAGACCTCTCTCTCCTGTATTAACTGTATGTCTCTCGCCCTCAGAGACCTCTCTCTCCTGTATTAACTCTATGTCTCTCGCCCTCAGACCTCTCTCTCCTGTATTAACCCTATGTCCCTCGCCCTCAGAGACCTCTCTCTCCTGTATTAACCCTATGTCTCTCGCCCTCAGAGACCTCTCTCTCCTGTATTAACCCTATGTCTCTCGCCCTCAGACCTCTCTCTCCTGTATTAACCCTATGTCTCTCGCCCACAGAGACCTCTATCTCCTGTATTAACTGTATGTCTCTCGCCCTCAGAGACCTCTCTCTCCTGTATTAACTGTATGTCTCTCGTCCTCAGAGACCTCTCTCTCCTGTATTAACCCATTCTGACCGGGCACTCATTTTGGTGTTGGCATCATGTTATGCTTTAGCTATTGAAAAATAGCAGATCTACAAGCTCATATCGCGCCACACGAGCTTGTAGGTCTGCTATTTTTTGAAAAATCGAAGAACGACTGACACTTTTTTAAATCTGATCTCAGGTCAGAATGGGTTTAATCAGACCAGTGGGTGTCCAGTGGAAACCTCGTATGAATCTGATCTCAGGTCAGAATGGGTTAACTGTATGTCTCTCGCCCACAGAGACCTCTCTCTCCTGTATTAACCCTATGTCTCTCGCCCACAGAGACCTCTCTTTCCTGTATTAACTGTATGTCTCTCGCCCTCAGAGATCTCTCTCTCTCTCCTGTATTAACTCTATGTCTCTCGCCCTCAGAGACCTCTCTCTCCTGTATTAACCCTATGTCTCTCGCCCTCAGACCTCTCTCTGCTGTATTAACCCTATGTCTCTCGCCCACAGAGACCTCTCTCTCCTGTATTAACAGTATGTCTCTCGCCCTCAGAGACCTCTCTCTCCTGTATTAACCCTATGTCTCTCGCCCTCAGACCTCTCTCTCCTGTATTAACCCTATGTCTCTCGCCCACAGAGACCTCTCTCTCCTGTATTAACTGTATGTCTCTCGCCCTCAGAGACCTCTCTCTCCTGTATTAACTCTATGTCTCTCGCCCTCAGAGACCTCTCTCTCCTGTATTAACTGTATGTCTCTCGCCCTCAGAGACCTCTCTCTCCTGTATTAACCCTATGTCTCTCGCCCTCAGACCTCTCTCTCCTGTATTAACCCTATGTCTCTCGCCCACAGAGACCTCTCTCCTGTATTAACTGTATGTCTCTCGCCCTCAGAGACCTCTCTCTCCTGTATTAACTCTATGTCTCTCGCCCTCAGAGACCTCTCTCTCCTGTATTAACTGTATGTCTCTCGCCCTCAGAGACCTCTCTCTCCTGTATTAACTCTATGTCTCTCGCCCTCAGAGACCTCTCTCTCTTGTATTAACTGTATGTCTCTCGCCCTCAAGACCTCTCTCTCTCTCCTGTATTAACTGTATGTCTCTCGCCCTCAGAGACCTCTCTCTCCTGTATCAACTGTATGTCTCTCGCCCTCAGAGACCTCTCTCTCCTGTATTAACCCATTCTGACCGGGCACCCATTTTGGTGTTGGCATCATGTTATGCTTTAGCTATTGAAAAATAGCAGATCTACAAGCTCATATCGAGTGGCGCGATACGAGCTTGTAGGTCTGCTATTTTTTGAAAAATCGAAGAACGACTGACATTTTTTTAATCTGATCTCAGGTCAGAATGGGTTTAATCAGACCAGTGTGTGTCCAGTGGAAACCTCGTATGAATCTGATCTCAGGTCAGAATGGGTTAACTGTATGTCTCTCGCCCTCAGACCTCTCTCTCCTGTATTAACCCTATGTCTCTCGCCCTCAGAGACCTCTCTCTCCTGTATTAACCCTATGTCTCTCGCCCACAGAGACCTCTCTCTCCTGTATTAACTGTATGTCTCTCGCCCTCAGAGATCTCTCTCTCTCTCCTGTATTAACTCTATGTCTCTCGCCCTCAGAGACCTCTCTCTCCTGTATTAACCCTATGTCTCTCGCCCTCAGACCTCTCTCTCCTGTATTAACTGTATGTCTCTCGCCCTCAGAGACCTCTCTCTCCTGTATTAACTCTAAGTCTCTCGCCCTCAGAGACCTCTCTCTCCTGTATTAACCCTATGTCTCTCACCCACAGAGACCTCTCTCTCCTGTATTAACCCTATGTCTCTCGCCCACAGACCTCTCTCTCCTGTATTAACCCTATGTCTCTCGCCCACAGAGACCTCTCTCTCCTGTATTAACTGTATGTCTCTCGCCCTCAGAGATCTCTCTCTCCTGTATTAACCCTATGTCTCTCGCCCACAGAGACCTCTCTCTCCTGTATTAACTCTATGTCTCTCGCCCTCAGAGACCTCTCTCTCCTGTATTAACTGTATGTCTCTCGCCCTCAGAGACCTCTCTCTCTTGTATTAACTGTATGTCTCTCGCCCTCAGAGACCTCTCTCTCTTGTATTAACTGTATGTCTCTCGCCCTCAAGACCTCTCTCTCTCTCCTGTATTAACTGTATGTCTCTCGCCCTCAGAGACCTCTCTCTCCTGTATCAACTGTATGTCTCTCGCCCTCAGAGACCTCTCTCTCCTGTATTAACCCATTCTGACCGGGCACCCATTTGGTGTTGGCATCATGTTATGCTTTGGCTATTGAAAAATAGCAGATCTACAAGCTCATATCGCGCCACCGAGTGGCGCGATACGAGCTTGTAGGTCTGCTATTTTTTGAAAAATCGAAGAACGACTGACATTTTTTTTATCTGATCTCAGGTCAGAATGGGTTTAATCAGACCAGTGTGTGTCCAGTGGAAACCTCGTGTGAATCTGATTTCAGGTCAGAATGGGTTAACTGTATGTCTCTCGCCCTCAGACCTCTCTCTCCTGTATTAACCCTATGTCTCTCGCCCTCAGAGACCTCTCTCTCCTGTATTAACCCTATGTCTCTCGCCCACGGAGACCTCTCTCCTGTATTAACTCTATGTCTCTCGCCCTCAGAGACCTCTCTCTCCTGTATTAACCCTATGTCTCTCGCCCTCAGACCGCTCTCTCCTGTATTAACCATATGTCTCTCGCCCACAGAGACCTCTCTCTCCTGTATTAACTGTATGTCTCTCGCCCTCAGAGACCTCTCTCTCCTGTATTAACTCTATGTCTCTCGCCCTCAGAGACCTCTCTCTCCTGTATTAACTCTATGTCTCTCGCCCTCGGAGACCTCTCTCTCTCCTGTATTAACTGTATGTCTCTCGCCCTCAGAGACCTCTCTCTCTTGTATTAACTGTATGTCTCTCACCCTCAGAGACCTCTCTCTCCTGTATTAACCCTATGTCTCTCGCCCACAGAGACCTCTCTCTCCTGTATTAACTGTATGCCTCTCGCCCTCAGAGACCTCTCTCTCCTGTATTAACTCTATGTCTCTCACCCTCAGAGACCTCTCTCTCTTGTATTAACTGTATGTCTCTCGCCCTCAGAGACCTCTCTCTCCTGTATCAACTGTATGTCTCTCGCCCTCAGAGACCTCTCTCTCTTGTATTAACTGTATGTCTCTCGCCCTCAAGTCCTCTCTCTCTCTCTCCTGTATTAACTGTATGTCTCTCGCCCTCAGAGACCTCTCTCTCCTGTATTAACTCTATGTCTCTCGCCCTCAGAGACCTCTCTCTCCTGTATTAACAATATGTCTCTCGCCCTCAGAGACCTCTCTCTCCTGTATTAACTCTATGTCTCTCGCCCTCAGAGACCTCTCTCTCTCCTGTATTAACTGTATGTCTCTCACCCTCAGAGACCTCTCTCTCCTGTATTAACTGTATGTCTCTCGCCCTCAGAGATCTCTCTCCTGTATTAACCCTATATCTTTCGCCCTCAGACCTCTCTCTAATGTATTAACCCTATGTCTCTCGCCCTCAGAGATCTCTCTCTCTCTCCTGTATTAACTCTATGTCTCTCGCTCTCAGAGACCTCTCTCTCCTGTATTAACCCTATGTCTCTCGCCCTCAGAGACCTCTCTCTCTCCTGCATTAACCCTATGTCTCTCGCCCTCAGAGACCTCTCTCTCCTGTATTAACTATATGTCTCTCGCCCTCAGAGACCTCTCTCTCCTGTATTAACTGTATGTCTCTCGCCCTCAGAGACCTCTCTCCTGTATTAACCCTATGTCTCTCGCCCTCAGAGACCTCTCTCTCTCTCCTGTATTAACTGTATGTCTCTCGCCCTCAGAGACCTCTCTCTCCTGTATTAACCCTATGTCTCTCGCCCTCAGAGATCTCTCTCTCTCTCCTGTATTAACTATGTCTCTCGCCCTCAGAGTCCTCTCTCTCCTGTACTAACTGTATGTCTCTCGCCCTCAGAGACCTCTCTCCTTTATTAACTGTATGTCTCTCGCCCTCAGAGACCTCTCTCTCCTGTATTAACCCTATGTCTCTCGCCCTCAGAGATCTCTCTCTCTCTCCTGTATTAACTCTATGTCTCTCGCCCTCAGAGACCTCTCTCTCCTGTATTAACCCTATGTCTCTCGCACTCAGAGACCTCTCTCTCTCTCTCCTGTATTAACTTTGTCTCTCGCCCTCAGAGACCTCTCTCTCCTGTATTAACTGTATGTCTCTCGCCCTCAGAGTCCTCTCTCTCCTGTACTAACTGTATGTCTCTCGCCCTCAGAGACCTCTCTCTCCTGTATTAACCCTATGTCTCTCGCCCTCAAAGACCTCTCTCTCCTGTATTAACTGTATGTCTCTCGCCCTCACTGGACAACACTCCACACGTCTTAGTCTCATCTCCCTTCCCTTAAACACACTGGACAACGCTCCACACGTCTTAGTCTCATCTCCCTTTTCTAAAACACCCTGGAAAACGCTCCACATGTCCTACTCTCTTTTCCCTTCTCTGAAACACCCTGTACAACGCTCCACACGTCCCAGACTCTTCTCCCTTCTCTAAAACACCCTGGATAACACTCCACACATCCCAGACTCTTGTCGCTTCTCTAAATCACCCTGGATAATGCTCCACGCATCCTAGTCTCATCTTCCTTTTCTAAAACACACTAGACAACGCTCCACACGTCCTAGACTCTTTTTCCTCCTCTAAAACACCCTGGACAATGCTCCAGAGTTATACTGGAAAGAGAGAGAGGTAGAACACTCGGTAGCGAGCCTACGAGCTTGTAGATCTGCTATTTTTGAAAAATCGAAGAACGACTGACACATAAACATAGCTTTTCCAGAAAACTCTCAGGATGTAGAAGACATTTTTTGAATCTGATCTCAGGTCAAAATGGGTTGATGTAGAGCGAAAACATACAAGACACTATCCCTGAGGGACTTCGCCGAGTCTGCTCCAATGAGAGGCTTACTTGTCGGGGGTGGAGGCGCCTGGCGACAGCGCCCGGTGGGCGGGGCTGAGCAGGTTCTGGTTGCTCTGGCTGTCCGACAGGCCGCTGCTGGTGGAGAGAGAGAGAATGAGAGAGAGAGTGAATAAGAGAGAGAGAGTAAAAGCGTGCGTGCGTGCGTGTGTGCGTGCCAATGCTCCACACCTCCCAGACTCTTCTACCTTCCCTAAAACACCCTGGACAACGCTCCACACGTCCTAGACTCTTTTCCTTCCATTATGCATTAGCTATTGAAAAATAGCAGATGTACAAGCTCGTAGCGCGCCACTAAGTAAGAGAGAGAGATAGATATAGAGATAGATATATATAGAGAGAGAGAGAGAGAGAGAGAGAGAGAGAGAGAGAGAGAGAGAGAGAGAGAGAGAGAGAGAGAGTGAATAAGAGAGAGAGAGAGAGAGTAAAAGCGTGCATGCGTGTGCGTGCCAATGCTCCAGACCTCCCAGACTCATCTCCCTTCTCTAAAACATCCTGGACAACGCTCCACACAACCTGCCACTGGCCTGGGGTCAGTCAGTCTGTACAGTAACACACTGAAGTCAACCTGCCACTGGCCTGGGGTCAGTCAGTCAGTACAGTAACACACTGAAGTCAACCTGCCACTGGCCTGAGGTCAATCAGTACAGTAACACACTGAAGTCAACCTGCCACTGGCCTGAGGTCAGTCAGTCAGTACAGTAACATACTGAAGTCAACCTGCCACTGGTCTGAGATCAGTCAGTTTGTACAGTAACATACTGAAGTCAACCTGCCACTGACCTGGGGTCAGTCAGTTTGTACAGTAACATACTGAAGTCAACCTGCCACTGGCCTGAGGACAGTCATTCAGTACAGTAACATACTGAAGTCAACCTGCCACTGGCCTGGGGTCAGTCAGTCAGTCAGTACAGTAACATACTGAAGTCAACCTGCCACTGGTCTGAGATCAGTCAGTCTGTACAGTAACATACTGAAGTCAACCTGCCACTGGCCTGAGGTCAGTCAGTCAGTACAGTAACATACTGAAGTCAACCTGCCACTGGCCTGAGGTCAGTCAGTCTGTACAGTAACATACTGAAGTCAACCTGCCACTGGCCTGAGGTCAGTCAGTCAGTACAGTAACATACTGAAGTCAACCTGCCACTGGCCTGAGGTCAGTCAGTACAGTAACATACTGAAGTCAACCTGCCACTGGCCTGGGGTCAGTCAGTTTGTACAGTAACATATTGAAGTCAACCTGCCACTGGCCTGAGGTCAGTCAGTCAGTACAGTAACATACTGAAGTCAACCTGCCACTGGTCTGAGATCAGTCAGTTTGTACAGTAACATACTGAAGTCAACCTGCCACTGACCTGGGGTCAGTCAGTTTGTACAGTAACATACTGAAGTCAACCGGCCACTGGCCTGAGGTCAGTCATTCAGTACAGTAACATACTGAAGTCAACCTGCCACTGGCCTGGGGTCAGTCAGTCAGTACAGTAACACACTGAAGTCAACCTGCCACTGGTCTGAGATCAGTCAGTTTGTACAGTAACATACTGAAGTCAACCTGCCACTGACCTGGGGTCAGTCAGTTTGTACAGTAACATACTGAAGTCAACCTGCCACTGGCCTGGGGTCAGTCAGTCAGTACAGTAACACACTGAAGTCAACCTGCCACTGACCTGGGGTCAGTCAGTCAGTACAGTAACATACTGAAGTCAACCTGCCACTGGTCTGAGATCAGTCAGTTTGTACAGTAACATACTGAAGTCAACCTGCCACTGGCCTGAGGTCAGTCATTCAGTACAGTAACATACTGAAGTCAACCTGCCACTGGCCTGAGGTCAGTCAGTCAGTACAGTAACATACTGAAGTCAACCTGCCACTGGCCTGGGGTCAGTCAGTCAGTACAGTAACACACTGAAGTCAACCTGCCACTGGCCTGGGGTCAGTCTGTACAGTAACACATTGAAGTCAACCTGCCACTGGCCTGAGGTCAGTCAGTCAGTACAGTAACACACTGAATTCAACCTGCCACTGGCCTGAGGTCAGTCAGTCAGTACAGTAACACACTGAAGTCAACCTGCCACTGGCCTGGGGTCAGTCAGTCTGTACAGTAACACACTGAATTCAACCTGCCACTGGCCTGAGGTCAGTCAGTCAGTACAGTAACACACTGAAGTCAACCTGCCACTGGCCTGAGGTAAGTCAGTCAGTACAGTAACACACTGAAGTCAACCTGCCACTGGCCTGGGGTCAGTCAGTCTGTACAGTAACACACTGAAGTCAACCTGCCACTGGCCTGAGGTCAGTCAGTCAGTACAGTAACATACTGAAGTCAACCTGCCACTGGCCTGGGGTCAGTCTGTACAGTAACACACTGAAGTCAACCTGCCACTGGCCTGAGGTCAGTCAGTCAGTACAGTAACATACTGAAGTCAACCTGCCACTGGTCTGGAGCATGTCTGAAATACATGTCAGAGCTGAAATCGACATGGTGTAATGTTAGAGTACACAGAAGACATGTAAATATTAAATAAATGCTTACACATGTAGCTAGGTGTAATGTTAGAGTCTGCCACTGGCCTGAGGTCGGTCAGTCAGTCAGTACAGTAACATACTGAAGTCAACCTGCCACTGGTCTGGAGCATGTCTGAAATACATGTCAGAGCTGAAATCGACATGGTGTAATGTTAGAGTACACAGAAGACATGTAAATATTAAATAAATGCTTACACATGTAGCTAGGTGTAATGTTAGAGTCTGCCACTGGCCTGAGGTCAGTCAGTCAGTCAGTACAGTAACATACTGAAGTCAACCTGCCACTGGCAGAGGGCCACTATAGTTCCACACTCACTCCAGAGGCCAATATAGTTCCACACTCACTCCAGAGAGGCCAATATAGTTCCACACTCACTCCAGAGGGCCACTATAGTTCCACACTCACTCCAGAGAGGCCACTATAGTTCCACACTCACTCCAGAGGGCCGCTATAGTTCCACACTCACTCCAGAGGGCCACTATACTTCCACACTCACTCCAGAGGGCCACTATAGTTCCACACTCACTCCAGAGGGCCGCTATAGTTCCACACTCACTCCAGAGGGCCACTATAGTTCCACACTCACTCCAGAGGGCCAAGTTGCATATTACTTTCGTAGCAAAAATAGCCGATCTACTGGCCACTTCCGTTTCGTCTTCACAGACTGTACGCCCAAACATGCCGTCTAGGCCAGCGGATGGCGTGAGTACGGTCCTGAGACAGCCTAGCCCATGATCCCAGGATGGAGAGCAACAGAAACATGCCGGGGGGGATGATTTGTCTCATGTTTCTGTGTCAGTGGTTCTCAAACATTTCCATGTCAAGGACCCCAAAAAATATCTGTATTTAGCCTCTGACCCCCATCTGAAAATATGTTGTTCCAGGGACCCCCCTCCCGCCCGCAGAAGCAAAGAGTTGAGTTAAAAACGTTCGCTCTGAAAGATTATATATTCAAAGATTTGTGCCACATTTTCAAGACTTTTCAAAAATAGCAGACCTACAAGCTCGTCGCGCGGCACAGATCTGCTATTTTTCAATAGCTAAACACCAAATGGGGTTCCCGTCCAGAATGTGCTAACATCCACAAACGTATTTATTCATAAAGGCATGGATATTTACATGTCTGCTTTTAAAACAGAGAACACAGAAAGCTAAACACTCAAAAACGAAGTACTAAGTACATTTACTTAAGTACAGTTTTGAGATATTTGAGATATCTACAGTAACTCCACTATATTTATCTGACAGCTTTAGCTACTATAGTTACTTTGAAGATTGTATTATTATTATTACAATTATTATTACAACATTAACCACTTCAGCCCTATATACATTTCAGCCTATTGAAAATAGCCGATCTACAAGCTCACAATGCGTCGTGATGCGACGCATTGCGAGCTTGTAGATCGTCTATTTTCAATTTATTGTTTTATACATTATTTTGTAAACTTTAAATGGGACATTCTGCATAATGAGTAAGTTTATTTTTCCATTCCTATGAGACAATAATTCTGCTGCTCTGACTAAACTCAGTCTAATCAATCCGTCCTCAAATCTTCTATTAACAGCTAGGTGTGACTCCTCTGTGGACCACCAGAGGGTGCTCAAGCACCACCAGTGGTTCTAGTACTGGCAACCTCTGGCCTACAGGAGAGGAGAGGAGAGGGGCATAATATTTGTAGGAAAGGGAAGGCCAAAAGTAAGTATTAATTCATTATTATTCCCCCGACATCTCGCACAGGGCCTCGCATTTCTCCCAGACGCCTCTGCAGAGGGCCACTATAGTTCCACACTCACTCCAGAGGGCCACTATAGTTCCACACTCACTCCAGAGGGCCACTATAGTTCCACACTCACTCCAGAGGGCCACTATAGTTCCACACTCACTCCAGAGAGGCCAATATAGTTCCACACTCACTCCAGAGGGCCACTATAGTTCCACACTCACTCCAGAGGGCCACTATAGTTCCACACTCACTCCAGAGAGGCCACTATAGTTCCACACTCACTCCAGAGGGCCACTATAGTTCCACACTCACTCACTCCAGAGGGCCACTATAGTTCCACACTCACTCCAGAGGGCCACTATAGTTCCACACTCACTCCAGAGGGCCGCTATAGTTCCACACTCACTCCAGAGGGCCACTATAGACCGATTCCGTACCGGTTTCATGGTCGCAGCCTACGTATTTCCTGTAGGCGGACTCGACGTAGCTGCGGGGGTAAAACCCTCACCAGGCGCACCTCTTCCACTACAGTGAACGGCAGAGTGACTGATGTTAGTTTGCCTCAAACTTTACTCCTTTACCTGCTTTTTTACTAACACTAAAATTACAAAGATGCCCAGAACATCGAGATGAACCTGTGTAGTTTATGGCTGCTCCAACAGTAGTGGCAACATAACAAATAAAATAAAACGGAATGTCTAATATCCACCGCGATGGCTGAGACCAGAGCCATTGAGTAATGGTGGACCTCCAAAAGGCTTTTGACACCGTGAACCACTCCATACTGGTTAACAAGCTTAAAGCTATTAGTTTTGATAGCACATCAGTGAGCTGGATGCAATCCTACCTGGAGGGAGAGAACAGATGGTGGAGGTGAACGGAACACTGTCCCCTCCCCTCCCAGTGAGCTGTGGTGTCCCACAAGGAAGCATACTAGGGCCTTTACTGTTCCTTATATGTCAACGACATGACTTCAGCTTGTGACTGCAACTTGTTCCTGTTCGCAGATGACTCAGCACTGCTGGTCTCGGACAGGAACAAACTGCAGGTTGAAAAGACCCTCAGCTCTGAACTCGGTAGAATCTGCACCTGGCTCGCTGATAACAAACTATCCTTACACCTGGGAAAAACTGAATCCATCCTCTTCGGATCAAATAGTAATCTCAGCAAGGCAGATGGCTTCTTGGTTAGAGTGGGTGACAATATTATCACACGAAAAGATCAAATTACCTACCTAGGTTCCATCCTGGAGGCCAATCTTTCCGGTGATAAAATGGCCACCAACGTAATCAAAAAAGTCAATCAAAGAACAAGATTCCTTTACAGGATCTCCTCACTGGTCAGCAAAAACACCTTGAAGACCTTAACAGGAGCCCTCGTACAAGGTTTCTTTGACTATGCATCCACCTCTTGGTACCACAGCACCTCAAAGGCCCTTAAAACAAGGCTCCAGACCTCCCAAAACAAACTGGTCAGGCTCCTACTTGGCCTCACCCCCCGAACCCACCTCACCCCTGCCCACTTTGACAGGCTGGGATGGCTTAGGGTCGACAACAGAGTACAGCATCTTGCAATGGGTCTGGTCCACAAGATTCGACACACCACCAAGATACCCATGTACCCGTCTAAATACTTCCTTAATGTAAACGAAGTCCACACCCACAACACCAGAGGGAGTGCAACAAACCATGTACAACCCAGATTCGGCACAAACAAGGGACTAAATTATTTTTGCTCCTATGCCACCAAAATGTGGAACGCCATATCAACAGTCATTAAGACATGTGAATCCCTTGACTCCTTCAAAACCGCTCTCAAAGGGCACCTACGGATGGCTGCAATTCGAAACTGGCCTCTGTAAAATCTGGATAGGATCATAGAATGCAGAGAGACGGTAAACTATAGGATCATAGAATGCAGAGAGACAGTAAACTATAGGATCATAGAATGCAGAGAGACAGTGTAGTCTCAGTAAACTATAGATCATAGAATGCAGAGAGACAGTAAACTATAGGATCATAGAATGCAGAGAGACAGTAAACTATAGGATCATAGAATGCAGAGAGACAGTAAACTATAGGATCATAGAATGCAGAGAGACAGTGTAGCGTCTCAGTAAACTATAGGGTCATATAATGCAGAGAGACAGTGTAGTGTCTCAGTAAACTATAGGATCATAGAATGCAGAGAGACAGTAAACTATAGGATCATAGAATGCAGAGAGACAGTAAACTATAGGATCATAGAATGCAGAGAGACAGTGTAGTGTCTCAGTAAACTATAGGATCATAGAATGCAGAGAGACAGTAAACTATAAGATCATATAATGCAGAGAGACAGTAAACTATAGGATCATAGAATGCAGAGAGACAGTAAACTATAGGATCATAGAATGCAGAGACAGTGTAGTGTCTCAGTAAACTATAGGATCATAGAATGCAGAGAGACAGTAAACTATAGGATCATAGAATGCAGAGAGACAGTAAACTATAGGATCATAGAATGCAGAGACAGTGTAGTGTCTCAGTAAACTATAGGATCATAGAATGCAGAGAGACAGTAAACTATAGGATCATAGAATGCAGAGAGACAGTAAACTATAGGATCATAGAATGCAGAGAGACAGTAAACTATAGGATCATAGAATGCAGAGAGACAGTGTAGTCTCAGTAAACTATAGATCATAGAATGCAGAGAGACAGTAAACTATAGGATCATAGAATGCAGAGAGACAGTAAACTATAGGATCATAGAATGCAGAGAGACAGTGTAGCGTCTCAGTAAACTATAGGGTCATATAATGCAGAGAGACAGTGTAGTGTCTCAGTAAACTATAGGATCATAGAATGCAGAGAGACAGTAAACTATAGGATCATAGAATGCAGAGAGACAGTAAACTATAGGATCATAGAATGCAGAGAGACAGTGTAGTGTCTCAGTAAACTATAGGATCATAGAATGCAGAGAGACAGTAAACTATAAGATCATATAATGCAGAGAGACAGTAAACTATAGGATCATAGAATGCAGAGAGACAATAAACTATAGGATCATAGAATGCAGAGACAGTGTAGTGTCTCAGTAAACTATAGGATCATAGAATGCAGAGAGACAGTAAACTATAGGATCATAGAATGCAGAGAGACAGTAAACTATAGGATCATAGAATGCAGAGAGACAGTGTAGTCTCAGTAAACTAAAGATCATAGAATGCAGAGAGACAGTAAACTATAGGATCATAGAATGCAGAGAGACAGTAAACTATAGGATCATAGAATGCAGAGAGACAGTAAACTATAGGATCATAGAATGCAGAGAGACAGTGTAGCGTCTCAGTAAACTATAGGGTCATATAATGCAGAGAGACAGTGTAGTGTCTCAGTAAACTATAGGATCATAGAATGCAGAGAGACAGTAAACTATAGGATCATAGAATGCAGAGAGACAGTAAACTATAGGATCATAGAATGCAGAGAGACAGTGTAGTGTCTCAGTAAACTATAGGATCATAGAATGCAGAGAGACAGTAAACTATAAGATCATATAATGCAGAGAGACAGTAAACTATAGGATCATAGAATGCAGAGAGACAGTAAACTATAGGATCATAGAATGCAGAGACAGTGTAGTGTCTCAGTAAACTATAGGATCATAGAATGCAGAGAGGCAGTAAACTATAGGATCATAGGATGCAGAGAGACAGTGTAGTCTCAGTAAACTATAGATCATAGAATGCAGAGACAGAGTAAACTATAGGATCATAGAATGCAGAGAGACAGTAAACTATAGGATCATAGAATGCAGAGAGACAGTAAACTATAGGATCATAGAATGCAGAGAGACAGTGTAGCGTCTCAGTAAACTATAGGGTCATATAATGCAGAGAGACAGTGTAGTGTCTCAGTAAACTATAGGATCATAGAATGCAGAGAGACAGTAAACTATAGGATCATAGAATGCAGAGAGACAGTGTAGCGTCTCAGTAAACTATAGGATCATAGAATGCAGAGAGACAGTAAACTATAGGATCATAGAATGCAGAGAGACAGTGTAGCGTCTCAGTAAACTATAGGATCATAGAATGCAGAATGACAGTAAACTATAGGATCATAGAATGCAGAGAGACAGTGTAGCGTCTCAGTAAACTATAGGATCATAGAATGCAGAGAGACAGTAAACTATAGGATCATAGAATGCAGAGAGACAGTAAACTATAGGATCATAGAATGCAGAGAGACAGTGTAGCGTCTCAGTAAACTATAGGATCATAGAATGCAGAGAGACAGTGTAGCGTCTCAGTAAACTATAGGATCATAGAATGCAGAGAGACAGTAAACTATAGGATCATAGGCCCTCATTTATCAATCGAGTGTAAAATCTGCCACAGATTCGAGTGCAGGTTTCGTAGTACACCCACGTCGCCAAGGCATTTATAAAGTGATCGCAAACAGCTGATCCTTCCTTAATTTCGTTCTCACGTTAATAAATGTCACGGCTGATTTTGATCTTGCACGCCCTAAGAACTCAAGCCTCGCCCTCGTTTTTGCGACCTGAAACACTGCTATACGATCTGGAAACCATGGTTACCGTGCCTTTCTGCCCGCCTCAAGTCACCCCCCCTCTCTCATACACACACACACCCACACACACACACACACACACACACACACACACACACACAGACGCACACACGCTGCACGCACACGCAACTTGCAAGCCCAACTAACTGGTGTGTTTAAAAAACAACGAACACCTGCATGAATTAAATAAAGTTGTAGGCCTACCCTGTCTGTTTCCCTCTCACCTCGCTTGCCTTGCTGTCATGTCCACGCACGCACGCACGCACCAACATGACACATCGACATCGCATCGCCATGAATGGAATACGTTTGGGCTGGCCTATATTAATTTTACCCATTCGTGCGCAGTGCACGGCGAAGGCGTGAGACTGCGCACTGCTGTGATATTAAAGTCCTGTGGGTGAGTGTCAGTGATGCCTGCATGAGAGATAGGCTATCATGTCGTCAAGGCAGTCATAATCAACGTTTATGTAGTGATTTGATCATTGATGAACGAATCATAAACATATGGATGAAGGCTTGCTTGCATGTGTGCTGGTATGTGTTGGCGACGCACGCCGCGGTCCCGTCCTCCCCTGAGCCCCGAAAATGATCTCGCTTTTATCTGAACTGTCAAAACTGTCAAAACCTGTCTAAGCACTTATTTAAATGGTGAATGATTAAGCCCCTTACGCCTATAGCCTGCTAGTACTTACTACAAATAGGCAAGCTGTATGCTTGTCATTGTCACTTGGAAATAAAGGCGTGCAGTCCATTTATGCCTTTTTTTTAATAATATCATAATCACATATGCCGCATCACCGCATGCGCTCCAAAATCATCTCACAAGTGCGCTCGCATAACAAGGCCAGTAAAGCACTGTTTGATTAAGCACAAACTAATACATTGTAAACATGTTATATTGTTTTTAATTGCGCGATTTTAATTACTTGTAAAGTTGGAAAGGGTTAGGGTTAGGGTTAGGGTTAGTGGAGCGCAACAGAAACATGCCGGGGGGGATGATTTGTCTCGTGTTTCTGTGTCAGTGGTTCTCAAACATTTCCATGTCAAGGACCCCAAAAATTACCTGTATTTAGGCCTCTGACCCCCATCTGAAAATATGTTGTTCCCGCCCGCAGAAGCAAAGAGTTGAGTTAAAAACGTTCGCTCTGAAAGATTATATATTCAAAGATTTGTGCCACATTTTCAAGACTTTTCAAAAATAGCAGACCTACAAGCTCGTAGCGCGGCACTCGGTGCCGCGCTATGAGCTTGTAGATTTGCTATTTTTCAATAGCTAAAGTATAACACCAAATGGGGTTCCCGTCCAGAATGTGCTAACATCCACAAACGTATTTATTCATAAAGGCATGGATATAAACGTATTTATTCATAAAGGCATGGATATTTACATGTCTACTAAGTACAGTTTTGAGATATTTGAGATTTACTTGAGAATTTCCAATGTCCACTTTTACTACTACAGACTACAGTAACTCCACTATATTTATCTGACAGCTTTAGCTACTATAGTTACTTTGTAGATTGTATTATTATTATTATTACAATTATTATTACAACATTAACCACTTCAGCCCTATATACATTTCAGCCTATTGAAAATAGCCGATCTACAAGCTCACAATGCGTCGTGATGCGACGCATTGTGAGCTTGTAGATCGTCTATTTTCGATTTATTGTTTTATACATTTGTAAACTTTAAATGGGACATTCTGCATAATGAGTACGTTCATTTTTCCATTCCTATAAGACAATAATTCTGCTGCTCTGACTAAACTCAGTCTAATCAATCCGTCCTCAAATCTTCTATTAACAGCTAGGTGTGACTCCTCTGTGGACCACCAGAGGGTGCTCAAGCACCACCAGTGGTTCTAGTACTGGCAACCTCTGGCCTACAGGAGAGGAGAGGAGAGGGGCATAATATTTGTAGGAAAGGGAAGGCCAAAAGTAAGTATTAATTCATTATTATTCCCCCGACATCTCGCACAGGGCCTCGCATTTCTCCCAGACGCCTCTGCAGAGGGCCACTATAGTTCCACACTCACTCCAGAGGGCCACTATAGTTCCACACTCACTCCAGAGGGCCACTATAGTTCCACACTCACTCCAGAGAGGCCAATATAGTTCCACACTCACTCCAGAGGGCCACTATAGTTCCACACTCACTCCAGAGGGTCACTATAGTTCCACACTCACTCCAGAGGGCCACTATAGTTCCACACTCACTCCAGAGGGCCGCTATAGTTCCACACTCACTCCAGAGGGCCACTATAGTTCCACACTCACTCCAGAGGGCCGCTATAGTTCCACACTCACTCCAGAGAGGCCACTATAGTTCCACACTCACTCCAGAGGGCCACTATAGTTCCACACTCACCCCAGAGGGCCAAGTTGCATATTACTGTCGTAGCAAAAATAGCCGATCTACAAGCTTTTTGTCTCCACCATACATAAACATAAACATCAAATCGAATAACACCCTCATCACTGACAAGCTTGACGTAGCAAACCATTTGAACATCTTCTTTACAAACATTGCAACAATGCTGGTTAACAAACTGCCCTCCCACTCTGGGCGTTTTGGTGTAGAGCACATCAAAGCCTTCTACACAAACCTAGGTGTTTGTAAAGATGATTTTAAAATGGCAATGGTAACAACTGAGGAGGTACTTAAAAAACTGAGTGCCCTCCAACCCCACAAGGCCACTGGCCATGACAATATACCCTCCAAATTTCTCAGAGACTCAGCCATTTCCATTGCTCCCGTCATCACCCACATAGTAAACCTCTCCATCAAACAGAGACAGGTCCCCCAAGATTTTAAACTGGCCAAAGTAACCCCCCTGTACAAAAAAGGGAGTAAATTAGAACCCGGCAACTACCGCCCTATTTCTATTCTAAGCTCCATCTCGAAAGTGATGGAAAAAATAGTCTATGAACAGGTTGAAAAGTATCTTGCCACTAATAAATTGCTGTACGAGTTCCAATCTGGGTTCAGAACATCCCACTCCACTGACACATGCCTCCTCTATTTGAGCGACCACATCAAACACGAGGTGGACGCTGGAAAATACTGCGGCATGGTCATGCTGGACCTCCAAAAGGCTTTTGACACCGTGAACCACTCCATACTGGTTAACAAGCTTAAAGCTATTGGTTTTGATAGCACATCAGTGAGCTGGATGCAATCCTACCTGGAGGGGAGAGAACAGATGGTGGAGGTGAACGGAACACTGTCCCCTCCCCTCCCAGTGAGCTGTGGCGTCCCACAAGGAAGCATACTAGGGCCTTTACTGTTCCTTATATATGTCAACGACATGACTTCAGCTTGTGACTGCAACTTGTTCCTGTTCGCAGATGACTCAGCACTGCTGGTCTCGGACAGGAACAAACTGCAGGTTGAAAAGACCCTCAGCTCTGAACTCGGTAGAATCTGCACCTGGCTCGCTGATAACAAACTATCCTTACACCTGGGAAAAACTGAATCCATCCTCTTCGGATCAAATAGTAATCTCAGCAAGGCAGATGGCTTCTTGGTTAGAGTGGGTGACAATATTATCACACGAAAAGATCAAATTATCTACCTAGGTTCCATCCTGGAGGCCAATCTTTCCGGTGATAAAATGGCCACCAACGTAATCAAAAAAGTCAATCAAAGAACAAGATTCCTTTACAGGATCTCCTCACTGGTCAGCAAAAACACCTTGAAGACCTTAACAGGAGCCCTCGTACAAGGTTTCTTTGACTATGCATCCACCTCTTGGTACCACAGCACCTCAAAGGCCCTTAAAACAAGGCTCCAGACCTCCCAAAACAAACTGGTCAGGCTCCTACTTGGCCTCACCCCCCGAACCCACCTCACCCCTGCCCACTTTGACAGGCTGGGATGGCTTAGGGTCGACGACAGAGTACAGCATCTTGCAATGGGTCTGGTCCACAAGATTCGATACACCACCAAGATACCCATGTACCTGTCTAAATACTTCCTTAATGTAAACGAAGTCCACACCCACAACACCAGAGGGAGTGCAACAAACCATGTACAACCCAGATTCGGCACAAACAAGGGACTAAATTATTTTCACTCCTATGCCACCAAAATGTGGAACGCCCTACCAACAGTCATTAAGACATGTGAATCCCTTGACTCCTTCAAAACCGCTCTCAAAGGGCACCTACGGATGGCTGCAATTCGAAACTGGCCTCTGTAAAATCTGAATCCCCCCCACCCCACCCCCCCCCCCCATTTCCCCTCACTGTATAATGTATATTTTCCCTTTTTTGCTTCCTATATGATGAATTCCTGTTCTGTTCTTTAGCTACATAGAAATGTCTATTTGTATGTCTCTAAATGTTTGTATGTCTCTAAATGTTTTGATGAATTGAACAATGTGGACCCTGTTGTAAACAAGTGTAATGCTTAATTGGGTCGTCCACTCACAGTTAAGTCTTTGTATTGAGTTTGTGCTTAAAATGTACTGTAAATTCTACAAACTGTTAATAAATATTTCAATCAATCAAAAAAACAGGATCATAGAATGCAGAGAGACAGTAAACTATAGGATCATAGAATGCAGAGAGACAGTAAACTATAGGATCATAGAATGCAGAGACAGTGTAGTGTCTCAGTAAACTACAGGATCATAGAATGCAGAGAGACAGTAAACTATAGGATCATAGAATGCAGAGAGACAGTAAACTATAGGATCATAGAATGCAGAGAGACAGTGTTGTGTCTCAGTAAACTACAGGTTACTAACATTAACATCAAATCGAATAACACCCTCATCACTGACAAGCTTGACGTAGCAAACCATTTGAACATCTTCTTTACAAACATTGCAACAATGCTGGTTAACAAACTGCCCTCCCACTCTGGGCGTTTTGGTGTAGAGCACATCAAAGCCTTCTACACAAACCTAGGTGTTTGTAAAGATGATTTTAAAATGGCAATGGTAACAACTGAGGAGGTACTTAAAAAACTGAGTGCCCTCCAACCCCACAAGGCCACTGGCCATGACAATATACCCTCCAAATTTCTCAGAGACTCAGCCATTTCCATTGCTCCCGTCATCACCCACATAGTAAACCTCTCCATCAAACAGAGACAGGTCCCCCAAGATTTTAAACTGGCCAAAGTAACCCCCCTGTACAAAAAAGGGAGTAAATTAGAACCCGGCAACTACCGCCCTATTTCTATTCTAAGCTCCATCTCGAAAGTGATGGAAAAAATAGTCTATGAACAGGTTGAAAAGTATCTTGCCACTAATAAATTGCTGTACGAGTTCCAATCTGGGTTCAGAACATCCCACTCCACTGACACATGCCTCCTCTATTTGAGCGACCACATCAAACACGAGGTGGACGCTGGAAAATACTGCGGCATGGTCATGCTGGACCTCCAAAAGGCTTTTGACACCGTGAACCACTCCATACTGGTTAACAAGCTTAAAGCTATTGGTTTTGATAGCACATCAGTGAGCTGGATGCAATCCTACCTGGAGGGGAGAGAACAGATGGTGGAGGTGAACGGAACACTGTCCCCTCCCCTCCCAGTGAGCTGTGGCGTCCCACAAGGAAGCATACTAGGGCCTTTACTGTTCCTAATATATGTCAACGACATGACTTCAGCTTGTGACTGCAACTTGTTCCTGTTCGCAGATGACTCAGCACTGCTGGTCTCGGACAGGAACAAACTGCAGGTTGAAAAGACCCTCAGCTCTGAACTCGGTAGAATCTGCACCTGGCTCGCTGATAACAAACTATCCTTACACCTGGGAAAAACTGAATCCATCCTCTTCGGATCAAATAGTAATCTCAGCAAGGCAGATGGCTTCTTGGTTATAGTGGGTGACAATATTATCACACGAAAAGATCAAATTACCTACCTAGGTTCCATCCTGGAGGCCAATCTTTCCGGTGATAAAATGGCCACCAACGTAATCAAAAAAGTCAATCAAAGAACAAGATTCCTTTACAGGATCTCCTCACTGGTCAGCCAAAACACCTTGAAGACCTTAACAGGAGCCCTCGTACAAGGTTTCTTTGACTATGCATCCACCTCTTGGTACCACAGCACCTCAAAGGCCCTTAAAACAAGGCTCCAGACCTCCCAAAACAAACTGGTCAGGCTCCTACTTGGCCTCACCCCCCGAACCCACCTCACCCCTGCCCACTTTGACAGGCTGGGATGGCTTAGGGTCGACGACAGAGTACAGCATCTTGCAATGGGTCTGGTCCACAAGATTCGATACACCACCAAGATACCCATGTACCTGTCTAAATACTTCCTTAATGTAAACGAAGTCCACACCCACAACACCAGAGGGAGTGCAACAAACCATGTACAACCCAGATTCGGCACAAACAAGGGACTAAATTATTTTCGCTCCTATGCCACCAAAATGTGGAACGCCCTACCAACAGTCATTAAGACATGTGAATCCCTTGACTCCTTCAAAACCGCTCTCAAAGGGCACCTACGGATGGCTGCAATTCGAAACTGGCCTCTGTAAAATCTGAATCCCCCCCACCCCACCCCCCCCCCCCCCCCATTTCCCCTCACTGTATAATGTATATTTTCCCTTTTTTGCTTCCTATATGATGAATTCCTGTTCTGTTCTTTAGCTACATAGAAATGTCTATTTGTATGTCTCTAAATGTTTGTATGTCTCTAAATGTTTTGATGAATTGAACAATGTGGACCCTGTTGTAAACAAGTGTAATGCTTAATTGGGTCGTCCACTCACAGTTAAGTCTTTGTATTGAGTTTGTGCTTAAAATGTACTGTAAATTCTACAAACTGTTAATAAATATTTCAATCAATCAAAAAAACAGGATCATAGAATGCAGAGAGACAGTAAACTATAGGATCATAGAATGCAGAGAGACAGTAAACTATAGGATCATAGAATGCAGAGACAGTGTAGTGTCTCAGTAAACTACAGGATCATAGAATGCAGAGAGACAGTAAACTATAGGATCATAGAATGCAGAGAGACAGTAAACTATAGGATCATAGAATGCAGAGAGACAATAAACTATAGGATCATAGAATGCAGAGACAGTGTAGTCTCAGTAAACTATTGGATCATAGAATGCAGAGAGACGGTAAACTATAGGATCATAGAATGCAGAGAGACAGTAAACTATAGGATCATAGAATGCAGAGAGACAGTGTAGTCTCAGTAAACTATAGATCATAGAATGCAGAGAGACAGTGTAGTGTCTCAGTAAACTATAGGATCATAGAATGCAGAGAGACAGTAAACTATAGGATCATAGAATGCAGAGAGACAGTAAACTATAGGATCATAGAATGCAGAGAGACAGTGTAGTCTCAGTAAACTATAGGATCATAGAATGCAGAGAGACAGTAAACTATAGGATCATAGAATGCAGAGAGACAGTAAACTATAGGATCATAGAATGCAGAGAGACAGTGTAGCGTCTCAGTAAACTATAGGGTCATATAATGCAGAGAGACAGTGTAGTGTCTCAGTAAACTATAGGATCATAGAATGCAGAGAGACAGTAAACTATAGGATCATAGAATGCAGGGAGACAGTAAACTATAGGATCATAGAATGCAGAGAGACAGTGTAGTGTCTCAGTAAACTATAGGATCATAGAATGCAGAGAGACAGTAAACTATAAGATCATAGAATGCAGAGAGACAGTAAACTATAGGATCATAGAATGCAGAGACAGTAAACTATAGGATCATAGAATGCAGAGAGACAGTGTAGTGTCTCAGTAAACTATAGGATCATAGAATGCAGAGAGACAGTAAACTATAGGATCATAGAATGCAGAGAGACAGTAAACTATAGGATCATAGAATGCAGAGACAGTGTAGCGTCTCAGTAACCTATAGGATCATAGAATGCAGAGAGACAGTGTAGCGTCTCAGTAAACTATAGGATCATAGAATGCAGAGAGACAGTAAACTATAGGATCATAGAATGCAGAGAGACAGTAAACTATAGGATCATAGAATGCAGAGAGACAGTGTAGTCTCAGTAAACTATAGGATCATAGAATGCAGAGAGACAGTAAACTATAGGATCATAGAATGCAGAGAGACAGTAAACTATAGGATCATAGAATGCAGAGAGACAGTGTAGCGTCTCAGTAAACTATAGGGTCATATAATGCAGAGAGACAGTGTAGTGTCTCAGTAAACTATAGGATCATAGAATGCAGAGAGACAGTAAACTATAGGATCATAGAATGCAGAGAGACAGTAAACTATAGGATCATAGAATGCAGAGAGACAGTGTAGTGTCTCAGTAAACTATAGGATCATAGAATGCAGAGAGACAGTAAACTATAAGATCATAGAATGCAGAGAGACAGTAAACTATAGGATCATAGAATGCAGAGAGACAGTAAACTATAGGATCATAGAATGCAGAGAGACAGTGTAGTGTCTCAGTAAACTATAGGATCATAGAATGCAGAGAGACAGTAAACTATAGGATCATAGAATGCAGAGAGACAGTAAACTATAGGATCATAGAATGCAGAGACAGTGTAGCGTCTCAGTAACCTATAGGATCATAGAATGCAGAGAGACAGTGTAGCGTCTCAGTAAACTATAGGATCATAGAATGCAGAGAGACAGTAAACTATAGGATCATAGAATGCAGAGAGACAGTAAACTATAGGATCATAGAATGCAGAGAGACAGTGTAGCGTCTCAGTAAACTATAGGATCATAGAATGCAGAGAGACAGTAAACTATAGGATCATAGGCCCTCATTTATCAATCAAGTGTAAAATCTGCCACAGATTCGAGTGCAGGTTTCGTAGTACACCCACGTCGCCACGGCATTTATAAAGTGATCGCAAACAGCTGATCCTTCCTTAATTTCGTTCTCACGTTAATAAATGTCACGGCTGAATTTGATCTTGCACGCCCTAATAACTCAAGCCTCGCCCTCGTTTTTGCGACCTGAAACACTGCTATACGATCTGGAAACCATGGTTACCGTGCCTTTCTGCCCGCCTCAAGTCACCCCCCCTCTCTCATACACACACACACATACATACACACACACACACACACACACACACACACACACACACACACACACACACACACACACACAGACACACACACACACACACACACACACAGAGCTGCACGCACACGCAACTTGCAAGCCTAACTAACTGGTGTGTTGTTAATTAAAAAAAACAACGAACACCTGCATGAATTAAATAAAGTTGTAGGCCTACCCTGTCTGTTTCCCTCTCACCTCGCTTGCCTTGCTGTCATGTCCACGCACGCACGCACCTACATGACACATCGACATCGCATCGCCATGAATGGAATACGTTTGGGCTGGCCTATATTAATTTTACCCATTCGTGCGCAGTGCACGGCGAAGGCGTGAGACTGCGCACTGCTGTGATATTAAAGTCCTGTGGGTGAGTGTCAGTGATGCCTGCATGAGAGATAGGCTATCATGTCGTCAAGGCAGTCATAATCAACGTTTATGTAGTGATTTGATCATTGATGAACGAATCATAAACATATGGATGAAGGCTTGCTTGCATGTGTGCTGGTATGTGTTGGCGACGCACGCCGCGGTCCCGTCCTCCCCTGACCCCCGAAAATGATCTCGCTTTTATCTGAACTGTCAAAACTGTCAAAACCTGTCTAAGCACTTATTTAAATGGTGAATGATTAAGCCCCTTACGCCTATAGCCTGCTAGTACTTACTACAAATAGGCAAGCTGTATGCTTGTCATTGTCACTTGGAAATAAAGGCATGCAGTCCATTTATGCCTTTTTTTTAATAATATCATAATCACATATGCCGCATCACTGCATGCGCTCCAAAATCATCTCACAAGTGCCCTCGCATAACAAGGCCAGTAAAGCACTGTTTGATTAAGCACAAACTAATACATTGTAAACATGTTATATTGTTTTTAATTGCGCGATTTTAATTACTTGTAAAGTTGGAAATCTCTCTCTTGTTTTTTACTGCATACACATACCGTTTTATATTAACATTTTAGGAGTGAAAACATATGTTTAAATGCCTGTGACAGCCTCTCAGCTGGTCAAACAATGCTGCTCCGCCGTTCTAAGACAGAAAAACAGGTGAGGACAAAACGTACGCCAGGTCCCGAGCAGACGTGGGTTTTGAACGTTGTCACGTTCAATTTCAAGCTTTGCCGGAAATGTTAAATCCCGAAAATGTCGTTAATTTCGGCGTGCGCCCATATTTTGGCGTACGCAGGGTTAGGGTTAGGGTTAGGGTGTATGTCTCTCGCCCTCAGAGACCTCTCTCTCCTGTATCAACTGTATGTCTCTCGCCCTCAGACCTCTCTCTCCTGTATTAACCCTATGTCTCTCGCCCACAGAGACCTCTATCTCCTGTATTAACTCTATGTCTCTCGCCCTCAGAGACCTCTCTCTCCTGTATTAACTGTATGTCTCTCGCCCTCAGAGACCTCTCTCTCTTGTATTAACTGTATGTCTCTCGCCCTCAAGACCTCTCTCTCTCTCCTGTATTAACTGTATGTCTCTCGCCCTCAGAGACCTCTCTCTCCTGTATCAACTGTATGTCTCTCGCCCTCAGAGACCTCTCTCTCCTGTATTAACTGTATGTCTCTCGCCCTCAGACCTCTCTCTCCTGTATTAACCCTATGTCTCTCGCCCACAGAGACCTCTCTCTCCTGTATTAACTGTATGTCTCTCGCCCTCAGAGACCTCTCTCTCCTGTATTAACTCTATGTCTCTCGCCCTCAGAGACCTCTCTCTCCTGTATTAACTCCATGTCTCTCGCCCTCAGAGACCTCTCTCTCTCCTGTATTAACTCTATGTCTCTCGCCCTCAGAGACCTCTCTCTGATGTATTAACTCTATGTCTCTCGCCCTCAGAGACCTCTCTCTCCTGTATTAACTCTATGTCTCTCTCCCTCAGAGACCTCTCTCTCCGTTATTAACTCTATGTCTCTCGCCCTCAGAGACCTCTCTCTCTTGTATTAACTGTATGTCTCTCGCCCTCAAGACCTCTCTCTCTCTCCTGTATTAACTGTATGTCTCTCGCCCTCAGAGACCTCTCTCTCCTGTATCAACTGTATGTCTCTCGCCCTCAGACCTCTCTCTCCTGTATTAACCCTATGTCTCTCGCCCACAGAGACCTCTATCTCCTGTATTAACTCTATGTCTCTCGCCCTCAGAGACCTCTCTCTCCTGTATTAACTGTATGTCTCTCGCCCTCAGAGACCTCTCTCTCTTGTATTAACTGTATGTCTCTCGCCCTCAAGACCTCTCTCTCTCTCCTGTATTAACTGTATGTCTCTCGCCCTCAGAGACCTCTCTCTCCTGTATCAACTGTATGTCTCTCGCCCTCAGAGACCTCTCTCTCCTGTATTAACTGTATGTCTCTCGCCCTCAGACCTCTCTCTCCTGTATTAACCCTATGTCTCTCGCCCACAGAGACCTCTCTCTCCTGTATTAACTGTATGTCTCTCGCCCTCAGAGACCTCTCTCTCCTGTATTAACTCTATGTCTCTCGCCCTCAGAGACCTCTCTCTCCTGTATTAACTCCATGTCTCTCGCCCTCAGAGACCTCTCTCTCTCCTGTATTAACTCTATGTCTCTCGCCCTCAGAGACCTCTCTCTGATGTATTAACTCTATGTCTCTCGCCCTCAGAGACCTCTCTCTCCTGTATTAACTCTATGTCTCTCTCCCTCAGAGACCTCTCTCTCCGTTATTAACTCTATGTCTCTCGCCCTCAGAGACCTCTCTCTCTTGTATTAACTGTATGTCTCTCGCCCTCAAGACCTCTCTCTCTCTCCTGTATTAACTGTATGTCTCTCGCCCTCAGAGACCTCTCTCCTGTATTAACTGTATGTCTCTCGCCCTCAGAGACCTCTCTGTCCTGTATCAACTGTATGTCTCTCGCCCTCAGACCTCTCTCTCCTGTATTAACCCTATGTCTCTCGCCCACAGAGACCTCTCTCCTGTATTAACTGTATGTCTCTCGCCCTCAGATATCTCTCTCTCTCTCCTGTATTAACTCTATGTCTCTCGCCCTCAGAGACCTCTCTCTCCTGTATTAACCCTATGTCTCTCGCCCTCAGACCTCTCTCTCCTGTATTAACCCTATGTCCCTCGCCCTCAGAGACCTCTCTCTCCTGTATTAACCCTATGTCTCTCGCCCTCAGAGACCTCTCTCTCCTGTATTAACCCTATGTCTCTCGCCCTCAGACCTCTCTCTCCTGTATTAACCCTAGGTCTCTCGCCCACAGAGACCTCTATCTCCTGTATTAACTGTATGTCTCTCGCCCTCAGAGACCTCTCTCTCCTGTATTAACTGTATGTCTCTCGTCCTCAGAGACCTCTCTCTCTTTTATTAACTGTATGTCTCTCGCCCTCAAGACCTCTCTCGCTCTCCTGTATTAACTGTATGTCTCTCGCCCTCAGAGACCTCTCTCTCCTGTATCAACTGTATGTCTCTCGCCCTCAGAGACCTCTCTCTCCTGTATTAACCCATTCTGACCGGGCACCCATTTTGGTGTTGGCATCATGATATGCTTTAGCTATTGAAAAATAGCAGATCTACAAGCTCATATGGCGCCACCGAGTGGCGCGATACGAGCTTGTAGGGCTGCTATTTTTTGAAAAATCGAAGGACGACTGACACTTTTTAAAATCTGATCTCAGGTCAGAATGGGTTTAATCAGACCAGTGTGTGTCCAGTGGAAACCTCGTATGAATCTGATCTCAGGTCAGAATGGGTTAACTGTATGTCTCTCGCCCACAGAGACCTCTCTCTCCTGTATTAACCCTATGTCTCTCGCCCACAGAGACCTCTCTCTCCTGTATTAACTGTATGTCTCTCGCCCTCAGAGATCTCTCTCTCTCTCCTGTATTAACTCTATGTCTCTCGCCCTCAGAGACCTCTCTCTCCTGTATTAACCCTATGTCTCTCGCCCACAGAGACCTCTCTCTCCTGTATTAACTGTATGTCTCTCGCCCTCAGAGACCTCTCTCTCCTGTATTAACTCTATGTCTCTCGCCCTCAGAGACCTCTCTCTCCTGTATTAACTGTATGTCTCTCGCCCTCAGAGACCTCTCTCTCTTGTATTAACTGTATGTCTCTCGCCCTCAAGACCTCTCTCTCTCTCCTGTATTAACTGTATGTCTCTCGCCCTCAGAGACCTCTCTCTCCTGTATCAACTGTATGTCTCTCGCCCTCAGAGACCTCTCTCTCCTGTATTAACCCATTCTGACCGGGCACTCATTTTGGTGTTGGCATCATGTTATGCTTTAGCTATTGAAAAATAGCAGATCTACAAGCTCATATCGCGCCACCGAGTGGCGCGATACGAGCTTGTAGGTCTGCTATTTTTTGAAAAATCGAAGAACGACTGACACTTTTAAAAATCTGATCTCAGGTCAGAATGGGTTTAATCAGACCAGTGTGTGTCCAGTGGAAACCTCGTATGAATCTGATCTCAGGTCAGAATGGGTTAACTGTATGTCTCTCGCCCACAGAGACCTCTCTCTCCTGTATTAACCCTATGTCTCTCGCCCACAGAGACCTCTCTTTCCTGTATTAACTGTATGTCTCTCGCCCTCAGAGATCTCTCTCTCTCTCTCCTGTATTAACTCTATGTCTCTCGCCCTCAGAGACCTCTCTCTCCTGTATTAACCCTATGTCTCTCGCCCTCAGACCTCTCTCTGCTGTATTAACCCTATGTCTCTCGCCCACAGAGACCTCTCTCTCCTGTATTAACAGTATGTCTCTCGCCCTCAGAGACCTCTCTCTCCTGTATTAACTCTATGTCTCTCGCCCTCAGAGACCTCTCTCTCCTGTATTAACTGTATGTCTCTCGCCCTCAGAGACCTCTCTCTCTTGTATTAACTGTATGTCTCTCGCCCTCAAGACCTCTCTCTCTCTCCTGTATTAACTGTATGTCTCTCGCCCTCAGAGACCTCTCTCTCCTGTATCAACTGTATGTCTCTCGCCCTCAGAGACCTCTCTCTCCTGTATTAACCCATTCTGACCGGGCACCCATTTTGGTGTTGGCAACATGTTATGCTTTAGCTATTGAAAAATAGCAGATCTACAAGCTCATATCGCGCGCGATACGAGCTTGTAGGTCTGCTATTTTTTGAAAAATCGAAGAACGACTGACATTTTTTTAATCTGATCTCAGGTCAGAATGGGTTTAATCAGACCAGTGTGTGTCCAGTGGAAACCTCGTATGAATCTGATCTCAGGTCAGAATGGGTTAACTGTATGTCTCTCGCCCTCAGACCTCTCTCTCCTGTATTAACCCTATGTCTCTCGCCCACAGACCTCTCTCTCCTGTATTAACCCTATGTCTCTCGCCCACAGAGACCTCTCTCTCCTGTATTAACTGTATGTCTCTCGCCCTCAGACATCTCTCTCTCCTGTATTAACCCTATGTCTCTCGCCCACAGAGACCTCTCTCTCCTGTATTAACTCTATGTCTCTCGCCCTCAGAGACCTCTCTCTCCTGTATTAACTGTATGTCTCTCGCCCTCAGAGACCTCTCTCTCTTGTATTAACTGTATGTCTCTCGCCCTCAAGACCTCTCTCTCTCTCTCCTGTATTAACTGTATGTCTCTCGCCCTCAGAGACCTCTCTCTCCTGTATCAACTGTATGTCTCTCGCCCTCAGAGACCTCTCTCTCCTGTATTAACCCATTCTGACCGGGCACCCATTTTGGTGTTGGCATCATGTTATGCTTTGGCTATTGAAAAATAGCAGACCTACAAGCTCATATCGCGCCACTCGGTGGCGCGATACGAGCTTGTAGGTCTGCTATTTTTTGAAAAATCGAAGAACGACTGACATTTTTTTAATCTGATCTCAGGTCAGAATGGGTTTAATCAGACCAGTGTGTGTCCAGTGGAAACCTCGTATGAATCTGATCTCAGGTCAGAATGGGTTAACTGTATGTCTCTCGCCCTCAGACCTCTCTCTCCTGTATTAACCCTATTTCTCTCGCCCTCAGAGACCTCTCTCTCCTGTATTAACCCTATGTCTCTCGCCCACAGAGACCTCTCTCTCCTGTATTAACTGTATGTCTCTCGCCCTCAGAGATCTCTCTCTCTCTCCTGTATTAACTCTATGTCTCTCGCCCTCAGAGACCTCTCTCTCCTATATTAACCCTATGTCTCTCGCCCTCAGACCTCTCTCTCCTGTATTAACTGTATGTCTCTCGCCCTCAGAGACCTCTCTCTCCTGTATTAACTCTATGTCTCTCGCCCTCAGAGACCTCTCTCTCCTGTATTAACCCTATGTCTCTCGCCCACAGAGACCTCTCTCTCCTGTATTAACTGTATGTCTCTCGCCCTCAGAGACCTCTCTCTCCTGTATTAACTCTATGTCTCTCGCCCTCAGATACCTCTCTCTCCTGTATTAACTGTATGTCTCTCGCCCTCAAGACCTCTCTCTCTCTCCTGTATTAACTGTATGTCTCTCGCCCTCAGAGACCTCTCTCTCCTGTATTAACTGTATGTCTCTCGCCCTCAGAGACCTCTCTCTCCTGTATCAACTGTATGTCTCTCGCCCTCAGACCTCTCTCTCCTGTATTAACCCTATGTCTCTCGCCCACAGAGACCTCTCTCTCCTGTATTAACTCTATGTCTCTCGCCCTCAGAGATCTCTCTCTCCTGTATTAACCCTATGTCTCTCGCCCACAGAGACCTCTCTCTCCTGTATTAACTCTATGTCTCTCGCCCTCAGAGACCTCTCTCTCCTGTATTAACTGTATGTCTCTCGCCCTCAG
Source organism: Protomyctophum parallelum (assembly GCF_964188405.1). Lineage (NCBI taxonomy): Eukaryota > Metazoa > Chordata > Actinopteri > Myctophiformes > Myctophidae > Protomyctophum > Protomyctophum parallelum. The sequence continues at coordinate 52,361,127 of NC_139712.1, read as the reverse complement.
AGACCTCTCTCTCTTGTATTAACTGTATGTCTCTCGCCCTCAAGACCTCTCTCTCTCTCCTGTATTAACTGTATGTCTCTCGCCCTCAGAGACCTCTCTCTCCTGTATCAACTGTATGTCTCTCGCCCTCAGAGACCTCTCTCTCCTGTATCAACTGTATGTCTCTCGCCCTCAGAGACCTCTCTCTCCTGTATTAACCCATTCTGACCGGGCACCCATTTTGGTGTTGGCATCATGTTATGCTTTGGCTATTGAAAAAAAGCAGATCTACAAGCTCATATCGCGCCACCGAGTGGCGCGATACGAGCTTGTAGGTCTGCTATTTTTTGAAAAATCGAAGAACGACTGAGATTTTTTTAATCTGATCTCAGGTCAGAATGGGTTTAATCAGACCAGTGTGTGTCCAGTGGAAACCTCGTATGAATCTGATCTCAGGTCAGAATGGGTTTACTGTATGTCTCTCGCCCTCAGACCTCTCTCTCCTGTATTAACCCTATGTCTCTCGCCCACAGAGACCTCTCTCTCCTGTATTAACTGTATGTCTCTCGCCCTCAGAGATCTCTCTCTCTCTCCTGTATTAACTCTATGTCTCTCGCCCTCAGAGACCTCTCTCTCCTATATTAACCCTATGTCTCTCGCCCTCAGACCTCTCTCTCCTGTATTAACTGTATGTCTCTCGCCCTCAGAGACCTCTCTCTCCTGTATTAACTCTATGTCTCTCGCCCTCAGAGACCTCTCTCTCCTGTATTAACCCTATGTCTCTCGCCCACAGAGACCTCTCTCTCCTGTATTAACTGTATGTCTCTCGCCCTCAGAGACCTCTCTCTCCTGTATTAACTCTATGTCTCTCGCCCTCAGAGACCTCTCTCTCCTGTATTAACTGTATGTCTCTCGCCCTCAGAGACCTCTCTCTCTTGTATTAACTTTATGTCTCTCGCCCTCAAGACCTCTCTCTCTCTCCTGTATTAACTGTATGTCTCTCGCCCTCAGAGACCTCTCTCTCCTGTATCAACTGTATGTCTCTCGCCCTCAGAGACCTCTCTCTCTCCTGTATTAACTGTATGTCTCTCGCCCTCAGAGACCTCTCTCTCCTGTATCAACTGTATGTCTCTCGCCCTCAGACCTCTCTCTCCTGTATTAACCCTATGTCTCTCGCCCACAGAGACCTCTCTCTCCTGTATTAACTCTATGTCTCTCGCCCTCAGAGATCTCTCTCTCCTGTATTAACCCTATGTCTCTCGCCCACAGAGACCTCTCTCTCCTGTATTAACTCTATGTCTCTCGCCCTCAGAGACCTCTCTCTCCTGTATTAACTGTATGTCTCTCGCCCTCAGAGACCTCTCTCTCTTGTATTAACTGTATGTCTCTCGCCCTCAAGACCTCTCTCTCTCTCCTGTATTAACTGTATGTCTCTCGCCCTCAGAGACCTCTCTCTCCTGTATCAACTGTATGTCTCTCGCCCTCAGAGACCTCTCTCTCCTGTATCAACTGTATGTCTCTCGCCCTCAGAGACCTCTCTCTCCTGTATTAACCCATTCTGACCGGGCACCCATTTTGGTGTTGGCATCATGTTATGCTTTGGCTATTGAAAAATAGCAGATCTACAAGCTCATATCGCGCCACCGAGTGGCGCGATACGAGCTTGTAGGTCTGCTATTTTTTTTTAAATCGAAGAACGACTGACATTTTTTTAATCTGATCTCAGGTCAGAATGGGTTCAATCAGACCAGTGTGTGTCCAGTGGAAACCTCGTATGAATCTGATCTCAGGTCAGAATGGGTTAACTGTATGTCTCTCGCCCTCAGACCTCTCTCTCCTGTATTAACCCTATGTCTCTCGCCCTCAGAGACCTCTCTCTCCTGTATTAACCCTATGTCTCTCGCCCACAGACCTCTCTCTCCTGTATTAACTATGTCTCTCGCCCTCAGAGACCTCTCTCTCCTGTATTAACTCTATGTCTCTCGCCCTCAGAGACCTCTCTCTCCTGTATTAACCCTATGTCTCTCGCCCACAGAGACCTCTCTCTCCTGTATTAACTGTATGTCTCTCGCCCTCAGAGACCTCTCTCTCCTGTATTAACTCTATGTCTCTCGCCCTCAGACCTCTCTCTCCTGTATTAACTGTATGTCTCTCGCCCTCAGAGACCTCTCTCTCCTGTATTAACTCTATGTCTCTCGCCCTCAGAGACCTCTCTCTCCTGTATTAACCCTATGTCTCTCGCCCTCAGAGACCTCTCTCTCCTGTATCAACTGTATGTCTCTCGCCCTCAGAGACCTCTCTCTCTCCTGTATTAACTGTATGTCTCTCGCCCTCAGAGACCTCTCTCTCTCCTGTATTAACTGTATGTCTCTCGCCCTCAGAGACCTCTCTCTCCTGTATCAACTGTATGTCTCTCGCCCTCAGACCTCTCTCTCCTGTATTAACCCTATGTCTCTCGCCCACAGAGACCTCTCTCTCCTGTATTAACTCTATGTCTCTCGCCCTCAGAGACCTCTCTCTCCTGTATTAACTGTATGTCTCTCGCCCTCAGAGACCTCTCTCTCTTGTATTAACTGTATGTCTCTCGCCCTCAAGACCTCTCTCTCTCTCCTGTATTAACTGTATGTCTCTCGCCCTCAGAGACCTCTCTCTCCTGTATCAACTGTATGTCTCTCGCCCTCAGAGACCTCTCTCTCCTGTATTAACCCATTCTGACCGGGCACCCATTTTGGTGTTGGCATCATGTTATGCTTTAGCTATTGAAAAATAGCAGATCTACAAGCTCATATCGCGCCACCGAGTGGCGCGATACGAGCTTGTAGGTCTGCTATTTTTTGAAAAATCGAAGAACGACTGACATTTTTTTAATCTGATCTCAGGTCAGAATGGGTTTAATCAGACCAGTGTGTGTCCAGTGGAAACCTCGTATGAATCTGATCTCAGGTCAGAATGGGTTAACTGTATGTCTCTCGCCCTCAGACCTCTCTCTCCTGTATTAACCCTATGTCTCTCGCCCACAGAGACCTCTCTCTCCTGTATTAACTGTATGTCTCTCGCCCTCAGAGATCTCTCTCTCTCTCCTGTATTAACTCTATGTCTCTCGCCCTCAGAGACCTCTCTCTCCTGTATTAACCCTATGTCTCTCGCCCTCAGAACTCTCTCTCCTGTATTAACCCTATGTCTCTCGCCCACAGAGACCTCTCTCTCCTGTATTAACTGTATGTCTCTCGCCCTCAGAGACCTCTCTCTCCTGTATTAACTCTATGTCTCTCGCCCTCAGAGACCTCTCTCTCCTGTATTAACTGTATGTCTCTCGCCCTCAGAGACCTCTCTCTCTTGTATTAACTGTATGTCTCTCGCCCTCAAGACCTCTCTCTCTCTCCTGTATTAACTGTATGTCTCTCGCCCTCAGAGACCTCTCTCTCCTGTATCAACTGTATGTCTCTCGCCCTCAGAGACCTCTCTCTCCTGTATCAACTGTATGTCTCTCGCCCTCAGAGACCTCTCTCTCCTGTATTAACCCATTCTGACCGGGCACCCATTTTGGTGTTGGCATCATGTTATGCTTTGGCTATTGAAAAATAGCAGATCTACAAGCTCATATCGCGCCACCGAGTGGCGCGATACGAGCTTGTAGGTCTGCTATTTTTTTTTAAATCGAAGAACGACTGACATTTTTTTAATCTGATCTCAGGTCAGAATGGGTTCAATCAGACCAGTGTGTGTCCAGTGGAAACCTCGTATGAATCTGATCTCAGGTCAGAATGGGTTAACTGTATGTCTCTCGCCCTCAGACCTCTCTCTCCTGTATTAACCCTATGTCTCTCGCCCTCAGAGACCTCTCTCTCCTGTATTAACCCTATGTCTCTCGCCCACAGACCTCTCTCTCCTGTATTAACTATGTCTCTCGCCCTCAGAGACCTCTCTCTCCTGTATTAACTCTATGTCTCTCGCCCTCAGAGACCTCTCTCTCCTGTATTAACCCTATGTCTCTCGCCCACAGAGACCTCTCTCTCCTGTATTAACTGTATGTCTCTCGCCCTCAGAGACCTCTCTCTCCTGTATTAACTCTATGTCTCTCGCCCTCAGACCTCTCTCTCCTGTATTAACTGTATGTCTCTCGCCCTCAGAGACCTCTCTCTCCTGTATTAACTCTATGTCTCTCGCCCTCAGAGACCTCTCTCTCCTGTATTAACCCTATGTCTCTCGCCCTCAGAGACCTCTCTCTCCTGTATCAACTGTATGTCTCTCGCCCTCAGAGACCTCTCTCTCTCCTGTATTAACTGTATGTCTCTCGCCCTCAGAGACCTCTCTCTCTCCTGTATTAACTGTATGTCTCTCGCCCTCAGAGACCTCTCTCTCCTGTATCAACTGTATGTCTCTCGCCCTCAGACCTCTCTCTCCTGTATTAACCCTATGTCTCTCGCCCACAGAGACCTCTCTCTCCTGTATTAACTCTATGTCTCTCGCCCTCAGAGACCTCTCTCTCCTGTATTAACTGTATGTCTCTCGCCCTCAGAGACCTCTCTCTCTTGTATTAACTGTATGTCTCTCGCCCTCAAGACCTCTCTCTCTCTCCTGTATTAACTGTATGTCTCTCGCCCTCAGAGACCTCTCTCTCCTGTATCAACTGTATGTCTCTCGCCCTCAGAGACCTCTCTCTCCTGTATTAACCCATTCTGACCGGGCACCCATTTTGGTGTTGGCATCATGTTATGCTTTAGCTATTGAAAAATAGCAGATCTACAAGCTCATATCGCGCCACCGAGTGGCGCGATACGAGCTTGTAGGTCTGCTATTTTTTGAAAAATCGAAGAACGACTGACATTTTTTTAATCTGATCTCAGGTCAGAATGGGTTTAATCAGACCAGTGTGTGTCCAGTGGAAACCTCGTATGAATCTGATCTCAGGTCAGAATGGGTTAACTGTATGTCTCTCGCCCTCAGACCTCTCTCTCCTGTATTAACCCTATGTCTCTCGCCCACAGAGACCTCTCTCTCCTGTATTAACTGTATGTCTCTCGCCCTCAGAGATCTCTCTCTCTCTCCTGTATTAACTCTATGTCTCTCGCCCTCAGAGACCTCTCTCTCCTGTATTAACCCTATGTCTCTCGCCCTCAGACCTCTCTCTCCTGTATTAACCCTATGTCTCTCGCCCACAGAGACCTCTCTCTCCTGTATTAACTGTATGTCTCTCGCCCTCAGAGACCTCTCTCTCCTGTATTAACTCTATGTCTCTCGCCCTCAGAGACCTCTCTCTCCTGTATTAACTGTATGTCTCTCGCCCTCAGAGACCTCTCTCTCTTGTATTAACTGTATGTCTCTCGCCCTCAAGACCTCTCTCTCTCTCCTGTATTAACTGTATGTCTCTCGCCCTCAGAGACCTCTCTCTCCTGTATCAACTGTATGTCTCTCGCCCTCAGAGACCTCTCTCTCCTGTATTAACCCATTCTGACCGGGCACCCATTTTGGTGTTGGCATCATGTTATGCTTTGGCTATTGAAAAATAGCAGATCTACAAGCTCATATCGCGCCACCGAGTGGCGCGATACGAGCTTGTAGGTCTGCTATTTTTTGAAAAATCGAAAAACGACTGACATTTTTTTAATCTGATCTCAGGTCAGAATGGGTTTAATCAGACCAGTGTGTGTCCAGTGGAAACCTCGTATGAATCTGATCTCAGGTCAGAATGGGTTAACTGTATGTCTCTCGCCCTCAGACCTCTCTCTCCTGTATTAACCCTATGTCTCTCGCCCACAGAGACCTCTCTCTCCTGTATTAACTGTATGTCTCTCGCCCTCAGAGATCTCTCTCTCTCTCCTGTATTAACTCTATGTCTCTCGCCCTCAGAGACCTCTCTCTCCTATATTAACCCTATGTCTCTCGCCCTCAGACCTCTCTCTCCTGTATTAACTGTATGTCTCTCGCCCTCAGAGACCTCTCTCTCCTGTATTAACTCTATGTCTCTCGCCCTCAGAGACCTCTCTCTCCTATATTAACCCTATGTCTCTCGCCCTCAGACCTCTCTCTCCTGTATTAACTGTATGTCTCTCGCCCTCAGAGACCTCTCTCTCCTGTATTAACTCTATGTCTCTCGCCCTCAGAGACCTCTCTCTCCTGTATTAACCCTATGTCTCTCGCCCACAGAGACCTCTCTCTCCTGTATTAACTGTATGTCTCTCGCCCTCAGAGACCTCTCTCTCCTGTATTAACTCTATGTCTCTCGCCCTCAGAGACCTCTCTCTCCTGTATTAACTGTATGTCTCTCGCCCTCAGAGACCTCTCTCTCTTGTATTAACTTTATGTCTCTCGCCCTCAAGACCTCTCTCTCTCTCCTGTATTAACTGTATGTCTCTCGCCCTCAGAGACCTCTCTCTCCTGTATCAACTGTATGTCTCTCGCCCTCAGAGACCTCTCTCTCTCCTGTATTAACTGTATGTCTCTCGCCCTCAGAGACCTCTCTCTCCTGTATCAACTGTATGTCTCTCGCCCTCAGACCTCTCTCTCCTGTATTAACCCTATGTCTCTCGCCCACAGAGACCTCTCTCTCCTGTATTAACTGTATGTCTCTCGCCCTCAGAGATCTCTCTCTCTCTCCTGTATTAACTCTATGTCTCTCGCCCTCAGAGACCTCTCTCTCCTATATTAACCCTATGTCTCTCGCCCTCAGACCTCTCTCTCCTGTATTAACTGTATGTCTCTCGCCCTCAGAGACCTCTCTCTCCTGTATTAACTCTATGTCTCTCGCCCTCAGAGACCTCTCTCTCCTGTATTAACCCTATGTCTCTCGCCCACAGAGACCTCTCTCTCCTGTATTAACTGTATGTCTCTCGCCCTCAGAGACCTCTCTCTCCTGTATTAACTCTATGTCTCTCGCCCTCAGAGACCTCTCTCTCCTGTATTAACTGTATGTCTCTCGCCCTCAGAGACCTCTCTCTCTTGTATTAACTTTATGTCTCTCGCCCTCAAGACCTCTCTCTCTCTCCTGTATTAACTGTATTTCTCTCGCCCTCAGAGACCTCTCTCTCCTGTATCAACTGTATGTCTCTCGCCCTCAGAGACCTCTCTCTCTCCTGTATTAACTGTATGTCTCTCGCCCTCAGAGACCTCTCTCTCCTGTATCAACTGTATGTCTCTCGCCCTCAGACCTCTCTCTCCTGTATTAACCCTATGTCTCTCGCCCACAGAGACCTCTCTCTCCTGTATTAACTCTATGTCTCTCGCCCTCAGAGACCTCTCTCTCCTGTATTAACTGTATGTCTCTCGCCCTCAGAGACCTCTCTCTCTTGTATTAACTGTATGTCTCTCGCCCTCAAGACCTCTCTCTCTCTCCTGTATTAACTGTATGTCTCTCGCCCTCAGAGACCTCTCTCTCCTGTATCAACTGTATGTCTCTCGCCCTCAGAGACCTCTCTCTCCTGTATTAACCCATTCTGACCGGGCACCCATTTTGGTGTTGGCATCATGTTATGCTTTAGCTATTGAAAAATAGCAGATCTACAAGCTCATATCGCGCCACCGAGTGGCGCGATACGAGCTTGTAGGTCTGCTATTTTTTGAAAAATCGAAGAACGACTGACATTTTTTTAATCTGATCTCAGGTCAGAATGGGTTTAATCAGACCAGTGTGTGTCCAGTGGAAACCTCGTATGAATCTGATCTCAGGTCAGAATGGGTTAACTGTATGTCTCTCGCCCTCAGACCTCTCTCTCCTGTATTAACCCTATGTCTCTCGCCCACAGAGACCTCTCTCTCCTGTATTAACTGTATGTCTCTCGCCCTCAGAGATCTCTCTCTCTCTCCTGTATTAACTCTATGTCTCTCGCCCTCAGAGACCTCTCTCTCCTGTATTAACCCTATGTCTCTCGCCCTCAGACCTCTCTCTCCTGTATTAACCCTATGTCTCTCGCCCACAGAGACCTCTCTCTCCTGTATTAACTGTATGTCTCTCGCCCTCAGAGACCTCTCTCTCCTGTATTAACTCTATGTCTCTCGCCCTCAGAGACCTCTCTCTCCTTTATTAACTGTATGTCTCTCGCCCTCAGAGACCTCTCTCTCTTGTATTAACTGTATGTCTCTCGCCCTCAAGACCTCTCTCTCTCTCCTGTATTAACTGTATGTCTCTCGCCCTCAGAGACCTCTCTCTCCTGTATCAACTGTATGTCTCTCGCCCTCAGAGACCTCTCTCTCCTGTATCAACTGTATGTCTCTCGCCCTCAGAGACCTCTCTCTCCTGTATTAACCCATTCTGACCGGGCACCCATTTTGGTGTTGGCATCATGTTATGCTTTGGCTATTGAAAAATAGCAGATCTACAAGCTCATATCGCGCCACCGAGTGGCGCAATACGAGCTTGTAGGTCTGCTATTTTTTGAAAAATCGAAGAACGACTGACATTTTTTTAATCTGATCTCAGGTCAGAATGGGTTTAATCAGACCAGTGTGTGTCCAGTGGAAACCTCGTATGAATCTGATCTCAGGTCAGAATGGGTTAACTGTATGTCTCTCGCCCTCAGACCTCTCTCTCCTGTATTAACCCTATGTCTCTCGCCCACAGAGACCTCTCTCTCCTGTATTAACTGTATGTCTCTCGCCCTCAGAGATCTCTCTCTCTCTCCTGTATTAACTCTATGTCTCTCGCCCTCAGAGACCTCTCTCTCCTATATTAACCCTATGTCTCTCGCCCTCAGACCTCTCTCTCCTGTATTAACTGTATGTCTCTCGCCCTCAGAGACCTCTCTCTCCTGTATTAACTCTATGTCTCTCGCCCTCAGAGACCTCTCTCTCCTGTATTAACCCTATGTCTCTCGCCCACAGAGACCTCTCTCTCCTGTATTAACTGTATGTCTCTCGCCCTCAGAGACCTCTCTCTCCTGTATTAACTCTATGTCTCTCGCCCTCAGAGACCTCTCTCTCCTGTATTAACTGTATGTCTCTCGCCCTCAGAGACCTCTCTCTCTTGTATTAACTTTATGTCTCTCGCCCTCAAGACCTCTCTCTCTCTCCTGTATTAACTGTATGTCTCTCGCCCTCAGAGACCTCTCTCTCCTGTATCAACTGTATGTCTCTCGCCCTCAGAGACCTCTCTCTCTCCTGTATTAACTGTATGTCTCTCGCCCTCAGAGACCTCTCTCTCCTGTATCAACTGTATGTCTCTCGCCCTCAGACCTCTCTCTCCTGTATTAGCCCTATGTCTCTCGCCCACAGAGACCTCTCTCTCCTGTATTAACTGTATGTCTCTCGCCCTCAGAGATCTCTCTCTCTCTCCTGTATTAACTCTATGTCTCTCGCCCTCAGAGACCTCTCTCTCCTATATTAACCCTATGTCTCTCGCCCTCAGACCTCTCTCTCCTGTATTAACTGTATGTCTCTCGCCCTCAGAGACCTCTCTCTCCTGTATTAACTCTATGTCTCTCGCCCTCAGAGACCTCTCTCTCCTGTATTAACCCTATGTCTCTCGCCCACAGAGACCTCTCTCTCCTGTATTAACTGTATGTCTCTCGCCCTCAGAGACCTCTCTCTCCTGTATTAACTCTATGTCTCTCGCCCTCAGAGACCTCTCTCTCCTGTATTAACTGTATGTCTCTCGCCCTCAGAGACCTCTCTCTCTTGTATTAACTTTATGTCTCTCGCCCTCAAGACCTCTCTCTCTCTCCTGTATTAACTGTATTTCTCTCGCCCTCAGAGACCTCTCTCTCCTGTATCAACTGTATGTCTCTCGCCCTCAGAGACCTCTCTCTCTCCTGTATTAACTGTATGTCTCTCGCCCTCAGAGACCTCTCTCTCCTGTATCAACTGTATGTCTCTCGCCCTCAGACCTCTCTCTCCTGTATTAACCCTATGTCTCTCGCCCACAGAGACCTCTCTCTCCTGTATTAACTCTATGTCTCTCGCCCTCAGAGACCTCTCTCTCCTGTATTAACTGTATGTCTCTCGCCCTCAGAGACCTCTCTCTCTTGTATTAACTGTATGTCTCTCGCCCTCAAGACCTCTCTCTCTCTCCTGTATTAACTGTATGTCTCTCGCCCTCAGAGACCTCTCTCTCCTGTATCAACTGTATGTCTCTCGCCCTCAGAGACCTCTCTCTCCTGTATTAACCCATTCTGACCGGGCACCCATTTTGGTGTTGGCATCATGTTATGCTTTAGCTATTGAAAAATAGCAGATCTACAAGCTCATATCGCGCCACCGAGTGGCGCGATACGAGCTTGTAGGTCTGCTATTTTTTGAAAAATCGAAGAACGACTGACATTTTTTTAATCTGATCTCAGGTCAGAATGGGTTTAATCAGACCAGTGTGTGTCCAGTGGAAACCTCGTATGAATCTGATCTCAGGTCAGAATGGGTTAACTGTATGTCTCTCGCCCTCAGACCTCTCTCTCCTGTATTAACCCTATGTCTCTCGCCCACAGAGACCTCTCTCTCCTGTATTAACTGTATGTCTCTCGCCCTCAGAGATCTCTCTCTCTCTCCTGTATTAACTCTATGTCTCTCGCCCTCAGAGACCTCTCTCTCCTGTATTAACCCTATGTCTCTCGCCCTCAGACCTCTCTCTCCTGTATTAACCCTATGTCTCTCGCCCACAGAGACCTCTCTCTCCTGTATTAACTGTATGTCTCTCGCCCTCAGAGACCTCTCTCTCCTGTATTAACTCTATGTCTCTCGCCCTCAGAGACCTCTCTCTCCTTTATTAACTGTATGTCTCTCGCCCTCAGAGACCTCTCTCTCTTGTATTAACTGTATGTCTCTCGCCCTCAAGACCTCTCTCTCTCTCCTGTATTAACTGTATGTCTCTCGCCCTCAGAGACCTCTCTCTCCTGTATCAACTGTATGTCTCTCGCCCTCAGAGACCTCTCTCTCCTGTATCAACTGTATGTCTCTCGCCCTCAGAGACCTCTCTCTCCTGTATTAACCCATTCTGACCGGGCACCCATTTTGGTGTTGGCATCATGTTATGCTTTGGCTATTGAAAAATAGCAGATCTACAAGCTCATATCGCGCCACCGAGTGGCGCGATACGAGCTTGTAGGTCTGCTATTTTTTGAAAAATCGAAGAACGACTGACATTTTTTTAATCTGATCTCAGGTCAGAATGGGTTTAATCAGACCAGTGTGTGTCCAGTGGAAACCTCGTATGAATCTGATCTCAGGTCAGAATGGGTTAACTGTATGTCTCTCGCCCTCAGACCTCTCTCTCCTGTATTAACCCTATGTCTCTCGCCCACAGAGACCTCTCTCTCCTGTATTAACTGTATGTCTCTCGCCCTCAGAGATCTCTCTCTCTCCTGTATTAACTCTATGTCTCTCGCCCTCAGAGACCTCTCTCTCCTATATTAACCCTATGTCTCTCGCCCTCAGACCTCTCTCTCCTGTATTAACTGTATGTCTCTCGCCCTCAGAGACCTCTCTCTCCTGTATTAACTCTATGTCTCTCGCCCTCAGAGACCTCTCTCTCCTGTATTAACCCTATGTCTCTCGCCCACAGAGACCTCTCTCTCCTGTATTAACTGTATGTCTCTCGCCCTCAGAGACCTCTCTCTCCTGTATTAACTCTATGTCTCTCGCCCTCAGAGACCTCTCTCTCCTGTATTAACTGTATGTCTCTCGCCCTCAGAGACCTCTCTCTCTTGTATTAACTTTATGTCTCTCGCCCTCAAGACCTCTCTCTCTCTCCTGTATTAACTGTATGTCTCTCGCCCTCAGAGACCTCTCTCTCCTGTATCAACTGTATGTCTCTCGCCCTCAGAGACCTCTCTCTCTCCTGTATTAACTGTATGTCTCTCGCCCTCAGAGACCTCTCTCTCCTGTATCAACTGTATGTCTCTCGCCCCCAGGCCTCTCTCTCCTGTATTAACCCTATGTCTCTCGCCCACAGAGACCTCTCTCTCCTGTATTAACTCTATGTCTCTCGCCCTCAGAGATCTCTCTCTCCTGTATTAACCCTATGTCTCTCGCCCACAGAGACCTCTCTCTCCTGTATTAACTCTATGTCTCTCGCCCTCAGAGACCTCTCTCTCCTGTATTAACTGTATGTCTCTCGCCCTCAGGGACCTCTCTCTCCTGTATTAACCCATTCTGACCGGGCACCCATTTTGGTGTTGGCATCATGTTATGCTTTGGCTATTGAAAAATAGCAGATCTACAAGCTCATATCGCGCCACCGAGTGGCGCGATACGAGCTTGTAGGTCTGCTATTTTTTTTTTTATCGAAGAACGACTGACATTTTTTTAATCTGATCTCAGGTCAGAATGGGTTTAATCAGACCAGTGTGTGTCCAGTGGAAACCTCGTATGAATCTGATCTCAGGTCAGAATGGGTTAACTGTATGTCTCTCGCCCTCAGACCTCTCTCTCCTGTATTAACCCTATGTCTCTCGCCCTCAGAGACCTCTCTCTCCTGTATTAACCCTATGTCTCTCGCCCACAGAGACCTCTCTCTCCTGTATTAACTGTATGTCTCTCGCCCTCAGAGATCTCTCTCTCTCTCCTGTATTAACTCTATGTCTCTCGCCCTCAGAGACCTCTCTCTCCTGTATTAACTCTATGTCTCTCGCCCTCAGAGACCTCTCTCTCCTGTATTAACTGTATGTCTCTCGCCCTCAGAGACCTCTCTCTCTTGTATTAACTTTATGTCTCTCGCCCTCAAGACCTCTCTCTCTCTCCTGTATTAACTGTATGTCTCTCGCCCTCAGAGACCTCTCTCTCCTGTATCAACTGTATGTCTCTCGCCCTCAGAGACCTCTCTCTCTCCTGTATTAACTGTATGTCTCTCGCCCTCAGAGACCTCTCTCTCCTGTATCAACTGTATGTCTCTCGCCCTCAGACCTCTCTCTCCTGTATTAACCCTATGTCTCTCGCCCACAGAGACCTCTCTCTCCTGTATTAACTCTATGTCTCTCGCCCTCAGAGACCTCTCTCTCCTGTATTAACTGTATGTCTCTCGCCCTCAGAGACCTCTCTCTCTTGTATTAACTGTATGTCTCTCGCCCTCAAGACCTCTCTCTCTCTCCTGTATTAACTGTATGTCTCTCGCCCTCAGAGACCTCTCTCTCCTGTATCAACTGTATGTCTCTCGCCCTCAGAGACCTCTCTCTCCTGTAGAGACCTCTCTCTCCTGTATTAACTGTATGTCTCTCGCCCACAGAGACCTCTCTCTCCTGTATTAACCCTATGTCTCTCGCCCACGGAGACCTCTCTCCTGTATTAACTCTATGTCTCTCGCCCTCAGAGACCTCTCTCTCCTGTATTAACCCTATGTCTCTCGCCCTCAGACCTCTCTCTCCTGTATTAACCATATGTCTCTCGCCCACAGAGACCTCTCTCTCCTGTATTAACTGTATGTCTCTCGCCCTCAGAGACCTCTCTCTCCTGTATTAACTCTATGTCTCTCGCCCTCAGAGACCTCTCTCTCCTGTATTAACTCTATGTCTCTCGCCCTCGGAGACCTCTCTCTCTCCTGTATTAACTGTATGTCTCTCGCCCTCAGAGACCTCTCTCTCTTGTATTAACTGTATGTCTCTCACCCTCAGAGACCTCTCTCTCCTGTATTAACCCTATGTCTCTCGCCCACAGAGACCTCTCTCTCCTGTATTAACTGTATGCCTCTCGCCCTCAGAGACCTCTCTCTCCTGTATTAACTCTATGTCTCTCGCCCTCAGAGACCTCTCTCTCCTGTATTAACTCTATGTCTCTCGCCCTCAGAGACCTCTCTCTCCTGTATTAACAATATGTCTCTCGCCCTCAGAGACCTCTCTCTCCTGTATTAACTCTATGTCTCTCGCCCTCAGAGACCTCTCTCTCTCCTGTATTAACTGTATGTCTCTCACCCTCAGAGACCTCTCTCTCCTGTATTAACTGTATGTCTCTCGCCCTCAGAGACCTCTCTCTCTTGTATTAACTTTATGTCTCTCGCCCTCAAGACCTCTCTCTCTCTCCTGTATTAACTGTATGTCTCTCGCCCTCAGAGACCTCTCTCTCCTGTATCAACTGTATGTCTCTCGCCCTCAGAGACCTCTCTCTCTCCTGTATTAACTGTATGTCTCTCGCCCTCAGAGACCTCTCTCTCCTGTATCAACTGTATGTCTCTCGCCCTCAGACCTCTCTCTCCTGTATTAACCCTATGTCTCTCGCCCACAGAGACCTCTCTCTCCTGTATTAACTCTATGTCTCTCGCCCTCAGAGATCTCTCTCTCCTGTATTAACCCTATGTCTCTCGCCCACAGAGACCTCTCTCTCCTGTATTAACTCTATGTCTCTCGCCCTCAGAGACCTCTCTCTCCTGTATTAACTGTATGTCTCTCGCCCTCAGAGACCTCTCTCTCTTGTATTAACTGTATGTCTCTCGCCCTCAAGACCTCTCTCTCTCTCCTGTATTAACTGTATGTCTCTCGCCCTCAGAGACCTCTCTCTCCTGTATCAACTGTATGTCTCTCGCCCTCAGAGACCTCTCTCTCCTGTATTAACCCATTCTGACCGGGCACCCATTTGGTGTTGGCATCATGTTATGCTTTAGCTATTGAAAAATAGCAGATCTACAAGCTCATATCGCGCCACCGAGTGGCGCGATACGAGCTTGTAGGTCTGCTATTTTTTTTTTTATCGAAGAACGACTGACATTTTTTTAATCTGATCTCAGGTCAGAATGGGTTTAATGAGACCAGTGTGTGTCCAGTGGAAACCTCGTATGAATCTGATCTCAGGTCAGAATGGGTTAACTGTATGTCTCTCGCCCTCAGACCTCTCTCTCCTGTATTAACCCTATGTCTCTCGCCCTCAGAGACCTCTCTCTCCTGTATTAACCCTATGTCTCTCGCCCACAGAGACCTCTCTCTCCTGTATTAACTGTATGTCTCTCGCCCTCAGAGATCTCTCTCTCTCCTGTATTAACTCTATGTCTCTCGCCCTCAGAGACCTCTCTCTCCTATATTAACCCTATGTCTCTCGCCCTCAGACCTCTCTCTCCTGTATTAACTGTATGTCTCTCGCCCTCAGAGACCTCTCTCTCCTGTATTAACTCTATGTCTCTCGCCCTCAGAGACCTCTCTCTCCTGTATTAACTGTATGTCTCTCGCCCTCAGAGACCTCTCTCTCTTGTATTAACTTTATGTCTCTCGCCCTCAAGACCTCTCTCTCTCTCCTGTATTAACTGTATGTCTCTCGCCCTCAGAGACCTCTCTCTCCTGTATCAACTGTATGTCTCTCGCCCTCAGAGACCTCTCTCTCTCCTGTATTAACTGTATGTCTCTCGCCCTCAGAGACCTCTCTCTCCTGTATCAACTGTATGTCTCTCGCCCTCAGACCTCTCTCTCCTGTATTAACCCTATGTCTCTCGCCCACAGAGACCTCTCTCTCCTGTATTAACTCTATGTCTCTCGCCCTCAGAGACCTCTCTCTCCTGTATTAACTGTATGTCTCTCGCCCTCAGAGACCTCTCTCTCTTGTATTAACTGTATGTCTCTCGCCCTCAAGACCTCTCTCTCTCTCCTGTATTAACTGTATGTCTCTCGCCCTCAGAGACCTCTCTCTCCTGTATCAACTGTATGTCTCTCGCCCTCAGAGACCTCTCTCTCCTGTAGAGACCTCTCTCTCCTGTATTAACTGTATGTCTCTCGCCCACAGAGACCTCTCTCTCCTGTATTAACCCTATGTCTCTCGCCCACGGAGACCTCTCTCCTGTATTAACTCTATGTCTCTCGCCCTCAGAGACCTCTCTCTCCTGTATTAACCCTATGTCTCTCGCCCTCAGACCTCTCTCTCCTGTATTAACCATATGTCTCTCGCCCACAGAGACCTCTCTCTCCTGTATTAACTGTATGTCTCTCGCCCTCAGAGACCTCTCTCTCCTGTATTAACTCTATGTCTCTCGCCCTCAGAGACCTCTCTCTCCTGTATTAACTCTATGTCTCTCGCCCTCGGAGACCTCTCTCTCTCCTGTATTAACTGTATGTCTCTCGCCCTCAGAGACCTCTCTCTCTTGTATTAACTGTATGTCTCTCACCCTCAGAGACCTCTCTCTCCTGTATTAACCCTATGTCTCTCGCCCACAGAGACCTCTCTCTCCTGTATTAACTGTATGCCTCTCGCCCTCAGAGACCTCTCTCTCCTGTATTAACTCTATGTCTCTCGCCCTCAGAGACCTCTCTCTCTTGTATTAACTGTATGTCTCTCGCCCTCAGAGACCTCTCTCTCCTGTATCAACTGTATGTCTCTCGCCCTCAGAGACCTCTCTCTCTTGTATTAACTGTATGTCTCTCGCCCTCAAGACCTCTCTCTCTCTCCTGTATTAACTGTATGTCTCTCGCCCTCAGAGACCTCTCTCTCCTGTATTAACTCTATGTCTCTCGCCCTCAGAGACCTCTCTCTCCTGTATTAACAATATGTCTCTCGACCTCAGAGACCTCTCTCTCCTGTATTAACTCTATGTCTCTCGCCCTCAGAGACCTCTCTCTCTCCTGTATTAACTGTATGTCTCTCGCCCTCAGAGATCTCTCTCCTGTATTAACTCTATGTCTCTCGCCCTCAGAGACCTCTCTCTCTCCTGTATTAACTGTATGTCTCTCGCCCTCAGAGACCTCTCTCCTGTATTAACCCTATATCTTTCGCCCTCAGACCTCTCTCTAATGTATTAACCCTATGTCTCTCGCCCTCAGAGATCTCTCTCTCTCTCCTGTATTAACTCTATGTCTCTCGCTCTCAGAGACCTCTCTCTCCTGTATTAACCCTATGTCTCTCGCCCTCAGAGACCTCTCTCTCTCCTGCATTAACCCTATGTCTCTCGCCCTCAGAGACCTCTCTCTCCTGTATTAACTATATGTCTCTCGCCCTCAGAGACCTCTCTCTCCTGTATTAACTGTATGTCTCTCGCCCTCAGAGACCTCTCTCCTGTATTAACCCTATGTCTCTCGCCCTCAGAGACCTCTCTCTCTCTCCTGTATTAACTGTATGTCTCTCGCCCTCAGAGACCTCTCTCTCCTGTATTAACCCTATGTCTCTCGCCCTCAGAGATCTCTCTCTCTCTCCTGTATTAACTATGTCTCTCGCCCTCAGAGTCCTCTCTCTCCTGTACTAACTGTATGTCTCTCGCCCTCAGAGACCTCTCTCCTGTATTAACTGTATGTCTCTCGCCCTCAGAGACCTCTCTCTCCTGTATTAACCCTATGTCTCTCGCCCTCAGAGATCTCTCTCTCTCTCCTGTATTAACTCTATGTCTCTCGCCCTCAGAGACCTCTCTCTCCTGTATTAACCCTATGTCTCTCGCACTCAGAGACCTCTCTCTCTCTCTCCTGTATTAACTTTGTCTCTCGCCCTCAGAGACCTCTCTCTCTTGTATTAACTTTATGTCTCTCGCCCTCAAGACCTCTCTCTCTCTCCTGTATTAACTGTATGTCTCTCGCCCTCAGAGACCTCTCTCTCCTGTATCAACTGTATGTCTCTCGCCCTCAGAGACCTCTCTCTCTCCTGTATTAACTGTATGTCTCTCGCCCTCAGAGACCTCTCTCTCCTGTATCAACTGTATGTCTCTCGCCCCCAGGCCTCTCTCTCCTGTATTAACCCTATGTCTCTCGCCCACAGAGACCTCTCTCTCCTGTATTAACTCTATGTCTCTCGCCCTCAGAGATCTCTCTCTCCTGTATTAACCCTATGTCTCTCGCCCACAGAGACCTCTCTCTCCTGTATTAACTCTATGTCTCTCGCCCTCAGAGACCTCTCTCTCCTGTATTAACTGTATGTCTCTCGCCCTCAGGGACCTCTCTCTCCTGTATTAACCCATTCTGACCGGGCACCCATTTTGGTGTTGGCATCATGTTATGCTTTGGCTATTGAAAAATAGCAGATCTACAAGCTCATATCGCGCCACCGAGTGGCGCGATACGAGCTTGTAGGTCTGCTATTTTTTTTTTTATCGAAGAACGACTGACATTTTTTTAATCTGATCTCAGGTCAGAATGGGTTTAATCAGACCAGTGTGTGTCCAGTGGAAACCTCGTATGAATCTGATCTCAGGTCAGAATGGGTTAACTGTATGTCTCTCGCCCTCAGACCTCTCTCTCCTGTATTAACCCTATGTCTCTCGCCCTCAGAGACCTCTCTCTCCTGTATTAACCCTATGTCTCTCGCCCACAGAGACCTCTCTCTCCTGTATTAACTGTATGTCTCTCGCCCTCAGAGATCTCTCTCTCTCTCCTGTATTAACTCTATGTCTCTCGCCCTCAGAGACCTCTCTCTCCTATATTAACCCTATGTCTCTCGCCCTCAGACCTCTCTCTCCTGTATTAACTGTATGTCTCTCGCCCTCAGAGACCTCTCTCTCCTGTATTAACTCTATGTCTCTCGCCCTCAGAGACCTCTCTCTCCTGTATTAACCCTATGTCTCTCGCCCACAGAGACCTCTCTCTCCTGTATTAACTGTATGTCTCTCGCCCTCAGAGACCTCTCTCTCCTGTATTAACTCTATGTCTCTCGCCCTCAGAGACCTCTCTCTCCTGTATTAACTGTATGTCTCTCGCCCTCAGAGACCTCTCTCTCTTGTATTAACTTTATGTCTCTCGCCCTCAAGACCTCTCTCTCTCTCCTGTATTAACTGTATGTCTCTCGCCCTCAGAGACCTCTCTCTCCTGTATCAACTGTATGTCTCTCGCCCTCAGAGACCTCTCTCTCTCCTGTATTAACTGTATGTCTCTCGCCCTCAGAGACCTCTCTCTCCTGTATCAACTGTATGTCTCTCGCCCTCAGACCTCTCTCTCCTGTATTAACCCTATGTCTCTCGCCCACAGAGACCTCTCTCTCCTGTATTAACTCTATGTCTCTCGCCCTCAGAGACCTCTCTCTCCTGTATTAACTGTATGTCTCTCGCCCTCAGAGACCTCTCTCTCTTGTATTAACTGTATGTCTCTCGCCCTCAAGACCTCTCTCTCTCTCCTGTATTAACTGTATGTCTCTCGCCCTCAGAGACCTCTCTCTCCTGTATCAACTGTATGTCTCTCGCCCTCAGAGACCTCTCTCTCCTGTAGAGACCTCTCTCTCCTGTATTAACTGTATGTCTCTCGCCCACAGAGACCTCTCTCTCCTGTATTAACCCTATGTCTCTCGCCCACGGAGACCTCTCTCCTGTATTAACTCTATGTCTCTCGCCCTCAGAGACCTTTCTCTCCTGTATTAACCCTATGTCTCTCGCCCTCAGACCTCTCTCTCCTGTATTAACCATATGTCTCTCGCCCACAGAGACCTCTCTCTCCTGTATTAACTGTATGTCTCTCGCCCTCAGAGACCTCTCTCTCCTGTATTAACTCTATGTCTCTCGCCCTCAGAGACCTCTCTCTCCTGTATTAACTCTATGTCTCTCGCCCTCGGAGACCTCTCTCTCTCCTGTATTAACTGTATGTCTCTCGCCCTCAGAGACCTCTCTCTCTTGTATTAACTGTATGTCTCTCACCCTCAGAGACCTCTCTCTCCTGTATTAACCCTATGTCTCTCGCCCACAGAGACCTCTCTCTCCTGTATTAACTGTATGCCTCTCGCCCTCAGAGACCTCTCTCTCCTGTATTAACTCTATGTCTCTCGCCCTCAGAGACCTCTCTCTCCTGTATTAACTCTATGTCTCTCGCCCTCAGAGACCTCTCTCTCCTGTATTAACAATATGTCTCTCGCCCTCAGAGACCTCTCTCTCCTGTATTAACTCTATGTCTCTCGCCCTCAGAGACCTCTCTCTCTCCTGTATTAACTGTATGTCTCTCACCCTCAGAGACCTCTCTCTCCTGTATTAACTGTATGTCTCTCGCCCTCAGAGACCTCTCTCTCTCCTGTATTAACTGTATGTCTCTCACCCTCAGAGACCTCTCTCTCCTGTATTAACTGTATGTCTCTCGCCCTCAAGACCTCTCTCTCTCTCCTGTATTAACTGTATGTCTCTCGCCCTCAGAGACCTCTCTCTCCTGTATCAACTGTATGTCTCTCGCCCTCAGAGACCTCTCTCTCTCCTGTATTAACTGTATGTCTCTCGCCCTCAGAGACCTCTCTCTCCTGTATCAACTGTATGTCTCTCGCCCTCAGACCTCTCTCTCCTGTATTAACCCTATGTCTCTCGCCCACAGAGACCTCTCTCTCCTGTATTAACTCTATGTCTCTCGCCCTCAGAGATCTCTCTCTCCTGTATTAACCCTATGTCTCTCGCCCACAGAGACCTCTCTCTCCTGTATTAACTCTATGTCTCTCGCCCACAGAGACCTCTCTCTCCTGTATTAACTGTATGCCTCTCGCCCTCAGAGACCTCTCTCTCCTGTATTAACTCTATGTCTCTCGCCCTCAGAGACCTCTCTCTCCTGTATTAACTCTATGTCTCTCGCCCTCAGAGACCTCTCTCTCCTGTATTAACAATATGTCTCTCGCCCTCAGAGACCTCTCTCTCCTGTATTAACTCTATGTCTCTCGCCCTCAGAGACCTCTCTCTCTCCTGTATTAACTGTATGTCTCTCACCCTCAGAGACCTCTCTCTCCTGTATTAACTGTATGTCTCTCGCCCTCAGAGACCTCTCTCTCTTGTATTAACTTTATGTCTCTCGCCCTCAAGACCTCTCTCTCTCTCCTGTATTAACTGTATGTCTCTCGCCCTCAGAGACCTCTCTCTCCTGTATCAACTGTATGTCTCTCGCCCTCAGAGACCTCTCTCTCTCCTGTATTAACTGTATGTCTCTCGCCCTCAGAGACCTCTCTCTCCTGTATCAACTGTATGTCTCTCGCCCTCAGACCTCTCTCTCCTGTATTAACCCTATGTCTCTCGCCCACAGAGACCTCTCTCTCCTGTATTAACTCTATGTCTCTCGCCCTCAGAGATCTCTCTCTCCTGTATTAACCCTATGTCTCTCGCCCACAGAGACCTCTCTCTCCTGTATTAACTCTATGTCTCTCGCCCTCAGAGACCTCTCTCTCCTGTATTAACTGTATGTCTCTCGCCCTCAGAGACCTCTCTCTCTTGTATTAACTGTATGTCTCTCGCCCTCAAGACCTCTCTCTCTCTCCTGTATTAACTGTATGTCTCTCGCCCTCAGAGACCTCTCTCTCCTGTATCAACTGTATGTCTCTCGCCCTCAGAGACCTCTCTCTCCTGTATTAACCCATTCTGACCGGGCACCCATTTGGTGTTGGCATCATGTTATGCTTTAGCTATTGAAAAATAGCAGATCTACAAGCTCATATCGCGCCACCGAGTGGCGCGATACGAGCTTGTAGGTCTGCTATTTTTTTTTTTATCGAAGAACGACTGACATTTTTTTAATCTGATCTCAGGTCAGAATGGGTTTAATGAGACCAGTGTGTGTCCAGTGGAAACCTCGTATGAATCTGATCTCAGGTCAGAATGGGTTAACTGTATGTCTCTCGCCCTCAGACCTCTCTCTCCTGTATTAACCCTATGTCTCTCGCCCTCAGAGACCTCTCTCTCCTGTATTAACCCTATGTCTCTCGCCCACAGAGACCTCTCTCTCCTGTATTAACTGTATGTCTCTCGCCCTCAGAGATCTCTCTCTCTCTCCTGTATTAACTCTATGTCTCTCGCCCTCAGAGACCTCTCTCTCCTATATTAACCCTATGTCTCTCGCCCTCAGACCTCTCTCTCCTGTATTAACTGTATGTCTCTCGCCCTCAGAGACCTCTCTCTCCTGTATTAACTCTATGTCTCTCGCCCTCAGAGACCTCTCTCTCCTGTATTAACCCTATGTCTCTCGCCCACAGAGACCTCTCTCTCCTGTATTAACTGTATGCCTCTCGCCCTCAGAGACCTCTCTCTCCTGTATTAACTCTATGTCTCTCGCCCTCAGAGACCTCTCTCTCTTGTATTAACTGTATGTCTCTCGCCCTCAGAGACCTCTCTCTCCTGTATCAACTGTATGTCTCTCGCCCTCAGAGACCTCTCTCTCTTGTATTAACTGTATGTCTCTCGCCCTCAAGACCTCTCTCTCTCTCCTGTATTAACTGTATGTCTCTCGCCCTCAGAGACCTCTCTCTCCTGTATTAACTCTATGTCTCTCGCCCTCAGAGACCTCTCTCTCCTGTATTAACAATATGTCTCTCGCCCTCAGAGACCTCTCTCTCTCCTGTATTAACTGTATGTCTCTCGCCCTCAGACCTCTCTCTCCTGTATTAACTCTATGTCTCTCGCCCTCAGAGACCTCTCTCTCTCCTGTATTAACTGTATGTCTCTCACCCTCAGAGACCTCTCTCTCCTGTATTAACTGTATGTCTCTCGCCCTCAGAGACCTCTCTCTCTTGTATTAACTTTATGTCTCTCGCCCTCAAGACCTCTCTCTCTCTCCTGTATTAACTGTATGTCTCTCGCCCTCAGAGACCTCTCTCTCCTGTATCAACTGTATGTCTCTCGCCCTCAGAGACCTCTCTCTCTCCTGTATTAACTGTATGTCTCTCGCCCTCAGAGACCTCTCTCTCCTGTATCAACTGTATGTCTCTCGCCCTCAGACCTCTCTCTCCTGTATTAACCCTATGTCTCTCGCCCACAGAGACCTCTCTCTCCTGTATTAACTCTATGTCTCTCGCCCTCAGAGATCTCTCTCTCCTGTATTAACCCTATGTCTCTCGCCCACAGAGACCTCTCTCTCCTGTATTAACTCTATGTCTCTCGCCCTCAGAGACCTCTCTCTCCTGTATTAACTGTATGTCTCTCGCCCTCAGAGACCTCTCTCTCTTGTATTAACTGTATGTCTCTCGCCCTCAAGACCTCTCTCTCTCTCCTGTATTAACTGTATGTCTCTCGCCCTCAGAGACCTCTCTCTCCTGTATCAACTGTATGTCTCTCGCCCTCAGAGACCTCTCTCTCCTGTATTAACTGTATGTCTCTCGCCCTCAGAGACCTCTCTCTCCTGTATTAACCCATTCTGACCGGGCACCCATTTGGTGTTGGCATCATGTTATGCTTTGGCTATTGAAAAATAGCAGATCTACAAGCTCATATCGCGCCACCGAGTGGCGCGATACGAGCTTGTAGGTCTGCTATTTTTTTTTTTATCGAAGAACGACTGACATTTTTTTAATCTGGTCTCAGGTCAGAATGGGTTTAATCAGACCAGTGTGTGTCCAGTGGAAACCTCGTATGAATCTGATCTCAGGTCAGAATGGGTTAACTGTATGTCTCTCGCCCTCAGACCTCTCTCTCCTGTATTAACCCTATGTCTCTCGCCCTCAGAGACCTCTCTCTCCTGTATTAACCCTATGTCTCTCGCCCACAGAGACCTCTCTCTCCTGTATTAACTGTATGTCTCTCGCCCTCAGAGATCTCTCTCTCTCTCCTGTATTAACTCTATGTCTCTCGCCCTCAGAGACCTCTCTCTCCTATATTAACCCTATGTCTCTCGCCCTCAGACCTCTCTCTCCTGTATTAACTGTATGTCTCTCGCCCTCAGAGACCTCTCTCTCCTGTATTAACTCTATGTCTCTCGCCCTCAGAGACCTCTCTCTCCTGTATTAACCCTATGTCTCTCGCCCACAGAGACCTCTCTCTCCTGTATTAACTGTATGTCTCTCGCCCTCAGAGACCTCTCTCTCCTGTATTAACTCTATGTCTCTCGCCCTCAGAGACCTCTCTCTCCTGTATTAACTGTATGTCTCTCGCCCTCAGAGACCTCTCTCTCTTGTATTAACTTTATGTCTCTCGCCCTCAAGACCTCTCTCTCTCTCCTGTATTAACTGTATGTCTCTCGCCCTCAGAGACCTCTCTCTCCTGTATCAACTGTATGTCTCTCGCCCTCAGAGACCTCTCTCTCTCCTGTATTAACTGTATGTCTCTCGCCCTCAGAGACCTCTCTCTCCTGTATCAACTGTATGTCTCTCGCCCTCAGACCTCTCTCTCCTGTATTAACCCTATGTCTCTCGCCCACAGAGACCTCTCTCTCCTGTATTAACTCTATGTCTCTCGCCCTCAGAGACCTCTCTCTCCTGTATTAACTGTATGTCTCTCGCCCTCAGAGACCTCTCTCTCTTGTATTAACTGTATGTCTCTCGCCCTCAAGACCTCTCTCTCTCTCCTGTATTAACTGTATGTCTCTCGCCCTCAGAGACCTCTCTCTCCTGTATCAACTGTATGTCTCTCGCCCTCAGAGACCTCTCTCTCCTGTAGAGACCTCTCTCTCCTGTATTAACTGTATGTCTCTCGCCCACAGAGACCTCTCTCTCCTGTATTAACCCTATGTCTCTCGCCCACGGAGACCTCTCTCCTGTATTAACTCTATGTCTCTCGCCCTCAGAGACCTCTCTCTCCTGTATTAACCCTATGTCTCTCGCCCTCAGACCTCTCTCTCCTGTATTAACCATATGTCTCTCGCCCACAGAGACCTCTCTCTCCTGTATTAACTGTATGTCTCTCGCCCTCAGAGACCTCTCTCTCCTGTATTAACTCTATGTCTCTCGCCCTCAGAGACCTCTCTCTCCTGTATTAACTCTATGTCTCTCGCCCTCGGAGACCTCTCTCTCTCCTGTATTAACTGTATGTCTCTCGCCCTCAGAGACCTCTCTCTCTTGTATTAACTGTATGTCTCTCACCCTCAGAGACCTCTCTCTCCTGTATTAACCCTATGTCTCTCGCCCACAGAGACCTCTCTCTCCTGTATTAACTGTATGCCTCTCGCCCTCAGAGACCTCTCTCTCCTGTATTAACTCTATGTCTCTCGCCCTCAGAGACCTCTCTCTCTTGTATTAACTGTATGTCTCTCGCCCTCAGAGACCTCTCTCTCCTGTATCAACTGTATGTCTCTCGCCCTCAGAGACCTCTCTCTCTTGTATTAACTGTATGTCTCTCGCCCTCAAGACCTCTCTCTCTCTCCTGAATTAACTGTATGTCTCTCGCCCTCAGAGACCTCTCTCTCCTGTATTAACTCTATGTCTCTCGCCCTCAGAGACCTCTCTCTCCTGTATTAACAATATGTCTCTCGACCTCAGAGACCTCTCTCTCCAGTATTAACTCTATGTCTCTCGCCCTCAGAGACCTCTCTCTCTCCTGTATTAACTGTATGTCTCTCGCCCTCAGAGATCTCTCTCCTGTATTAACTCTATGTCTCTCGCCCTCAGAGACCTCTCTCTCTCCTGTATTAACTGTATGTCTCTCGCCCTCAGAGACCTCTCTCCTGTATTAACCCTATATCTTTCGCCCTCAGACCTCTCTCTAATGTATTAACCCTATGTCTCTCGCCCTCAGAGATCTCTCTCTCTCTCCTGTATTAACTCTATGTCTCTCGCTCTCAGAGACCTCTCTCTCCTGTATTAACCCTATGTCTCTCGCCCTCAGAGACCTCTCTCTCTCCTGCATTAACCCTATGTCTCTCGCCCTCAGAGACCTCTCTCTCCTGTATTAACTATATGTCTCTCGCCCTCAGAGACCTCTCTCTCCTGTATTAACTGTATGTCTCTCGCCCTCAGAGACCTCTCTCCTGTATTAACCCTATGTCTCTCGCCCTCAGAGACCTCTCTCTCTCTCCTGTATTAACTGTATGTCTCTCGCCCTCAGAGACCTCTCTCTCCTGTATTAACCCTATGTCTCTCGCCCTCAGAGATCTCTCTCTCTCCTGTATTAACTATGTCTCTCGCCCTCAGAGTCCTCTCTCTCCTGTACTAACTGTATGTCTCTCGCCCTCAGAGACCTCTCTCCTGTATTAACTGTATGTCTCTCGCCCTCAGAGACCTCTCTCTCCTGTATTAACCCTATGTCTCTCGCCCTCAGAGATCTCTCTCTCTCTCCTGTATTAACTCTATGTCTCTCGCCCTCAGAGACCTCTCTCTCCTGTATTAACCCTATGTCTCTCGCACTCAGAGACCTCTCTCTCTCTCTCCTGTATTAACTTTGTCTCTCGCCCTCAGAGACCTCTCTCTCCTGTATTAACTGTATGTCTCTCGCCCTCAGAGTCCTCTCTCTCCTGTACTAACTGTATGTCTCTCGCCCTCAGAGACCTCTCTCTCCTGTATTAACCCTATGTCTCTCGCCCTCAAAGACCTCTCTCTCCTGTATTAACTGTATGTCTCTCGCCCTCACTGGACAACACTCCACACGTCTTAGTCTCATCTCCCTTCCCTTAAACACACTGGACAACGCTCCACACGTCTTAGTCTCATCTCCCTTTTCTAAAACACCCTGGAAAACGCTCCACATGTCCTACTCTCTTTTCCCTTCTCTGAAACACCCTGTACAACGCTCCACACGTCCCAGACTCTTCTCCCTTCTCTAAAACACCCTGGATAACACTCCACACATCCCAGACTCTTGTTGCTTCTCTAAATCACCCTGGATAATGCTCCACGCATCCTAGTCTCATCTTCCTTTTCTAAAACACACTAGACAACGCTCCACACGTCCTAGACTCTTTTTCCTCCTCTAAAACACCCTGGACAATGCTCCAGAGTTATACTGGAAAGAGAGAGAGGTAGAACACTCGGTAGCGAGCCTACGAGCTTGTAGATCTGCTATTTTTGAAAAATCGAAGAACGACTGACACATAAACATAGCTTTTCCAGAAAACTCTCAGGATGTAGAAGACATTTTTAGAATCTGATCTCAGGTCAAAATGGGTTGATGTAGAGCGAAAACATACAAGACACTATCCCTGAGGGACTTCGCCGAGTCTGCTCCAATGAGAGGCTTACTTGTCGGGGGTGGAGGCGCCTGGCGACAGCGCCCGGTGGGCGGGGCTGAGCAGGTTCTGGTTGCTCTGGCTGTCCGACAGGCCGCTGCTGGTGGAGAGAGAGAGAGAATGAGAGAGAGAGTGAATAAGAGAGAGAGAGTAAAAGCGTGCGTGCGTGCGTGTGTGCGTGCCAATGCTCCACACCTCCCAGACTCTTCTCCCTTCCCTAAAACACCCTGGACAACGCTCCACACGTCCTAGACTCTTTTCCTTCCATTATGCATTAGCTATTGAAAAATAGCAGATGTACAAGCTCGTAGCGCGCCACTAAGTAAGAGAGAGAGATAGATATAGAGAGAGAGAGAGAGAGAGAGAGAGAGAGAGAGAGAGAGAGAGAGAGAGAGAGTGAATAAGAGAGAGAGAGAGTAAAAGCGTGCATGCATGTGCGTGCGTGCCAATGCTCCAGACCTCCCAGACTCATCTCCCTTCTCTAAAACATCCTGGACAACGCTCCACACAACCTGCCACTGGCCTGGGGTCAGTCAGTCTGTACAGTAACACACTGAAGTCAACCTGCCACTGGCCTGGGGTCAGTCAGTCAGTACAGTAACACACTGAAGTCAACCTGCCACTGGCCTGAGGTCAATCAGTACAGTAACACACTGAAGTCAACCTGCCACTGGCCTGAGGTCAGTCAATCAGTACAGTAACATACTGAAGTCAACCTGCCACTGGCCTGAGGTCAGTCAGTCAGTACAGTAACACACTGAAGTCAACCTGCCACTGGCCTGAGGTCAGTCAATCAGTACAGTAACATACTGAAGTCAACCTGCCACTGGTCTGAGATCAGTCAGTTTGTACAGTAACATACTGAAGTCAACCTGCCACTGGCCTGGGGTCAGTCAGTCAGTCAGTACAGTAACATACTGAAGTCAACCTGCCACTGGTCTGAGATCAGTCAGTCTGTACAGTAACATACTGAAGTCAACCTGCCACTGGCCTGAGGTCAGTCAGTCAGTACAGTAACATACTGAAGTCAACCTGCCACTGGCCTGAGGTCAGTCAGTCTGTACAGTAACATACTGAAGTCAACCTGCCACTGGCCTGAGGTCAGTCAGTCAGTACAGTAACATACTGAAGTCAACCTGCCACTGGTCTGGAGCATGTCTGAAATACATGTCAGAGCTGAAATCGACATGGTGTAATGTTAGAGTGCACAGAAGACATGTAAATATTAAATAAATGCTTAAACATGTAGCTAGGTGTAATGTTAGAGACTGCCACTGGCCTGAGGTCAGTCAGTCAGTACAGTAACATACTGAAGTCAACCTGCCACTGGCCTGAGGTCAGTCAGTACAGTAACATACTGAAGTCAACCTGCCACTGGCCTGGGGTCAGTCAGTCAGTACAGTAACATACTGAAGTCAACCTGCCACTGGCCTGGGGTCAGTCAGTTTGTACAGTAACATATTGAAGTCAACCTGCCACTGGCCTGAGGTCAGTCAGTCAGTACAGTAACATACTGAAGTCAACCTGCCACTGGTCTGAGATCAGTCAGTTTGTACAGTAACATACTGAAGTCAACCTGCCACTGACCTGGGGTCAGTCAGTTTGTACAGTAACATACTGAAGTCAACCTGCCACTGGCCTGAGGTCAGTCATTCGGTACAGTAACATACTGAAGTCAACCTGCCACTGGCCTGGGGTCAGTCAGTCAGTACAGTAACACACTGAAGTCAACCTGCCACTGGTCTGAGATCAGTCAGTTTGTACAGTAACATACTGAAGTCAACCTGCCACTGACCTGGGGTCAGTCAGTTTGTACAGTAACATACTGAAGTCAACCTGCCACTGGCCTGGGGTCAGTCAGTCAGTACAGTAACACACTGAAGTCAACCTGCCACTGACCTGGGGTCAGTCAGTCAGTACAGTAACATACTGAAGTCAACCTGCCACTGGTCTGAGATCAGTCAGTTTGTACAGTAACATACTGAAGTCAACCTGCCACTGGCCTGAGGTCAGTCATTCAGTACAGTAACATACTGAAGTCAACCTGCCACTGGCCTGAGGTCAGTCAGTCAGTACAGTAACATACTGAAGTCAACCTGCCACTGGCCTGGGGTCAGTCAGTCAGTACAGTAACACACTGAAGTCAACCTGCCACTGGCCTGGGGTCAGTCTGTACAGTAACACATTGAAGTCAACCTGCCACTGGCCTGAGGTCAGTCAGTCAGTACAGTAACACACTGAATTCAACCTGCCACTGGCCTGAGGTCAGTCAGTCAGTACAGTAACACACTGAAGTCAACCTGCCACTGGCCTGAGGTCAGTCAGTCTGTACAGTAACACACTGAAGTCAACCTGCCACTGGCCTGAGGTCAGTCAGTCAGTACAGTAACATACTGAAGTCAACCTGCCACTGGCCTGGGGTCAGTCTGTACAGTAACACACTGAAGTCAACCTGCCACTGGCCTGAGGTCAGTCAGTCAGTACAGTAACATACTGAAGTCAACCTGCCACTGGTCTGGAGCATGTCTGAAATACATGTCAGAGCTGAAATCGACATGGTGTAATGTTAGAGTACACAGAAGACATGTAAATATTAAATAAATGCTTACACATGTAGCTAGGTGTAATGTTAGAGTCTGCCACTGGCCTGAGGTCAGTCAGTCAGTCAGTACAGTAACATACTGAAGTCAACCTGCCACTGGCAGAGGGCCACTATAGTTCCACACTCACTCCAGAGGGCCACTATAGTTCCACACTCACTCCAGAGGGCCACTATAGTTCCACACTCACTCCAGAGGCCAATATAGTTCCACACTCACTCCAGAGAGGCCAATATAGTTCCACACTCACTCCAGAGGGCCACTATAGTTCCACACTCACTCCAGAGAGGCCACTATAGTTCCACACTCACTCCAGAGGGCCGCTATAGTTCCACACTCACTCCAGAGGGCCACTATACTTCCACACTCACTCCAGAGGGCCACTATAGTTCCACACTCACTCCAGAGGGCCACTATAGTTCCACACTCAATCACTCCAGAGGGCCACTATAGTTCCACACTCACTCCAGAGGGCCACTATAGTTCCACACTCACTCCAGAGGGCCGCTATAGTTCCACACTCACTCCAGAGGGCCACTATAGTTCCACACTCACTCCAGAGGGCCAAGTTGCATATTACTTTCGTAGCAAAAATAGCCGATCTACTGGCCACTTCCGTTTCGTCTTCACAGACTGTACGCCCAAACATGCCGTCTAGGCCAGCGGATGGCGTGAGTACGGTCCTGAGACAGCCTAGCCCATGATCCCAGGATGGAGAGCAACAGAAACATGCCGGGGGGGATGATTTGTCTCATGTTTCTGTGTCAGTGGTTCTCAAACATTTCCATGTCAAGGACCCCAAAAAATATCTGTATTTAGCCTCTGACCCCCATCTGAAAATATGTTGTTCCAGGGACCCCCCTCCCGCCCGCAGAAGCAAAGAGTTGAGTTAAAAACGTTCGCTCTGAAAGATTATATATTCAAAGATTTGTGCCACATTTTCAAGACTTTTCAAAAATAGCAGACCTACAAGCTCGTCGCGCGGCACAGATCTGCTATTTTTCAATAGCTAAACACCAAATGGGGTTCCCGTCCAGAATGTGCTAACATCCACAAACGTATTTATTCATAAAGGCATGGATATTTACATGTCTGCTTTTAAAACAGAGAACACAGAAAGCTAAACACTCAAAAACTAAGTACTAAGTACATTTACTTAAGTACAGTTTTGAGATATTTTAGATATCTACAGTAACTCCACTATATTTATCTGACAGCTTTAGCTACTATAGTTACTTTGAAGATTGTATTATTATTATTACAATTATTATTACAACATTAACCACTTCAGCCCTATATACATTTCAGCCTATTGAAAATAGCCGATCTACAAGCTCACAATGCGTCGTGATGCGACGCATTGCGAGCTTGTAGATCGTCTATTTTCAATTTATTGTTTTATACATTATTTTGTAAACTTTAAATGGGACATTCTGCATAATGAGTAAGTTTATTTTTCCATTCCTATAAGACAATAATTCTGCTGCTCTGACTAAACTCAGTCTAATCAATCCGTCCTCAAATCTTCTATTAACAGCTAGGTGTGACTCCTCTGTGGACCACCAGAGGGTGCTCAAACACCACCAGTGGTTCTAGTACTGGCAACCTCTGGCCTACAGGAGAGGAGAGGAGAGGGGCATAATATTTGTAGGAAAGGGAAGGCAAAAGTAAGTATTAATTCATTATTATTCCCCCGACACGGCCCACACTCACTCCAGAGGGCCGCTATAGTTCCACACTCACTCCAGAGGGCCACTATAGTTCCACACTCACTCCAGAGGGCCACTATAGTTCCACACTCACTCCAGAGGGCCACTATAGTTCCACACTCACTCCAGAGGGCCACTATAGTTCCACACTCACTCCAGAGAGGCCAATATAGTTCCACACTCACTCCAGAGGGCCACTATAGTTCCACACTCACTCCAGAGGGCCACTATAGTTCCACACTCACTCCAGAGAGGCCACTATAGTTCCACACTCACTCCAGAGGGCCACTATAGTTCCACACTCACTCCAGAGGGCCACTATAGTTCCACACTCACTCCAGAGGGCCACTATAGTTCCACACTCACTCCAGAGGGCCACTATAGTTCCACACTCACTCCAGAGGGCCACTATAGTTCCACACTCACTCCAGAGGGCCACTATAGTTCCACACTCACTCCAGAGAGGCCACTATAGTTCCACACTCACTCCAGAGGGCCACTATAGTTCCACACTCACTCACTCCAGAGGGCCACTATAGTTCCACACTCACTCCAGAGGGCCACTATAGTTCCACACTCACTCCAGAGGGCCACTATAGTTCCACACTCACTCCAGAGGGCCGCTATAGTTCCACACTCACTCCAGAGGGCCACTATAGTTCCACACTCACTCCAGAGGGCCGCTATAGTTCCACACTCACTCCAGAGAGGCCACTATAGTTCCACACTCACTCCAGAGGGCCACTATAGTTCCACACTCACCCCAGAGGGCCAAGTTGCATATTACTGTCGTAGCAAAAATAGCCGATATACAAGCTTTTTGTCTCCACCATACATAAACATAAACATCAAATCGAATAACACCCTCATCACTGACAAGCTTGACGTAGCAAACCATTTGAACATCTTCTTTACAAACATTGCAACAATGCTGGTTAACAAACTGCCCTCCCACTCTGGGCGTTTTGGTGTAGAGCACATCAAAGCCTTCTACACAAACCTAGGTGTTTGTAAAGATGATTTTAAAATGGCAATGGTAACAACTGAGGAGGTACTTAAAAAACTGAGTGCCCTCCAACCCCACAAGGCCACTGGCCATGACAATATACCCTCCAAATTTCTCAGAGACTCAGCCTTTTCCATAGCTCCAGTCATCACCCACATAGTAAACCTCTCCATCAAACAGAGACAGGTCCCCCCAAGATTTTAAACTGGCCAAAGTAACCCCCCTGTACAAAAAAGGGAGTAAATTAGAACCCGGCAACTACCGCCCTATTTCTATTCTAAGCTCCATCTCGAAAGTGATGGAAAAAATAGTCTATGAACAGGTTGAAAAGTATCTTGCCACTAATAAATTGCTGTACGAGTTCCAATCTGGGTTCAGAACATCCCACTCCACTGACACATGCCTCCTCTATTTGAGCGACCACATCAAACACGAGGTGGACGCTGGAAAATACTGCGGCATGGTCATGCTGGACCTCCAAAAGGCTTTTGACACCGTGAACCACTCCATACTGGTTAACAAGCTTAAAGCTATTGGTTTTGATAGCACATCAGTGAGCTGGATGCAATCCTACCTGGAGGGGAGAGAACAGATGGTGGAGGTGAACGGAACACTGTCCCCTCCCCTCCCAGTGAGCTGTGGTGTCCCACAAGGAAGCATACTAGGGCCTTTACTGTTCCTTATATATGTCAACGACATGACTGCAACTTGTTCCTGTTCGCAGATGACTCAGCACTGCTGGTCTCGGACAGGAACAAACTGCAGGTTGAAAAGACCCTCAGCTCTGAACTCGGTAGAATCTGCACCTGGCTCGCTGATAACAAACTATCCTTACACCTGGGAAAAACTGAATCCATCCTCTTCGGATCAAATAGTAATCTCAGCAAGGCAGATGGCTTCTTGGTTAGAGTGGGTGACAATATTATCACACGAAAAGATCAAATTACCTACCTAGGTTCCATCCTGGAGGCCAATCTTTCCGGTGATAAAATGGCCACCAACGTAATCAAAAAAGTCAATCAAAGAACAAGATTCCTTTACAGGATCTCCTCACTGGTCAGCAAAAACACCTTGAAGACCTTAACAGGAGCCCTCGTACAAGGTTTCTTTGACTATGCATCCACCTCTTGGTACCACAGCACCTCAAAGGCCCTTAAAACAAGGCTCCAGACCTCCCAAAACAAACTGGTCAGGCTCCTACTTGGCCTCACCCCCCGAACCCACCTCACCCCTGCCCACTTTGACAGGCTGGGATGGCTTAGGGTCGACGACAGAGTACAGCATCTTGCAATGGGTCTGGTCCACAAGATTCGATACACCACCAAGATACCCATGTACCTGTCTAAATACTTCCTTAATGTAAACGAAGTCCACACCCACAACACCAGAGGGAGTGCAACAAACCATGTACAACCCAGATTCGGCACAAACAAGGGACCAAATTATTTTCGCTCCTATGCCACCAAAATGTGGAACGCCCTACCAACAGTCATTAAGACATGTGAATCCCTTGACTCCTTCAAAACCGCTCTCAAAGGGCACCTACGGATGGCTGCAATTCGAAACTGGCCTCTGTAAAATCTGAATCCCCCCCACCCCACCCCCCCCCCCCATTTCCCCTCACTGTATAATGTATATTTTCCCTTTTTTGCTTCCTGTTCTGTTCTTTAGCTACATAGAAATGTCTATTTGTATGTCTCTAAATGTTTGTATGTCTCTAAATGTTTTGATGAATTGAACAATGTGGACCCTGTTGTAAACAAGTGTAATGCTTAATTGGGTCGTCCACTCACAGTTAAGTCTTT
This sequence comes from Protomyctophum parallelum, assembly GCF_964188405.1. Classification (NCBI taxonomy): domain Eukaryota; kingdom Metazoa; phylum Chordata; class Actinopteri; order Myctophiformes; family Myctophidae; genus Protomyctophum; species Protomyctophum parallelum. The sequence goes on along the minus strand of NC_139712.1, from coordinate 52,327,407 downwards.
GTATTGAGTTTGTGCTTAAAATGTACTGTAAATTCTACAAACTGTTAATAAATATTTCAATCAATCAAAAAAACAGGATCATAGAATGCAGAGAGACAGTAAACTATAGGATCATAGAATGCAGAGAGACAGTAAACTATAGGATCATAGAATGCAGAGACAGTGTAGTGTCTCAGTAAACTACAGGATCATAGAATGCAGAGAGACAGTAAACTATAGGATCATAGAATGCAGAGAGACAGTAAACTATAGGATCATAGAATGCAGAGAGACAGTGTTGTGTCTCAGTAAACTACAGGTTACTAACATAAACATCAAATCGAATAACACCCTCATCACTGACAAGCTTGACGTAGCAAACCATTTGAACATCTTCTTTACAAACATTGCAACAATGCTGGTTAACAAACTGCCCTCCCACTCTGGGCGTTTTGGTGTAGAGCACATCAAAGCCTTCTACACAAACCTAGGTGTTTGTAAAGATGATTTTAAAATGGCAATGGTAACAACTGAGGAGGTACTTAAAAAACTGAGTGCCCTCCAACCCCACAAGGCCACTGGCCATGACAATATACCCTCCAAATTTCTCAGAGACTCAGCCATTTCCATAGCTCCAGTCATCACCCACATAGTAAACCTCTCCATCAAACAGGGACAGGTCCCCCAAGATTTTAAACTGGCCAAAGTAACCCCCCTGTACAAAAAAGGGAGTAAATTAGAACCCGGCAACTACCGCCCTATTTCTATTCTAAGCTCCATCTCGAAAGTGATGGAAAAAATAGTCTATGAACAGGTTGAAAAGTATCTTGCCACTAATAAATTGCTGTACGAGTTCCAATCTGGGTTCAGAACATCCCACTCCACTGACACATGCCTCCTCTATTTGAGCGACCACATCAAACACGAGGTGGACGCTGGAAAATACTGCGGCATGGTCATGCTGGACCTCCAAAAGGCTTTTGACACCGTGAACCACTCCATACTGGTTAACAAGCTTAAAGCTATTAGTTTTGATAGCACATCAGTGAGCTGGATGCAATCCTACCTGGAGGGAGAGAACAGATGGTGGAGGTGAACGGAACACTGTCCCCTCCCCTCCCAGTGAGCTGTGGTGTCCCACAAGGAAGCATATACTAGGGCCTTTACTGTTCCTTATATGTCAACGACATGACTTCAGCTTGTGACTGCAACTTGTTCCTGTTCGCAGATGACTCAGCACTGCTGGTCTCGGACAGGAACAAACTGCAGGTTGAAAAGACCCTCAGCTCTGAACTCGGTAGAATCTGCACCTGGCTCGCTGATAACAAACTATCCTTACACCTGGGAAAAACTGAATCCATCCTCTTCGGATCAAATAGTAATCTCAGCAAGGCAGATGGCTTCTTGGTTAGAGTGGGTGACAATATTATCACACGAAAAGATCAAATTACCTACCTAGGTTCCATCCTGGAGGCCAATCTTTCCGGTGATAAAATGGCCACCAACGTAATCAAAAAAGTCAATCAAAGAACAAGATTCCTTTACAGGATCTCCTCACTGGTCAGCAAAAACACCTTGAAGACCTTAACAGGAGCCCTCGTACAAGGTTTCTTTGACTATGCATCCACCTCTTGGTACCACAGCACCTCAAAGGCCCTTAAAACAAGGCTCCAGACCTCCCAAAACAAACTGGTCAGGCTCCTACTTGGCCTCACCCCCCAAGCCACCTCACCCCTGCCCACTTTGACAGGCTGGGATGGCTTAGGGTCGACGACAGAGTACAGCATCTTGCAATGGGTCTGGTCCACAAGATTCGACACACCACCAAGATACCCATGTACCCGTCTAAATACTTCCTTAATGTAAACGAAGTCCACACCCACAACACCAGAGGGAGTGCAACAAACCATGTACAACCCAGATTCGGCACAAACAAGGGACTAAATTATTTTTGCTCCTATGCCACCAAAATGTGGAACGCCCTATCAACAGTCATTAAGACATGTGAATCCCTTGACTCCTTCAAAACCGCTCTCAAAGGGCACCTACGGATGGCTGCAATTCGAAACTGGCCTCTGTAAAATCTGGATAGGATCATAGAATGCAGAGAGACGGTAAACTATAGGATCATAGAATGCAGAGAGACAGTAAACTATAGGATCATAGAATGCAGAGAGACAGTGTAGTCTCAGTAAACTATAGATCATAGAATGCAGAGAGACAGTAAACTATAGGATCATAGAATGCAGAGAGACAGTAAACTATAGGATCATAGAATGCAGAGAGACAGTAAACTATAGGATCATAGAATGCAGAGAGACAGTGTAGCGTCTCAGTAAACTATAGGGTCATATAATGCAGAGAGACAGTGTAGTGTCTCAGTAAACTATAGGATCATAGAATGCAGAGAGACAGTAAACTATAGGATCATAGAATGCAGAGAGACAGTAAACTATAGGATCATAGAATGCAGAGAGACAGTGTAGTGTCTCAGTAAACTATAGGATCATAGAATGCAGAGAGACAGTAAACTATAAGATCATATAATGCAGAGAGACAGTAAACTATAGGATCATAGAATGCAGAGAGACAGTAAACTATAGGATCATAGAATGCAGAGACAGTGTAGTGTCTCAGTAAACTATAGGATCATAGAATGCAGAGAGACAGTAAACTATAGGATCATAGAATGCAGAGAGACAGTAAACTATAGGATCATAGAATGCAGAGAGACAGTGTAGTCTCAGTAAACTATAGATCATAGAATGCAGAGAGACAGTAAACTATAGGATCATAGAATGCAGAGAGACAGTAAACTATAGGATCATAGAATGCAGAGAGACAGTAAACTATAGGATCATAGAATGCAGAGAGACAGTGTAGCGTCTCAGTAAACTATAGGGTCATATAATGCAGAGAGACAGTGTAGTGTCTCAGTAAACTATAGGATCATAGAATGCAGAGAAACAGTAAACTATAGGATCATAGAATGCAGAGAGACAGTAAACTATAGGATCATAGAATGCAGAGAGACAGTGTAGTGTCTCAGTAAACTATAGGATCATAGAATGCAGCGAGACAGTAAACTATAAGATCATAGAATGCAGAGAGACAGTAAACTATAGGATCATAGAATGCAGAGAGACAGTAAACTATAGGATCATAGAATGCAGAGAGACAGTGTAGTGTCTCAGTAAACTATAGGATCATAGAATGCAGAGAGACAGTAAACTATAGGATCATAGAATGCAGAGAGACAGTAAACTATAGGATCATAGAATGCAGAGAGACAGTGTAGTGTCTCAGTAAACTATAGGATCATAGAATGCAGAGAGACAGTAAACTATAGGATCATAGAATGCAGAGAGACAGTAAACTATAGGATCATAGAATGCAGAGAGACAGTAAACTATAGGATCATAGAATGCAGAGAGACAGTGTAGCGTCTCAGTAAACTATAGGGTCATATAATGCAGAGAGACAGTGTAGTGTCTCAGTAAACTATAGGATCATAGAATGCAGAGAGACAGTAAACTATAGGATCATAGAATGCAGAGAGACAGTAAACTATAGGATCATAGAATGCAGAGAGACAGTGTAGTGTCTCAGTAAACTATAGGATCATAGAATGCAGAGAGACAGTAAACTATAGGATCATAGAATGCAGAGAGACAGTAAACTATAGGATCATAGAATGCAGAGAGACAGTGTAGTCTCAGTAAACTATAGATCATAGAATGCAGAGAGACAGTAAACTATAGGATCATAGAATGCAGAGAGACAGTAAACTATAGGATCATAGAATGCAGAGAGACAGTAAACTATAGGATCATAGAATGCAGAGAGACAGTGTAGCGTCTCAGAAAACTATAGGGTCATATAATGCAGAGAGACAGTGTAGTGTCTCAGTAAACTATAGGATCATAGAATGCAGAGAGACAGTAAACTATAGGATCATAGAATGCAGAGAGACAGTAAACTATAGGATCATAGAATGCAGAGAGACAGTGTAGTGTCTCAGTAAACTATAGGATCATAGAATGCAGAGAGACAGTAAACTATAGGATCATAGAATGCAGAGAGACAGTAAACTATAGGATCATAGAATGCAGAGAGACAGTAAACTATAGGATCATAGAATGCAGAGAGACAGTGTAGTCTCAGTAAACTATAGATCATAGAATGCAGAGAGACAGTAAACTATAGGATCATAGAATGCAGAGAGACAGTAAACTATAGGATCATAGAATGCAGAGAGACAGTAAACTATAGGATCATAGAATGCAGAGAGACAGTGTAGCGTCTCAGTAAACTATAGGGTCATATAATGCAGAGAGACAGTGTAGTGTCTCAGTAAACTATAGGATCATAGAATGCAGAGAAACAGTAAACTATAGGATCATAGAATGCAGAGAGACAGTAAACTATAGGATCATAGAATGCAGAGAGACAGTGTAGTGTCTCAGTAAACTATAGGATCATAGAATGCAGCGAGACAGTAAACTATAAGATCATAGAATGCAGAGAGACAGTGTAGTGTCTCAGTAAACTATAGGATCATAGAATGCAGCGAGACAGTAAACTATAAGATCATAGAATGCAGAGAGACAGTAAACTATAGGATCATAGAATGCAGAGAGACAGTAAACTATAGGATCATAGAATGCAGAGAGACAGTGTAGTGTCTCAGTAAACTATAGGATCATAGAATGCAGAGAGACAGTAAACTATAGGATCATAGAATGCAGAGAGACAGTAAACTATAGGATCATAGAATGCAGAGAGACAGTGTAGTGTCTCAGTAAACTATAGGATCATAGAATGCAGAGAGACAGTAAACTATAGGATCATAGAATGCAGAGAGACAGTAAACTATAGGATCATAGAATGCAGAGAGACAGTAAACTATAGGATCATAGAATGCAGAGAGACAGTGTAGCGTCTCAGTAAACTATAGGGTCATATAATGCAGAGAGACAGTGTAGTGTCTCAGTAAACTATAGGATCATAGAATGCAGAGAGACAGTAAACTATAGGATCATAGAATGCAGAGAGACAGTAAACTATAGGATCATAGAATGCAGAGAGACAGTGTAGTGTCTCAGTAAACTATAGGATCATAGAATGCAGAGAGACAGTAAACTATAGGATCATAGAATGCAGAGAGACAGTAAACTATAGGATCATAGAATGCAGAGAGACAGTAAACTATAGGATCATAGAATGCAGAGAGACAGTAAACTATAGGATCATAGAATGCAGAGAGACAGTGTAGTCTCAGTAAACTATAGATCATAGAATGCAGAGAGACAGTAAACTATAGGATCATAGAATGCAGAGAGACAGTAAACTATAGGATCATAGAATGCAGAGAGACAGTAAACTATAGGATCATAGAATGCAGAGAGACAGTAAACTATAGGATCATAGAATGCAGAGAGACAGTGTAGCGTCTCAGTAAACTATAGGGTCATATAATGCAGAGAGACAGTGTAGTGTCTCAGTAAACTATAGGATCATAGAATGCAGAGAGACAGTAAACTATAGGATCATAGAATGCAGAGAGACAGTAAACTATAGGATCATAGAATGCAGAGAGACAGTGTAGTGTCTCAGTAAACTATAGGATCATAGAATGCAGAGAGACAGTAAACTATAGGATCATAGAATGCAGAGAGACAGTAAACTATAGGATCATAGAATGCAGAGAGACAGTGTAGCGTCTCAGTAACCTATAGGATCATAGAATGCAGAGAGACAGTGTAGCGTCTCAGTAAACTATAGGATCATAGAATGCAGAGAGACAGTAAACTATAGGATCATAGAATGCAGAGAGACAGTAAACTATAGGATCATAGAATGCAGAGAGACAGTGTAGTGTCTCAGTAAACTATAGGATCATAGAATGCAGAGAGACAGTGTAGCGTCTCACTAAACTATAGGATCATAGAATGCAGAGAGACAGTAAACTATAGGATCATAGAATGCAGAGAGACAGTGTAGCGTCTCAGTAAACTATAGGATCATAGAATGCAGAGAGACAGTAAACTATAGGATCATAGGCCCTCATTTATCAATCGAGTGTAAAATCTGCCACAGATTCGAGTGCAGGTTTCGTAGTACACCCACGTCGCCACGGCATTTATAAAGTGATCGCAAACAGCTGATCCTTCCTTAATTTCGTTCTCACGTTAATAAATGTCACGGCTGAATTTGATCTTGCACTCCCTAATAACTCAAGCCTCGCCCTCGTTTTTGCGACCTGAAACACTGCTATACGATCTGGAAACCATGGTTACCGTGCCTTTCTGCCCGCCTCAAGTCACCCCCCCTCTCTCATACACACACACACACACACACACACACACACACACACACACACACACACACACACACACACACACACACACACAGACGCACACACGCTGCACGCACACGCAACTTGCAAGCCCAACTAACTGGTGTGTTGTTAATTAAAAAAACAACGAACACCTGCATGAATTAAATAAAGTTGTAGGCCTACCCTGTCTGTTTCCCTCTCACCTCGCTTGCCTTGCTGTCATGTCCACGCACGCACACACCTACATGACACATCGACATCGCATCGCCATGAATGGAATACGTTTGGGCTGGCCTATATTAATTTTACCCATTCGTGCACAGTGCACGGCGAAGGCGTGAGACTGCGCACTGCTGTGATATTAAAGTCCTGTGGGTGAGTGTCAGTGATGCCTGCATGAGAGATAGGCTATCATGTCGTCAAGGCAGTCATAATCAACGTTTATGTAGTGATTTGATCATTGATGAACGAATCATAAACATATGGATGAAGGCTTGCTTGCATGTGTGCTGGTATGTGTTGGCGACGCACGCCGCGGTCCCGTCCTCCCCCGACCCCCGAAAATGATCTCGCTTTTATCTGAACTGTCAAAACTGTCAAAACCGGCCCAGGCCGTAGCGTAACGGTCTGGGCACCGGACTGGTAATCCAGTCGCAGTGTGCCGCGGGTTCGACTCCCGGACCCGACACGGCCTTTACTGCATGTCATCCCCCCATCTCTCTCCCGTTTCCTGTCAGCCTACTGTCTGTCCCTTCAAAAATCAATAAAAGGCGTAAGCCGCAAAAAAATAATAAAATAAAAAAAAAAAAAAAAAAAACTGTCAAAACCTGTCTAAGCACTTATTTAAATGGTGAATGATTAAGCCCCTTACGCCTATAGCCTGCTAGTACTTACTACAAATAGGCAAGCTGTATGCTTGTCATTGTCACTTGGAAATAAAGGCATGCAGTCCATTTATGCCTTTTTTTTTATAATATCATAATCACATATGCCGCATCACTGCATGCGCTCCAAAATCATCTCACAAGTGCGCTCGCATAACAAGGCCAGTAAAGCACTGTTTGATTAAGCACAAACTAATACATTGTAAACATGTTATATTGTTTTTAATTGCGCGATTTTAATTACCTGTAAAGTTGGAAATCTCTCTCTTGTTTTTTATTGCATACACATACCGTTTTATATTAACATTTTAGGAGTGAAAACATATGTTTAAATGCCTGTGACAGCCTCTCAGCTGGTCAAACAATGCTGCTCCGCCGTTCTAAGACAGAAAAACAGGTGAGGACAAAACGTACGCCAGGTCCCGAGCAGACGTGGGTTTTGAACGTTGTCACGTTCAATTTCAAGCTTTGCCGGAAATGTTAAATCCCGAAAATGTCGTTAATTTCGGCGTGCGCCCATATTTTGGCGTACGCATGGTTGATAAATGAGGGCCATAGAATGCAGAGAGACAGTAAACTATAGGATCATAGAATGCAGAGAGACAGTAAACTATAGGATCATAGAATGCAGAGAGACAGTGTAGCGTCTCAGTAAACTATAGGATCATAGAATGCAGAGAGACAGTAAACTATAGGATCATAGAATACAGAGAGACAGTAAACTATAGGATCATAGAATGCAGAGAGACAGTAAACTATAGGATCATAGAATGCAGAGAGACAGTGTAGCGTCTCAGTAAACTATAGGATCATAGAATGCAGAATGACAGTAAACTATAGGATCATAGAATGCAGAGAGACAGTGTAGCGTCTCAGTAAACTATAGGATCATAGAATGCAGAGAGACAGTAAACTATAGGATCATAGAATACAGAGAGACAGTAAACTATAGGATCATAGAATGCAGAGAGACAGTAAACTATAGGATCATAGAATGCAGAGAGACAGTGTAGCGTCTCAGTAAACTATAGGATCATAGAATGCAGAGAGACAGTAAACTATAGGATCATAGAATGCAGAGAGACAGTGTAGCGTCTCAGTAAACTATAGGATCATAGAATGCAGAATGACAGTAAACTATAGGATCATAGAATGCAGAGAGACAGTGTAGCGTCTCAGTAAACTATAGGATCATAGAATGCAGAGAGACAGTAAACTATAGGATCATAGAATGCAGAGAGACAGTAAACTATAGGATCATAGAATGCAGAGAGACAGTGTAGCGTCTCAGTAAACTATAGGATCATAGAATGCAGAGAGACAGTGTAGCGTCTCAGTAAACTATAGGATCATAGAATGCAGAGAGACAGTAAACTATAGGATCATAGAATGCAGAGAGACAGTGTAGTGTCTCAGTAAACTATAGGATCATAGAATGCAGCGAGACAGTAAACTATAAGATCATAGAATGCAGAGAGACAGTAAACTATAGGATCATAGAATGCAGAGAGACAGTAAACTATAGGATCATAGAATGCAGAGAGACAGTGTAGTGTCTCAGTAAACTATAGGATCATAGAATGCAGAGAGACAGTAAACTATAGGATCATAGAATGCAGAGAGACAGTAAACTATAGGATCATAGAATGCAGAGAGACAGTGTAGTGTCTCAGTAAACTATAGGATCATAGAATGCAGAGAGACAGTAAACTATAGGATCATAGAATGCAGAGAGACAGTAAACTATAGGATCATAGAATGCAGAGAGACAGTAAACTATAGGATCATAGAATGCAGAGAGACAGTGTAGCGTCTCAGTAAACTATAGGGTCATATAATGCAGAGAGACAGTGTAGTGTCTCAGTAAACTATAGGATCATAGAATGCAGAGAGACAGTAAACTATAGGATCATAGAATGCAGAGAGACAGTAAACTATAGGATCATAGAATGCAGAGAGACAGTGTAGTGTCTCAGTAAACTATAGGATCATAGAATGCAGAGAGACAGTAAACTATAGGATCATAGAATGCAGAGAGACAGTAAACTATAGGATCATAGAATGCAGAGAGACAGTAAACTATAGGATCATAGAATGCAGAGAGACAGTAAACTATAGGATCATAGAATGCAGAGAGACAGTGTAGTCTCAGTAAACTATAGATCATAGAATGCAGAGAGACAGTAAACTATAGGATCATAGAATGCAGAGAGACAGTAAACTATAGGATCATAGAATGCAGAGAGACAGTAAACTATAGGATCATAGAATGCAGAGAGACAGTAAACTATAGGATCATAGAATGCAGAGAGACAGTGTAGCGTCTCAGTAAACTATAGGGTCATATAATGCAGAGAGACAGTGTAGTGTCTCAGTAAACTATAGGATCATAGAATGCAGAGAGACAGTAAACTATAGGATCATAGAATGCAGAGAGACAGTAAACTATAGGATCATAGAATGCAGAGAGACAGTGTAGCGTCTCAGTAAACTATAGGATCATAGAATGCAGAATGACAGTAAACTATAGGATCATAGAATGCAGAGAGACAGTGTAGCGTCTCAGTAAACTATAGGATCATAGAATGCAGAGAGACAGTAAACTATAGGATCATAGAATACAGAGAGACAGTAAACTATAGGATCATAGAATGCAGAGAGACAGTAAACTATAGGATCATAGAATGCAGAGAGACAGTGTAGCGTCTCAGTAAACTATAGGATCATAGAATGCAGAGAGACAGTAAACTATAGGATCATAGAATGCAGAGAGACAGTGTAGCGTCTCAGTAAACTATAGGATCATAGAATGCAGAATGACAGTAAACTATAGGATCATAGAATGCAGAGAGACAGTGTAGCGTCTCAGTAAACTATAGGATCATAGAATGCAGAGAGACAGTAAACTATAGGATCATAGAATGCAGAGAGACAGTAAACTATAGGATCATAGAATGCAGAGAGACAGTGTAGCGTCTCAGTAAACTATAGGATCATAGAATGCAGAGAGACAGTGTAGCGTCTCAGTAAACTATAGGATCATAGAATGCAGAGAGACAGTAAACTATAGGATCATAGAATGCAGAGAGACAGTGTAGTGTCTCAGTAAACTATAGGATCATAGAATGCAGCGAGACAGTAAACTATAAGATCATAGAATGCAGAGAGACAGTAAACTATAGGATCATAGAATGCAGAGAGACAGTAAACTATAGGATCATAGAATGCAGAGAGACAGTGTAGTGTCTCAGTAAACTATAGGATCATAGAATGCAGAGAGACAGTAAACTATAGGATCATAGAATGCAGAGAGACAGTAAACTATAGGATCATAGAATGCAGAGAGACAGTGTAGTGTCTCAGTAAACTATAGGATCATAGAATGCAGAGAGACAGTAAACTATAGGATCATAGAATGCAGAGAGACAGTAAACTATAGGATCATAGAATGCAGAGAGACAGTAAACTATAGGATCATAGAATGCAGAGAGACAGTGTAGCGTCTCAGTAAACTATAGGGTCATATAATGCAGAGAGACAGTGTAGTGTCTCAGTAAACTATAGGATCATAGAATGCAGAGAGACAGTAAACTATAGGATCATAGAATGCAGAGAGACAGTAAACTATAGGATCATAGAATGCAGAGAGACAGTGTAGTGTCTCAGTAAACTATAGGATCATAGAATGCAGAGAGACAGTAAACTATAGGATCATAGAATGCAGAGAGACAGTAAACTATAGGATCATAGAATGCAGAGAGACAGTAAACTATAGGATCATAGAATGCAGAGAGACAGTAAACTATAGGATCATAGAATGCAGAGAGACAGTGTAGTCTCAGTAAACTATAGATCATAGAATGCAGAGAGACAGTAAACTATAGGATCATAGAATGCAGAGAGACAGTAAACTATAGGATCATAGAATGCAGAGACAGAGTAAACTATAGGATCATAGAATGCAGAGAGACAGTAAACTATAGGATCATAGAATGCAGAGAGACAGTGTAGCGTCTCAGTAAACTATAGGGTCATATAATGCAGAGAGACAGTGTAGTGTCTCAGTAAACTATAGGATCATAGAATGCAGAGAGACAGTAAACTATAGGATCATAGAATGCAGAGAGACAGTAAACTATAGGATCATAGAATGCAGAGAGACAGTGTAGTGTCTCAGTAAACTATAGGATCATAGAATGCAGAGAGACAGTAAACTATAGGATCATAGAATGCAGAGAGACAGTAAACTATAGGATCATAGAATGCAGAGAGACAGTGTAGCGTCTCAGTAACCTATAGGATCATAGAATGCAGAGAGACAGTGTAGCGTCTCAGTAAACTATAGGATCATAGAATGCAGAGAGACAGTAAACTATAGGATCATAGAATGCAGAGAGACAGTAAACTATAGGATCATAGAATGCAGAGAGACAGTGTAGTGTCTCAGTAAACTATAGGATCATAGAATGCAGAGAGACAGTGTAGCGTCTCACTAAACTATAGGATCATAGAATGCAGAGAGACAGTAAACTATAGGATCATAGAATGCAGAGAGACAGTGTAGCGTCTCAGTAAACTATAGGATCATAGAATGCAGAGAGACAGTAAACTATAGGATCATAGGCCCTCATTTATCAATCGAGTGTAAAATCTGCCACAGATTCGAGTGCAGGTTTCGTAGTACACCCACGTCGCCACGGCATTTATAAAGTGATCGCAAACAGCTGATCCTTCCTTAATTTCGTTCTCACGTTAATAAATGTCACGGCTGAATTTGATCTTGCACTCCCTAATAACTCAAGCCTCGCCCTCGTTTTTGCGACCTGAAACACTGCTATACGATCTGGAAACCATGGTTACCGTGCCTTTCTGCCCGCCTCAAGTCACCCCCCCTCTCTCATACACACACACACACACACACACACACACACACACACACACACACACACACACACACACACACACACACAGACGCACACACGCTGCACGCACACGCAACTTGCAAGCCCAACTAACTGGTGTGTTGTTAATTAAAAAAACAACGAACACCTGCATGAATTAAATAAAGTTGTAGGCCTACCCTGTCTGTTTCCCTCTCACCTCGCTTGCCTTGCTGTCATGTCCACGCACGCACACACCTACATGACACATCGACATCGCATCGCCATGAATGGAATACGTTTGGGCTGGCCTATATTAATTTTACCCATTCGTGCGCAGTGCACGGCGAAGGCGTGAGACTGCGCACTGCTGTGATATTAAAGTCCTGTGGGTGAGTGTCAGTGATGCCTGCATGAGAGATAGGCTATCATGTCGTCAAGGCAGTCATAATCAACGTTTATGTAGTGATTTGATCATTGATGAACGAATCATAAACATATGGATGAAGGCTTGCTTGCATGTGTGCTGGTATGTGTTGGCGACGCACGCCGCGGTCCCGTCCTCCCCCGACCCCCGAAAATGATCTCGCTTTTATCTGAACTGTCAAAACTGTCAAAACCGGCCCAGGCCGTAGCGTAACGGTCTGGGCACCGGACTGGTAATCCAGTCGCAGTGTGCCGCGGGTTCGACTCCCGGACCCGACACGGCCTTTACTGCATGTCATCCCCCCATCTCTCTCCCGTTTCCTGTCAGCCTACTGTCTGTCCCTTCAAAAATCAATAAAAGGCGTAAGCCGCAAAAAAAAAAAAAAAAAAAAAAAAAAACTGTCAAAACCTGTCTAAGCACTTATTTAAATGGTGAATGATTAAGCCCCTTACGCCTATAGCCTGCTAGTACTTACTACAAATAGGCAAGCTGTATGCTTGTCATTGTCACTTGGAAATAAAGGCATGCAGTCCATTTATGCCTTTTTTTTTATAATATCATAATCACATATGCCGCATCACTGCATGCGCTCCAAAATCATCTCACAAGTGCGCTCGCATAACAAGGCCAGTAAAGCACTGTTTGATTAAGCACAAACTAATACATTGTAAACATGTTATATTGTTTTTAATTGCGCGATTTTAATTACCTGTAAAGTTGGAAATCTCTCTCTTGTTTTTTATTGCATACACATACCGTTTTATATTAACATTTTAGGAGTGAAAACATATGATTAAATGCCTGTGACAGCCTCTCAGCTGGTCAAACAATGCTGCTCCGCCGTTCTAAGACAGAAAAACAGGTGAGGACAAAACGTACGCCAGGTCCCGAGCAGACGTGGGTTTTGAACGTTGTCACGTTCAATTTCAAGCTTTGCCGGAAATGTTAAATCCCGAAAATGTCGTTAATTTCGGCGTGCGCCCATATTTTGGCGTACGCATGGTTGATAAATGAGGGCCATAGAATGCAGAGAGACAGTAAACTATAGGATCATAGAATGCAGAGAGACAGTAAACTATAGGATCATAGAATGCAGAGAGACAGTGTAGCGTCTCAGTAAACTATAGGATCATAGAATGCAGAGAGACAGTAAACTATAGGATCATAGAATACAGAGAGACAGTAAACTATAGGATCATAGAATGCAGAGAGACAGTAAACTATAGGATCATAGAATGCAGAGAGACAGTGTAGCGTCTCAGTAAACTATAGGATCATAGAATGCAGAATGACAGTAAACTATAGGATCATAGAATGCAGAGAGACAGTGTAGCGTCTCAGTAAACTATAGGATCATAGAATGCAGAGAGACAGTAAACTATAGGATCATAGAATACAGAGAGACAGTAAACTATAGGATCATAGAATGCAGAGAGACAGTAAACTATAGGATCATAGAATGCAGAGAGACAGTGTAGCGTCTCAGTAAACTATAGGATCATAGAATGCAGAGAGACAGTAAACTATAGGATCATAGAATGCAGAGAGACAGTGTAGCGTCTCAGTAAACTATAGGATCATAGAATGCAGAATGACAGTAAACTATAGGATCATAGAATGCAGAGAGACAGTGTAGCGTCTCAGTAAACTATAGGATCATAGAATGCAGAGAGACAGTAAACTATAGGATCATAGAATGCAGAGAGACAGTAAACTATAGGATCATAGAATGCAGAGAGACAGTGTAGCGTCTCAGTAAACTATAGGATCATAGAATGCAGAGAGACAGTGTAGCGTCTCAGTAAACTATAGGATCATAGAATGCAGAGAGACAGTAAACTATAGGATCATAGGCCCACATTTATCAATCGAGTGTAAAATCTGCCACAGATTCGAGTGCAGGTTTCGTAGTACACCCACGTCGCCAAGGCATTTATAAAGTGATCGCAAACAGCTGATCCTTCCTTAATTTCGTTCTCACGTTAATAAATGTCACGGCTGATTTTGATCTTGCACGCCCTAAGAACTCAAGCCTCGCCCTCGTTTTTGCGACCTGAAACACTGCTATACGATCTGGAAACCATGGTTACCGTGCCTTTCTGCCCGCCTCAAGTCACCCCCCCTCTCTCATACACACACACACCCACACACACACACACACACACACACACAGACGCACACACGCTGCACGCACACGCAACTTGCAAGCCCAACTAACTGGTGTGTTGTTAATTTAAAAAACAACGAACACCTGCATGAATTAAATAAAGTTGTAGGCCTACCCTGTCTGTTTCCCTCTCACCTCGCTTGCCTTGCTGTCATGTCCACGCACGCACGCACCTACATGACACATCGACATCGCATCGCCATGAATGGAATACGTTTGGGCTGGCCTATATTAATTTTACCCATTCGTGCGCAGTGCACGGCAAAGGCGTGAGACTGCGCACTGCTGTGATATTAAAGTCCTGTGGGTGAGTGTTAGTGATGCCTGCATGAGAGATAGGCTATCATGTCGTCAAGGCAGTCATAATCAACGTTTATGTAGTGATTTGATCATTGATGAACGAATCATAAACATATGGATGAAGGCTTGCTTGCATGTGTGCTGGTATGTGTTGGCGACGCACGCCGCGGTCCCGTCCTCCCCCGACCCCCGAAAATGATCTCGCTTTTATCTGAACTGTCAAAACTGTCAAAACCGGCCCAGGCCGTAGCGTAACGGTCTGGGCACCGGACTGGTAATCCAGTCGCAGTGTGCCGCGGGTTCGACTCCCGGACCCGACACGGCCTTTACTGCATGTCATCCCCCCATCTCTCTCCCGTTTCCTGTCAGCCTACTGTCTGTCCCTTCAAAAATCAATAAAAGGCGTAAGCCGCAAAAAAATAAATAAAATAAAATAAAATAAAAAAAAACTGTCAAAACCTGTCTAAGCACTTATTTAAATGGTGAATGATTAAGCCCCTTACGCCTATAGCCTGCTAGTACTTACTACAAATAGGCAAGCTGTATGCTTGTCATTGTCACTTGGAAATAAAGGCATGCAGTCCATTTATGCCTTTTTTTTTATAATATCATAATCACATATGCCGCATCACTGCATGCGCTCCAAAATCATCTCACAAGTGCGCTCGCATAACAAGGCCAGTAAAGCACTGTTTGATTAAGCACAAACTAATACATTGTAAACATGTTATATTGTTTTTAATTGCGCGATTTTAATTACCTGTAAAGTTGGAAATCTCTCCCTTGTTTTTTATTGCATACACATACCGTTTTATATTAACATTTTAGGAGTGAAAACATATGTTTAAATGCCTGTGACAGCCTCTCAGCTGGTCAAACAATGCTGCTCCGCCGTTCTAAGACAGAAAAACAGGTGAGGACAAAACGTACGCCAGGTCCCGAGCAGACGTGGGTTTTGAACGTTGTCACGTTCAATTTCAAGCTTTGCCGGAAATGTTAAATCCCGAAAATGTCGTTAATTTCGGCGTGCGCCCATATTTTGGCGTACGCATGGTTGATAAATGAGGGCCATAGAATGCAGAGAGACAGTAAACTATAGGATCATAGAATGCAGAGAGACAGTAAACTATAGGATCATAGAATGCAGAGAGACAGTGTAGCGTCTCAGTAAACTATAGGATCATAGAATGCAGAGAGACAGTAAACTATAGGATCATAGAATACAGAGAGACAGTAAACTATAGGATCATAGAATGCAGAGAGACAGTAAACTATAGGATCATAGAATGCAGAGAGACAGTGTAGCGTCTCAGTAAACTATAGGATCATAGAATGCAGAATGACAGTAAACTATAGGATCATAGAATGCAGAGAGACAGTGTAGCGTCTCAGTAAACTATAGGATCATAGAATGCAGAGAGACAGTAAACTATAGGATCATAGAATACAGAGAGACAGTAAACTATAGGATCATAGAATGCAGAGAGACAGTAAACTATAGGATCATAGAATGCAGAGAGACAGTGTAGCGTCTCAGTAAACTATAGGATCATAGAATGCAGAGAGACAGTAAACTATAGGATCATAGAATGCAGAGAGACAGTGTAGCGTCTCAGTAAACTATAGGATCATAGAATGCAGAATGACAGTAAACTATAGGATCATAGAATGCAGAGAGACAGTGTAGCGTCTCAGTAAACTATAGGATCATAGAATGCAGAGAGACAGTAAACTATAGGATCATAGAATGCAGAGAGACAGTAAACTATAGGATCATAGAATGCAGAGAGACAGTGTAGCGTCTCAGTAAACTATAGGATCATAGAATGCAGAGAGACAGTGTAGCGTCTCAGTAAACTATAGGATCATAGAATGCAGAGAGACAGTAAACTATAGGATCATAGGCCCTCATTTATCAATCGAGTGTAAAATCTGCCACAGATTCGAGTGCAGGTTTCGTAGTACACCCACGTCGCCAAGGCATTTATAAAGTGATCGCAAACAGCTGATCCTTCCTTAATTTCGTTCTCACGTTAATAAATGTCACGGCTGATTTTGATCTTGCACGCCCTAAGAACTCAAGCCTCGCCCTCGTTTTTGCGACCTGAAACACTGCTATACGATCTGGAAACCATGGTTACCGTGCCTTTCTGCCCGCCTCAAGTCACCCCCCCTCTCTCATACACACACACACCCACACACACACACACACACACACACACACACACAGACGCACACACGCTGCACGCACACGCAACTTGCAAGCCCAACTAACTGGTGTGTTGTTAATTTAAAAAACAACGAACACCTGCATGAATTAAATAAAGTTGTAGGCCTACCCTGTCTGTTTCCCTCTCACCTCGCTTGCCTTGCTGTCATGTCCACGCACGCACGCACCTACATGACACATCGACATCACATCGCCATGAATGGAATACGTTTGGGCTGGCCTATATTAATTTTACCCATTTGTGCGCAGTGCACGGCGAAGGCGTGAGACTGCGCACTGCTGTGATATTAAAGTCCTGTGGGTGAGTGTCAGTGATGCCTGCATGAGAGATAGGCTATCATGTCGTCAAGGCAGTCATAATCAACGTTTATGTAGTGATTTGATCATTGATGAACGAATCATAAACATATGGCCTATAGCCTGCTAGTACTTACTACAAATAGGCAAGCTGTATGCTTGTCATTGTCACTTGGAAATAAAGGCGTGCAGTCCATTTATGCCTTTTTTTTAATAATATCATAATCACATATGCCGCATCACCGCATGCGCTCCAAAATCATCTCACAAGTGCGCTCGCATAACAAGGCCAGTAAAGCACTGTTTGATTAAGCACAAACTAATACATTGTAAACATGTTATATTGTTTTTAATTGCGCGATTTTAATTACTTGTAAAGTTGGAAAGGGTTAGGGTTAGGGTTAGGGTTAGTGGAGCGCAACAGAAACATGCCGGGGGGGATGATTTGTCTCGTGTTTCTGTGTCAGTGGTTCTCAAACATTTCCATGTCAAGGACCCCAAAAATTACCTGTATTTAGGCCTCTGACCCGCATCTGAAAATATGTTGTTCCAGGGACCCCCCTCCCGCCCGCAGAAGCAAAGAGTTGAGTTAAAAACGTTCGCTCTGAAAGATTATATATTCAAAGATTTGTGCCACATTTTCAAGACTTTTCAAAAATAGCAGACCTACAAGCTCGTAGCGCGGCACTCGGTGCCGTGCTATGAGCTTGTAGATTTGCTATTTTTCAATAGCTAAAGTATAACACCAAATGGGGTTCCCGTCCAGAATGTGCTAACATCCACAAACGTATTTATTCATAAAGGCATGGATATAAACGTATTTATTCATAAAGGCATGGATATTTACATGTCTACTAAGTACAGTTTTGAGATATTTGAGATTTACTTGAGAATTTCCAATGTCCACTTTTACTACTACAGACTACAGTAACTCCACTATATTTATCTGACAGCTTTAGCTACTATAGTTACTTTGTAGATTGTATTATTATTATTATTACAATTATTATTACAACATTAACCACTTCAGCCCTATATACATTTCAGCCTATTGAAAATAGCCGATCTACAAGCTCACAATGCGTCGTGATGCGACGCATTGTGAGCTTGTAGATCGTCTATTTTCGATTTATTGTTTTATACATTTGTAAACTTTAAATGGGACATTCTGCATAATGAGTAAGTTCATTTTTCCATTCCTATAAGACAATAATTCTGCTGCTCTGACTAAACTCAGTCTAATCAATCCGTCCTCAAATCTTCTATTAACAGCTAGGTGTGACTCCTCTGTGGACCACCAGAGGGTGCTCAAACACCACCAGTGGTTCTAGTACTGGCAACCTCTGGCCTACAGGAGAGGAGAGGAGAGGGGCATAATATTTGTAGGAAAGGGAAGGCAAAAGTAAGTATTAATTCATTATTATTCCCCCGACATCTCGCACAGGGCCTCGCATTTCTCCCAGACGCCTCTGCAGAGGGCCACTATAGTTCCACACTCACTCCAGAGGGCCACTATAGTTCCACACTCACTCCAGAGAGGCCAATATAGTTCCACACTCACTCCAGAGGGCCACTATAGTTCCACACTCACTCCAGAGGGTCACTATAGTTCCACACTCACTCCAGAGAGGCCACTATAGTTCCACACTCACTCACTCCAGAGGGCCACTATAGTTCCACACTCACTCCAGAGGGCAACTATAGTTCCACACTCACTCCAGAGGGCCACTATAGTTCCACACTCACTCCAGAGGGCTGCTATAGTTCCACACTCACTCCAGAGGGCCGCTATAGTTCCACACTCACTCCAGAGGGCCACTATAGTTCCACACTCACTCAAGAGGGCCGCTATAGTTCCACACTCACTCCAGAGAGGCCACTATAGTTCCACACTCACTCCAGAGGGCCACTATAGTTCCACACTCAATCCAGAGGGCCAAGTTGCATATTACTGTCGTAGCAAAAATAGCCGATCTACAAGCTTTTTGTCTCCACCAGGCCGAAGGCATGGGGAGAGAGCATGTTTTGCACTTGTGTCGGTCCGTCTGTGAACAGCTAATCTCCGGCACCGTTAACCCGGTCGATGCCAAATTTTCCCTGGATGCCAACGATGAACCTCTGCCCCAAAAATTCCAGAACGGCCTGTTAGTAGTGCCACCAGGAGGCCACTTTGTGCAAAACAAGTTTTTGGACAGTACACCTACAGATTTTGTCCAAACATCATGCAAATTGGTACACAGTCCCTCTAGAGCCATTCAACGAAACAGGTCTTTCAGATTTCTCAGGCTACATCCTGATTGGCTAAAATTGGCTTCCAAAGTCCAAAGTGCACAGTTTCAAACAAAATGCTGCAAATCATGAACACATCGTGTGATTCCCGTGATTTTTTTTACGCAAATCGGTACACATGCTCTCCATAGTCATGTGATCAATATGGGTTTGTTTGATTTCTCATAATCCACCCTCATTGGCTAGGATTGGCTTCTAAACTTTTCAGGAGTAGCCCGCTTTGTACCCGTTTTGTACAAATCGCGACAACTACTCAACGCAGCGTCCGATTGCGGTTAAACTGTGCATGCATATTCCCACTAGGCTGAGGAAGAAATGCCACTTGGCCCAGATATTATTATTATTATAGGAGATCCCCCCCAGAGCAGTGTTGTCCATGGTGAGCAAGTTGACCTGGTGACCAGCTACAAATACTTGGGCATTTTTTTGCATTTGATAGCAAGCTGAAATTCGATGTAAACTGTGATTTGCTGTTTAAGAAAGGCCAACAACACCTCTTTTGTTTGAGGAGGCTCGCCAAATTTCAGGTTGACAAATCTCTAATGAAACTGTTCTACAGTGCATTTATTGAGTCAATTATCTCCTTCTCCATCATTTTCTGGTACGGAAACCTGAACATAAAGGGAAAATAACACCCAACAGATTGTGAGAACGGCCTCAAAAATAGCTGGAGTAAGTTTTTGTAGCCTGGATCATGTCTTACCTCTCAAACCCCAGGGGGGTTAAGGGGGTAAATCCTCTTAAACCCCAGGCAGGGGGGTAAAGGGGGTAAATCTGCAACATCGGAGTTGGAACCGGAGACCAATTGGGTCTCCATTGACCCACTGAGCACTGTTCAGAGGTGGACAGCCGCTGCCCCCGCTGGTACACATATTTCCTATGTGTACCATGTTTTTTCTTTTTTTACTGTGTTTTATGTGATTCATGGGTTTTTTCATGGGTCTGCCTGTTATGCTTTACTCTACACCAAATGGCCCTTCGGGGACAAACAAATAAATTAACCTGAACCTGAACCTAATCACATTTTTTTTGAGCGACAGTTCAAGTCCGCATTTGTGACTTTTGTTCCTTAAGGGGGTTCGTACTTTGTCTCCACCATCAGTTGTCTTCAGAGGAGGAGGCTGCTCTGTTGGAGGATTCCAGACGAGATGGCAAGTGTAAGTAAGGGCCGCGTGGACAACCAGACAGCGAAGTCCGATCATCACACGCACGGAAGGGGACCTTCCGGGCGTGCCTGAGGGAGTGTTAGGGTCAGCCTAACTAGCCCATCTCCCACAGGCAGGGTCACCCTACACACCTGATCACATCTGAACCTCTCCCACCCTGTACCACTGTCGTTCCAGGATACCAGCCATTATTTTCCTTTAAAAGAAAACAAATAAATACAAAAAGGATTAAAAAACAAGTAAACTTCTTTCTTCTTTTTCTGTTTTTATATGCGTCTATGGAGTTAACGTTACTCTTAGTCTAATAAAACACTGCAGGGGGGTTCCAGGGGGTCCCCAGCAAAAAGTAGTTAATACAGCATCACAATAATTTTAAACACTTTATCCATTTATATCCCATCTATTATCCCATTTATATCCCATCAATATTTAGGTTTGAGGGGCGCTAGCCCCTTCTATGTCCAGCTTTGAGGGTTTGTGAAAACACACACATTGTTTTGCTACTGTTTCCTATGACTATTTTTGAGTGTTTAGCCTGTGTGTGTAACCCTAACCCCTGTGCACTCAACAAAAACCTTGCATCGCGATGCATTGTGAACTTGTAGATCGGCTATTTGCAAATGACCAAAATGTGTATAGTGCTGAAGTGGTAAATGTATGTTTTGCAATAATAATCCAAATCTACAAAGTAAATGTGTGTGTGCATGCGTGCATTTGTGCTGAATCCAGCATATGTTAATAACAAATAAATTAGATTACAGCATCTGTTGACTGAATGAAATGAGACAGACGATGAAACAAACAGGCCAGAGATGTGATCAGTGCACTCACGTTGTTTTGATGCAGGACTTGAAGTACTTTGTTGATGTTGTTCAGAGCGTGAACTCTGGTGGAGCCGCGCTCTTTGGTCTGTGGAGAAAGGGAAAGGACAATTTTAGCTTTTGCATTTTGGAAGGAAATTACTTGCAGAAGGATAGCAGCAAATGGCGGTAAAACCATTTAGGACTGAGACCAGATTTTACAAAATTCTAAATCATGAGTTTTCTGAAAAACCTATGTTTCAATTTAGTGGCCGCTGACCCCCATCTCAAAATATGTTATTCCAGGGACCTCCAGAAGCAAAGATTTAAGTAAAAAGCGTTCTGTGTCAAAGAAAATATATATTCAAAGATTTGCACACATTTTCATGATTTTTTAAAGCCAAAATGAGATAATAGCACAGGCAGACTCTTCACATTCTAGAGCATGTCTGAATATAAAAGTAATGTCAGAGCTGAAATCGAAATGCATTATGAAATATTACATGCGTGTTCTGAGTGTTTACATTTACAGACAATCTCCGCTCTCTGCTGTAACAACGGGTGATTTGGAACTATCAAAGGACTGAAACAGAAGGAGCAAGGGCTGCAGCGATAAACAGCAACACACAGTGAGGGAGTGTTGTGTTGTCTAAAGAGCCCATGCATGATGTTTACATAAGACCAATTAGTGAAATAATTAACATATTTCTGCAGATAGCTTGCCTGTGGGAGTTCATAACTCATATGGGAGCTTCATACCCATATGAGTGAAACTGCTGGGATCATTTGTTTATTTTTGGAAAACAGTTATTTGACAAGATATAAGAAAATTCTATTGGGATTCAGAATGGGGGAGCCAGTTAGGATGTATACATTTTGTCAGACTTCGGTGGTCTATAGTCTTGGCTGCACATGACGCCCATGTATTTGGGGAATGATGATTTTTGGGGGCATGATGATGTTTTGGTGGGGCATGAATAAAACTTGGCTTGACTTCATGTCTGAAATCCAGACGTTGTAGGGGCTAGCACCCCTCAAATAACAAGATAACAGCATGGCTCACTCCTGTGAGAATCTCCAACTTCGAATGGACAGTCAGTGACTTAAGTCAACTATGAGGTACCGTATATAGGACTATATGCAACATTTCATCCGGATCCAACCACTGTAAAACAAAATGTAAAAGGTGTGTGTGGGCTGGTTACTTCCTTGTATTGGCCTACTGCCAGTGTGCTCAAGTCATTTCGCTGATCAGTTCAGTCCAGCTTTGAGACACCCAGTTAAGACGTCTCACCTTCGAGGTTCAACATAATTTGATTTGCCATCGACATGCTTACACATGAAAGCCACAATCATACGCAGGAGCAGCGAAGTGTACAATAAATACAGGCCATGCTGTATAAATGATACAGTAATAACCGGAAAAGGCTTTAGATTACCTTGGAGAACTGAGCATTTATTCATTCCGTGAAGGTTTTCTTCTGTACTGCATCGTGTTCATCGTTCATCATAATTATTTTATTGCCGGCTAGAAGTTAGAATTTATGAAGTTCCCAGTGCCACCATACTCGTTCACTTTAACAGTCGGAGTTTGCCCGCACCCCGCCCCCACACACACTTTAGTATAACTTTCGTCAGAAGCTTTTACATGTCGGGACGGCGCGGTACAAAGGCACGGTAC
The DNA here is from genome assembly GCF_964188405.1 of Protomyctophum parallelum. NCBI lineage: Eukaryota > Metazoa > Chordata > Actinopteri > Myctophiformes > Myctophidae > Protomyctophum > Protomyctophum parallelum. The sequence continues at coordinate 52,303,967 of NC_139712.1, read as the reverse complement.
AATTAAATCAGAAATTTGAATGGCAGAAGATCCACCAATGACAGCTCTCCTGGATTACGATTTATGGACATTTGAAAATCCTCCTTTCAACTGCTTTACACAGTGAAGTTACAAGTTATGTAAATACTAGCATTTTATTTTAATAATGACAACATTAGAGGTAGCTCTCTTAGTTGTTCTTCGATAAGGAGGACCCTGGACGTGCCACTTTCACAACCTACATGGCACGCTGCTTACTATCACCATGAGATGAGTGAGACAACCATTAAACAACCACGTTCTGAAAACACAATAACAAGCCAACCAGTGATTATATTGTTGAGACTTGGCAGCCTGGCAGGCATTGATGTGTGCACGTTTTGCCATATTTACTTTGTGGTTCAACGGTGTCGACTCGTGTGCCGAAAACAGACGATCCACAAGCTCACGGCACATCGCCCAAGCGTTCTGAACTTCAGAAGCATGACACATTCAGGGCGCAACACCGCCTTACGATGCAGCATCTTAACACACCTTTTAAGTTAACTTTATTGGCGAGGCGGGTTAGAGGGGGTTAAATAAAGCAATAAAGCATAATGGGATTTAACTTGTCCTCCTGCGAGGAAGTTTGGTAATCATGCTCCTACCGTGTTGTGGAGCTGCATGCTCAGCTGGGCTTCATTCACCGACGTTGTCACCAATAAATCCAAAAAGCCGACATTTTGGCATATGAGGGGGGTGAAGGAAGGAAGACAGGTTCTCAATCACATGCAATTCACGTGCACAGTTGACGTGCAGATTGCGTGCACTGTGAGAATACATGGGCTTCAAAATAAAAGCAATGCGGTTTTAGTCCACCCATAAGGTAATGAAAGTATGTTTTTTTTTTAAGCTCATAGCGCGGCACCGAGTTCCGTGCTATGAGCTTGTAGATCTGCTATTTTTGAGAAATCGTGAAAATGCGGTGCAATTCTTTGAATGTATATTCTTTCAGAGCAAACGTTTTTAACTCAAATCTTTGCTTCTGAGGGGTTCCTGGAACAACATATTTTCAGATGGGGGTCAGTGGCCAATTACATATATTTGTGGGGTCCTTGACATTAAAATGTTTGAGAACGACTGAAATAGAAACATTTTTTTCAGAAAACTGTCAGAATTTAGAAGACATTTTCTAAATTTAAAAGTACAATTTTGAGGTATTCTTTACTTTACTGGAGTATTTCCAATTTTTGATACCTTTACTTCTTCTCCACTACATCACAGTCAAATATTGTACTTTTTACTCCACTACAATTATTAGAAATGTTTTCTTTGTAGATTAATATTACAAAACATACAATAACCCTGTCAGCCCTATACATTTTAGCCAGTTGAAAATAGTAGAGAGAGCTTGTAGATCTGCTATTTTCAAAACCTTTGAAGATTTGTGAATTGGGACATTGTGCATACTTTTTACTCAAGTACATTTTGAATTCTGGACTTTTACTTGTATTTCTACATAGCGGCCGGTATTGATACTTTTACTCGTTATTTTAGTACTTTTCCCACTTGTAAAATTGAGAGATATTATTGATAAGGCTGCCTGATAAACACACACCTGTCTTGGAGTCTTGGCCTGCAGTGCGTCCAGCTCCCAGGGGGACCGTCCGTTCCCGGCGCAGAGATGACCCCACACTTCTATGGCCAAGGCACCTTCCATCTGTCACGTGCACCATGTAGTCCTGCAGAGAGAATCACGTTGCAAAACAGTTCATGAGTTGGAATCAAGCGCGCGCTACGAGCTTGTAGGTCTGCTATTTTTGAAAAATCATGAAAATGTGGCACAACTCTTTTCAGAGCTTAAATTGTCAGGCCCGCCAAAATATAATTTTGTCAACAAATTAAACTGTAGACGAAAATTGTACTGCAGAATGAAATCAACTAAAATCTTGATATTCAGTAGACACACTAAAACATTTTAGATGACAAAAATATGACAATTTTTTTATTCAAAGGACTATGAAATTTGCTGTCAAAATGAAGACTGGCTTTAAACACATCACTTACACTCCATCTTCAACAGTTTAGTCATTTATCGATTTAACGAGCGTCGACTGACTTACCGATAGGGTCTCTGCAGTCAGACCACGGGGTCAGAGGTCACCGATGGGGTCAGTGCAGACCACGGGGTCAGAGAGGTGGGCAGGTTGACCGCGGTCACTCTGAAGTGGTAGACGGCGAGCGGCAGCAGGCCTGTGACAAAAATGATGGCGGCCGACCCCCATCTGAAAAGATGTTGTTCCAGGGACCCCCAGAAGCAAAGATATGAGTTAAAAGAATATATATTCAAAGATCTGCGCCACATTTTCTTGACTTTTCAAAAATAGCAGATCTACAAGCTCAGACAATTATTTGACAACTTTAGCTCAACTTACTTTGTAGACTGTTTAGAAATATAAAATCAATCTAATCACAATGCTGGCACAAATATGTTGGTCTTTATATATGTATTTATACCTGCCAACCAGCGCTGCCTGTCTTTAAAGAAATGGTAATAAAGTGACGGTACACAAATTAAACAGTTTCTTCCATATTAATTTCCAAAAGATCAATTGCCTTCCGTCTGTCCTATTAATAAAATAGATCCATTAATTAATATTTTATTACATTATTTGTTCTGCCTGCTTTAAGAAAATAAACATATTGTCTAGTATTATTTATTGTATTAACTAGTTGTTCTATTAAGTTCAAACTAGTTCTATTCATTAATACATTTTAAATTATATTTATTTATTTAAGAAAATAAACACATTGTCTATTATTTATTGTATTATCTAATAACTAGTTTTTCCTAATAATAAATATATTAATTAGATTGTTAAATATTTTATATTTATTTTATTACATTATTTGTTCTGTCTGGTGAAACGCGTAAGGCTGTCATTACTCTGAGTAACCACTAGAGGGAAGTGTTGGCCTAAAAGTGACAGTCATTAACAGTTTGTAGAAAGCACAGTTCAACACACGCTCTGATAAAACCCAGAAAAGCATTATTAAAGACTTGTTTACATTGAGGTCCATTTGCATCAGAACATTTAATGACAATACAAATATAGAAACTGGATTTCTAAAGTTTTCAAAAGGAGTAGAGTCATTTCCTGGAAAAAAAGTACCACACTAACATTTAATACATTTTAAATTTGCATACAGTAATTTAATTACAATATTCAACATTCATGTTTGGTGGCATGGCTCTGTTCTGGGAGATTGTCAGCATAAATATTAATAAGCCAGGTCATTCTGTAGAGACCTTGGGGTGAAAACCTGATGTTTTAAGTACGGCTCGACTCCATTTCTACCTGCTCAGGGATATCCTGACACGGACCCTCCTCTCGGAGCTAAAGCATTAACTCGCCTATTAGTTTGTATTGTTGCTCATTTCAGAACGCGCCCAATATTACTGACATACATACAGTAGAAAAGTGTAAATTGATAAAACATGTATAATGCGCAGCTGAACGGTCCAATATTAGACTGACCAAACACACACATGTGTAAATAGAAAACATGTAGAAGCTGAACTCGTCCCTCAAAGTAAACACAACACAGAGAACTCTAAAATAAAATACCTCGTTACATTGACCGCTATTGTTATTATTATTATTATTATTATTACCTGTCTGGCCTCTCGTTGTGGAAAATACGTTCTTTACATTTACTTCTTGTTCTGAGCGTGTCCTTCCATCATGGCTCCACACGTCTTTAGCAGTTATCACCGCGATATATAATAACTATTATTATTATTATAAATAACAACTAAACACTAACAATATAAGCTGCAAGTGTAGAGTTATAGTATAGTACAGTAACTATGTAGGCTATGTAGTAATATATTATAGTAGTGTACAGACTCCTGAGTGAGACGAATTGTTTGCACCAGCTGTGTTCAATCAATCAATCAATGGTCGAGTGTAGTCAGAGATGAGTCGGTCATGAACGAACGAATCAAAAGAACTAGTTCTTTTTGGTGAACGAAACCAATCCGGTCACTTCCATGAACGATCCGTTCTGCGTCCGTTCTTAATGACGGGGATTCGCCCGGCGGCTCTTCTCATTCAGAGCCTGCTCTGTTACTTTATTATGAATCATGGAATCACTATGCATTGTTTTATGAGCTTATGACCATGAATGTTAGTATTTTAGCTGTTTTAGTATTTTTTTTATAGTAAGCATTTTAATGACAGCATTTACAAACTTTAAATTAATGTTTGTGAATTAAACTAGTATAATATTAAATTATATATAACTACAACTATTATTATTATTATTACTTTATATTACAATGTAGGCATTTATCAGGCATTAATCCATTTATCAGGCTTTATCCAGTGATCATATTCATAAGCATTAAAAATATATGAATATTCATAAATGTTTAATTTAAATGAATGAATTAATGATAGGTGGACAGACAATGTTGGAACTATGCACAAAAACAAACTTCACCCATTTACTTGTAAAACTGTGATGCATTTCACTCCTATGCCATATAAAGTTAGGTGAATCCCTAGACTCCTTCAAACCCGCTCTCAAAAAGAGCACCTACGGACAGCTGCAATGGACCCTGATGTTAACCAGTATTGTTTTTGGCAGCAAATTTAGATTTTAGTTTTAGTCAAAGTCTCTTACTCTCTCAATAGTTTAATTTAGTTTCAGGCACATTTTAGTCACCTGGAATGTTTTAGTGTTAGTCTAGTTTTAGTTGACTAAATATCATAAGATTTTAGTCGACTAAATCCACAGTTGATTTAGTAGACTAAAATGTACTTTGGTGAGCCGTGATGCCGTCGTAATGACTGATTTTACACTTGCTGAAAATAGCTGATCTACAAGCTCACGTGTTGCGCTGCGACACACGAGTTTGTAGATCTCAGCTATTTTCAGCATGCAATCAAGTGTAAAATGACTTATACTGGATCTCTTCCTATAGCATTTAAAAGTTTTTATCTGTTGACAAAATTGTTAGTATATATAGTCATCAGTTTTAGTAATCATAGCTTAGTTTTCATTTAGTTTCCATCAGTGAAAAAAGGTAGTCGACGAACATTTTTCGTCTTAGTTTTAGTCAACGAAATCAACACTAATGTAAACAAGTGTTTTTTCTGGTTTTATCGTCGTAGCAGTAGATTTTGTATTGACCTGTATACTTTTGTTTGAAATGTACCTACATACTGTGAAATAAACATTTCAATCAATCAATCATAAATGCTGTACCTGTTGATCACAGACGAGGCCTTCTTCTCTGGCTGGCTGAAGTGTGTAGAACATCTCCTCAGTGTGAACATTCTGCCAAAATAACCGAGCTACAAGCTCTGATAAACATTCAGCCAAAACAACAGATCTACAAGCTCACAGTGCAATGCATTGTTTGGTACGTGGTCTGCTCTTTCTTCCCTCTATGCTGAAAATAGACGATACACACTTAGGGATGTCAATGGCTAACCGGATAGCAGTTAAAACAAATCTGAATATAATGATGGGCTTCACGGTTAACTTTAAAAATAATAAATGTATGTTACTGATGGTGTTATTTAGTTATGGAGAGATGTCATCATTCTAAACACTCAGGGAGGTGCAAGAGAACACTAGATAAGATTACATACATTTTGGGTTAAAAGAAAATAAATAAAATCGTTAATTAGCTATGGGGTAACCGAATGGAAAATTATCCGTTAGAGACATCCCTAATCACAACATAGAGCATTAGAACAACGGTCAGGATATTTAAGCGCCTTGGATAAAGGCACTATATAAATGCACCATTTACCATTTATTTAACACCACAGAAGAAGACAGCAGGAAGTGAAGTTGGGGTTTCAATAAAGCATAACTAAATCTAAAGATGTAATGATGTTTTAGGCCGACCAGCTGAAGAGATCACAGATTTGAGGCATTAAGGTTGCTTTTATTACATTTAACTGAGATTCTATTGCTAGTATTCTATTGCTAGTTTGATCACATCACTCAGGTGACCCAGCCGGGGTGATCAAGTCCCGACTTACGTCCCAGTAGCTACCCTCGATCAGTCCCATTAGGGTTAGCTGGGGACCATCACTGCCTTACAATATTAAATATGAAGCAAATATAGATTGAAGTGCTTCGACAAAAGACTGAATGGAAAGCAAAATAGAATAACAAAGTGCTTGTCACTGAACGGTACTGTAGCCCAATTTATCTTATGCTTAGAAATGCTCATTATTTATTTAAATAATGTTATATTCTTTAATTCAACAATAAAATATTTATTTAATTTAAATAAATAAAACATTTATTATTTAAAATAACAAATGTTCATAGCTGAAATAGAAGTGTCTATTTGTACGTCTCTAAATGTTTTGATGAATTGAACATGGTGGACCCCTTTGTAAACAAGCGTAATGCTTAATTGGGTCATCCACTCACAGTTAACAGTCTTTGTCTTGAGTTTGTGCTTGAAATGTACTGTAATTCTGCAAACTGTTAATAAATATTTCAATCAATCAATTCTGGGGAGGTCTCTGGAACAACATATTTTCAGATGGGGGTCGGCGGCCAAATACTCATAATTCTGGGGGTCCTTGACATGAAATATTGAGCACTGAGAGAATTAAAAAATAAATCTACAGAGCAACTATATTTGGAGGTATGAATCTCATCAACACTTGGAGTTAACATCATGAGGTTGTTAACACAAGCCAAACCTCTAACAAAGAGGCGCTTCAAATTGCGCTTCAAACGTTTTTGAGAAGAAACAAATCTGAATCAGATCTGTGAAACATCCAGACTGGAATCCGATTAGATTACATTAAGTCTAAACACAATTTTTTACAAATGCGACTTGAGCCACATTCAGAGGTGGTCTGATTCAAATCTCATTCAGGAGATCAGTCTCAGTCTGAACGCAAAATAAATCTGATTCCATGTGACTTGTTTGTGTTTAGAGTCACTTATTTAAACAGATCGCATTCCAATCTGAATCTGGCACAGATCTGATTCAGACTGGATTCAGCTGCCAATCTGAACACAGATCTGTGACAGATCCCATCTGGTCACTTGCAGATGCAGTGTGAACGGTCGATCAGATTTGAATCAGATTTGACTGGATGTGACTGCAGTCTAAATGGGGCATTACTACATCTGTAGTCTTGTTTCTCTTGTTGTCTCCTTGATTTGATAAGCGAGAAACACCAACACACACTCACAAAGTCACCCAAGTGTAAAACCAATAAATATACTCATATAGTGAACAAAGTGTTCTTGTGCCTCATCGTCAGAAATGTGAGTTCACCGGAGGTGGGAGGAGCATTAAATGCCAACCTGGCTGAAAACACAATCTCCTCCCCTCAGTGGTGTTGGTGATGGCTCACAGACGCAGACGGCGGCTGCAGGTCTTTGCTCTCTGTGTCCGAAGCAGAGTCGATGTCCTGCGTCTGCCGTTTCATCCACATGGCAGCTCCTCGTGTCTGAGATATAGAAACAGAAAGTTAGCTCCACCTCTCCCCCTCTCAAACTGTCTGCTAAAGCAGCTAACTCCACCTCTCCCCCTCTCAAACTGTCTGCTAAAGCAGCTAACTCCACCTCTCCCCCTCTCAAACTGTCTGCTAAAGCAGCTAACTCCACCTCTCCCCCTCTCAAACTGTCTGCTAAAGCAGCTAACTCCACCTCTCCCCCTCTCAAACTGTCTGCTAAAGCAGCTAACTCCACCTCTCCCCCTCTAATGCAAGTAACTGACAATATATAAAGTCACAACACCAACTCTGATAAGGCAGCATCGCAATGTTTATCATAACATAAAATGTATATGCCGATTTGCTCAGTGACAGACAAAACAGACACTGTTCATTGTTAAGTTAAACGCCCGGGGGTATTTATTCCATTAACCCATTCAGGACGGAAACCCCTTTTGGGATTATGTTATACTTTAGCTATTGAAAAATAGCAGATCTACAAGCTCATAGTGCGGCAAGTGCCGCGCTACAAGCTTGTAGAAAAATCGTGAAAATGTGGTGTGAATCTTTGAATATATATTCTTTCCCAGTGGACGTTTTTAACTTCAATCTTTGCTTCTGGGGGGTCTCTGGAACAGATAGGGGTCCCGCGGCCAAATACAGATAATTCTGGAGGTCCTTGACATGAAAAAAGTTGAGCACCTTTGCTCAATTGACATACTGTAGATCGACAACAACGGGAGGTATGATTAATTCTAACGCGACTAGCGGTGGGACGTCTAACACATAATCTTTGCTTAGAATTGGACGGAATTATTTAGATTTAGATTCACGCCAGCCTGTGGAGCGATGCGATCGGTTTTGATATCAATACATCACCGTCCTTTTATTAATCTCAGTCCTGGGCGACGAGTGTTACTAATTGATAGGACGGAGAACTCTTGCCGCTCGGGTGTTAATGGTATTTAATGTTTGTGTTAGTGACAAAACAAACATTAAACTCTGTCCATTGTCAATGGACAAGACAAACATTAAACTCTGTCCATTGTCAATGGCGTTTTGAATGTTTGTCTAGACAAGACAAACTTAATTAAATTAAACATAGGAGGGGCCAGCGCCCCTCAAAAATAGAATCTTTTGTATTAGCTTTAATATGTAATGGGATCTGAGATGATGATCATTACTGTGTCTACAGTACCTACCCCTGAGATGTCCATCAGTGAAAGATTCAATAAAAAGAGGTTAGGGTTAGGTTTAGGGGTTAGTGTTTAGGGTAATAGTTACCTTCCTCGCTCAGCTATCTGATCCTCGCAGGGATCTGGTCCGTTCCCATGATGGACAACCTAGAAATCACATTATGCATTATGTTGATGGCAGCGACCGGGAGCCAATGGAGGGAGAGGAGAAGGGGGAGGGGCAGCGACCGGGAGCCAATGGAGGGAGCGGAGAAGGGGGAGGGGCAGCGACCGGGAGCCAATGGAGGGAGCGGAGAAAGGGAGTGACATGTGAGAATTCTGGCTCGTTGAAGACCAAGCGTGTTGTGGCATTCTGGATCAATTGGAGAGGCTTAAGTGTGCATGCCGGTAGGCCAGTAAGGAGGGCGTTACAATAGTCAGGTTTTGACCTGACTGATGTCTGGATGAGGAGCTGGGCTGACTCCTGGGTGAGGAAGGGTCTAATCCTTCCAATGTTATGGAGTTGGCTTCCCTTGGCGTCCCCATTTCCCTGCAGCTGTGCACCTGAGACAGAGTGGTATCCCCAAATAGGCTGTGCCCCGATTCCCTGCCTATGCCCAGGTGAAACAACAGGCTGTGCCCTACAACACCTTCCCATGCACAACATTAACATTGAATCGACTACAACAGGCTTTATGTCACATACTGATAAAATAACCATAATAAAACTTTCAGTTTGTCTTGTCTAGTTTCCTCACAAAACAGAGTATGAGAAAAATGTTTTAATGACCAAAGCTTGCAGTGGGAGTGTCCAAAGTCTCTTTCCCATTTCGATGTACAGATTTAACTTTGATCCGACTCACCTCAGCGGTGGACTGCAGGCTGTGTGTACGTCCACACTACTACTGTACACTATCCCAGGTTAGGGTCAGACTCACCTCAGCGGTGGACTGCAGGCTGTGTGTACGTCCACACTACTACTGTACACTATCCCAGGTTAGGGTCAGACTCACCTCAGCGGTGGACTGCAGGCTGCAGGGCGAACTTGATCTGGTTGACTCTGTGGTGAACGGGCTTGCCGTAGGTGGCTCCCTTCGGTACGGGGCGTTCACGACCATCACGGCACACACGGATACGATAGATGACGTAGCCTGTTGAAACAAAAAAATATATGCTAATGATGTAAACATACGCTAATGAGGTAGCCTGTTGGAATAGAACACAGTGCTGCTGTTTTTGCTTGTAAAATGTGTTATTGATTTCGGCACCACAAAATATTTCTCAATGTCATAAATACATATACCTAACATCTAAAACAAGTACTGGTGCCTTAGTTTACTCATACGTTAATCTATTCTAGATCATGAAATGTAGCACATTTGTAAAAAAGAAAACGCTTCAACTAACGTAAATGGCACCCAGCACACTGAAACATAAACACAGTGCTGTGCCCTGAGATGGAGGGATGCAGCTGACCACTGCATGTCTTGTAGTTGAAGTGGATGTCAGATGTCTATAGGGTGAGCAGGAAAGGTGACAGCACTGAGCCCTGGGGAGTGCCTGTGATGTACACGTCCAGCACCTCCGAACAGACAACCCTGCAGTCTCACATACTGCAGTCTGCCCCAGAGATTCTTAGATCCATGCCACCAAACCATGCCCCCCCCCTTCAACACAAGCTTCTGCAAGCAGTTGTGACCGGATAGTTTTGAAGACACTGGAGAAGTTTAAAAAAAGCATGATTCTAACTGTATTGCCCTGGGTGTCAAAGTGTGTGAATGCATTGTTTAGCATGTAGAATAGATGACATCATCAAACCCAATGTCCACCTGGTATGCAGACTGAAGGGGGCCAATGTACTGATTGCACGGAGATGATCACAGTTCCTCCCCGTCTTTAGGGAGAGGATATCGTTTGGATCAGCCCCTCATCACACGTAGAAAATGCATGTTTTGGCCAGAAAGGAATCTTTTTCCTACCGGAAAAAGATTAAAAATACTTTGTTACTCCATTGCGCCCCTGCAGATATAAAAAAGAATCCCTTTCTGGCCAAAAAGAATGCATTTTATACAGCTCAGAGTGGAAAGTAGGCTTTCTAGTAATAACACAAGCCGCCTTTGTATTGGTAAGTATAGGTACGTATTTATATTTCCGCAACAGAGGAGAGGCTGGTCTGCATTTCATGCGAGCGCAGGAAGACCCACCCATAGCTCTAATGAAGGCATTAGAGCTGAGCTATACTATATTATACTATACTATACTATACTATACTATACTATACTATACTATACTATCAGTGTTTACTGCAGGAAAAAGCTTTGGCATGGAGCTGGGCACACCCTCTATTAGAGTGTTCTAGATAGATGTAATCATTGATACGTCACATACTGATAAAATAACTATAATAAAACCTTCAGTTTGTCTTGTCTAGTTTCCTCACAAAACCAGAGTATGAGAAAAATGTTTTAATGGCCAAAGCTTGCAGTGGGAGTGTCCAAAGTCTCTTTCCCATTTCAATGTACAGATTTAACTTTGATCCGACTCACCTCAGCGGTGGACTGCAGGCTGTGTGTACGTCCACACTACTACTGTACACTATCCCAGGTTAGGGTCAGACTCACCTCAGCGGTGAGTCTTTCAGACCCCTATCTGAAAATATGTCGCTCCAGGAACCCCAACCTCATAGCGCGGTGTCGCACTATGAGCTTGTAGATCTGCTATTTTTCAATAGCTAAATTATAATATAATCCTTAAAACACCAAAAGAGGTTCCCGTCATGAATGGGTTAAAAGGAGCTGTAATTGTCCAGCCTACAGTCCTTAAGTACCCAGTAAACACTCACCCTGCTAGGCCTTGTATCCCAGCCTACAGACCCAGTAAACACTCACCCTGCTAGGCCTTGTATCCCAGCCTACAGACCCAGTAAACACTCACCCTGCTAGGCCTTGTATCCCAGCCTACAGACCCAGTAAACACTCACCCTGCTAGGCCTTGTATGCCAGCCTGCGGTCCTTGTCGGGCCTGGTGGGTCGGGGAGCTCTGTAGAGGTTGGACAGCTGGCGGTACTGCAGCAGGAAACGCATCACGTCCGACTGCTTCTTGCGCCACAACTCCTGCATGTATTTGTACGCTGACTACGCTCGCATCTTGGTTTATCTGCAGGAGGAGAGACAGCAGGACAGTAAGACAGTGTACTTGTACAATAATACTCAAGAAATTCTGTGCAGGAGTTTGGAAGCGCACGTCAAAGTCACCCTGCGTACCACCTGTTTCGAATTTGCACATAATGCAGGAGGCAGCAGTGCGACCCGTTAATAAAAACGAGTGCTTCCAAACTGCAACACTTGGAAAAAGAATCACCTGCACAGAATGTCTCATAACAACATGTCTATGGTGGATTTTTATGACACACAAGCTCGGCAGATTGATAATTCAAGCTTGGCCTAGAGCTGCAATGTTGGTGAGTTTAATGTCGTTTAATACAAGCAGATCGCAAACGCAAATTGGATAAATGGGGAGTCAATGGAGGGTATTGCAACTCTAGATTCATCCCATTATAAAAAAATCTAGAGTTGCAAATTGCTGCTAGTCTAGTATCAACTAGGCTTGATAGATAGCCTGATATAATCTGGGCTTTAAATGAGCTGTACTGTACTTTGAATGTTTGAACGTGTATGAAAGGTGGTATATAAATAAAATTGCCTTGCCTACTTGCTCAGACTGAGGTAACCATAGACTGTAAAAGGGTAACACACACACACAGTCACACACACACACACACACACACACACACACACACACACACACACACACACACACACACACACACACACACAATTTACAATTTACAATTTACAATTTAGGCATTTAGCAGACGCTCTTAATCCAGAGCGATTTACATTTAAGCAAGAACAAAAGCATGGGAATACATCACATAAAAGCATTTATCATGAAACATGCGTAAGCTAAGAAGGTAACAGTGGAATATCTATATGATGAAACTATACATACACTATACATAATAAACTATACATATTCACTACTATGCTATACATATGTACTATGGCGTGCTATGACTATATACAATACAATTATAGTGCTGTCTACATAACATGCTATAAGTCTGTGTCAAATGCTATCTAAGCCAACAGAAATGCTATCTAAGGGGTTAGGGTAAGTGCTATGGGCCATGATGGAGTCTGAAAAGGTGGGTTTTCAGGCTACGGCGGAAGATTGGGAGTGACACACACACACACACACACACACACACACACACACACACACAGTCTGTATAATCATTCATAGGCTACTACTCATTGTTGACAGAACATACTGTATTCATTTCACACTCAGAAATGATAGATAATTAATTCACTGTTCATTCAGTCACTGACTGAACATGTGACTCATTCAGAGATAAAGTGGAGTATTTTGAGGTAAACCCACCTTTTCAGACTCCATCATGGCCCATAGCACTTACCCCACCCCCTTAGATAGCATTTCTGTAGACTTGGGTAGCATTTGATACAGACTTATAGCATGTTTTGAAGACAGCACTATAATTGCATTGTATGTAGTCATAGCACGTCATAGTACATATGTATAGCATAGCATAGTATAGTATATATGTATAGTTTATATGTATAGTTTCATTATATAGATATTCCACTATTACTTTTTAGCTTACGCATGTTTCATGATAAATGCTTTTTATGTGATGTATTCCCATGCTTTTTTGTTCTTGCTTAATGTAAGTCGCTCTGGATTAAGAGCGTCTGCTAAATGCCTAAATTGTAAATTGTAAACTGACCTGAATGGAATGGTCTCTCTCTCTCTCTCTGTGAATATCTCTCTCTCTCTCTCTGTGAATATCTCTCTCTATCTCTCTCTCTCTGTGTGTGTGAATGAGGTGTAAACTGACCTTAATGGAACGGTCTCTCTCTGTGTGTGTGTGTGTGTGTGTGTGTGTGTGTGTGTGTGTGTGTGTGTGTGTGTGTGTGTGTGTGTGTGTGTGTGTGTGTGTGTGTGAGTGTGAGCTACATAGAAGTGTCTATTTGTATGTATGTTTTGATGAATTGAACAATGTGGACCCAAGCGTAATGCTTAATTGGGTCGTCCACTCACAGTTAACAGTCTTTGTATTGAGTTTGTGCTTGAAATGTACTGTAATTCTGCAAACTGTTAATAAATATTTCAATCAATCAATCAGTGTGAGTGTGTGTGTGTGTGTGTGTGTGTGTGTGTGTGTTTTGATTGATTGATTGAAATCTTTATTAACAGTTTGTAGAATTTACAGTACATTTTAAGCACAAACTCAATACAAAGACTGTCAACTGTGAGTGGACGACCCAATTAAGCATTACACTTGTTTACAACAGGGTCCACATTGTTCAATTCATCAAAACATTTAAGGACATACAAACATTTAGAGACATACAAATAGACATTTCTCTGTAGGTAAAGAACAGAACAGGAATTCATCATATGGGAAGCAAAAAAGGGAAAAGATACAATATACAGTGAGGGAAAATGGGGTGGGGTGGGGGGGATTCAGATTTTACAGAGGCCAGTTTCGAATTGCAGCCGTCCGTAGGTGCCCTTTGAGAGCGGTTTTGAAGGAGTCAAGGGATTCACATGTCTTAATGACTGTTGGTAGGGCGTTCCACATTTTGGTGGCATAGGAGCGAAAAGAATTTAGTCCCTTGTTTGTGCCGAATCTGGGTTGTACATGGTTTGTTGTGTGTGTGTGTGTGTGTGTGTGTGTGTGTGTGTGTGTGTGTGTGTGTGTGTGTGTGTGTGTGTGTGTGAATGACGTTTTTTTTTTTTTTATTGATTCAGCAATAGTATTTATTAACAGTTTGCAGAATTACAGTACATTCCAATCACAACTCAATACAGAAACTGTTAACTGTGAGTGGACGACACCATAAAGCCCCCCCCCCCCCCCGGGTCAGCTCATTCTATCTGCCGACCCAAAGTCTTAAACATGTCAGAAACTTTACTACCATTGGGTTCTGACTCGCGTATGTATAGCCGCTATACACTTGTTTACAAGAGGGTCCACCATGTTCAATTCATCAAAAAGGTGTAAACTGACCTTAAGACTGTTCCAGTCTCAGAACAGGTTGGTTTGTCGGTTGGTAAAAATAAAATAAAAAGTCCCTTTAGTTTCGCTGCTTTAATGGCTCTTATGGCTGTAGAGACACGTGACGTATTTTAACTTTGGCAATGGAACCAAATCAACCCGCTCGTTCAGACAAGACGGCTCGGTTCAATATATGTAACATAATTACTGCTACTGTATCATTTATTATGAGCAGCAAAATCACTGTCTTTGCTAAAGTTTTTTCCACAACAACATCAGCATCAGCATCCGGGTGTGCAACGTTTAAAAGAGGACCAGACGGAAACACTTTAAACAGATCAGTTCCTACTCCAATGTCTGCTTCATAGACTGTAGAAGCAGACCAGGGGGGCAGTCAGCCAGATATTTCGTGAAGCCTCATTTGAAATCGGTAGTTCATATAATGGCCTGTTGTGGCGCTGGACTGGACCCAAAAAGCCCCATAGCTCCATAGAGGCCCATGTATTTTGGCCCAACTTCACCTAGACTGTATTACCTTAATAAACATGGTCATGAATACTTTCTTCTTCCAGTCACTAGTTTAAAGTCTCATTTCTAATGTCATAATATTCTTTTTGGAAAATTATGGTCCCATTAATTAAAAAAATGACCATAAAGTCGCGTATGTTCTGAGGGGCGTGGCTACCGTTACAGTCTATGATCGGGATTCCCCTCCCACTCAAGAGTCTTCTCCTCCCACTCGAGTCAAAATAAAAACCAACGGAGAAGAAGGGGGGAAGTCCCGCCTCGTTGTCTGGGCAGCCAATGACCAGCTGGTACAAAACGGAGCCAGCCAATGGCCAGCTGGTACCAAACGGATCTAGAAAGATGGCGACTTACATCAGGAATTAGCATATTATTACAGGCTTCATTTTACGTTCATGTTAGACCCGGGGAACGCTTTGTCCATATTTTTTACAGTCTATGGTCCAGTCCAGCGCCACAACAGGCCATTATATGAACTACCGATTTCAAATGAGGCTTCACGAAATATCTGGCTGACTGCCCCCCTGGTCTGCTTCTGTCTGTCTGAGGAGGTTTACGGTACAACAGCGACGCCTTGTGGGTGCATGTGCTCATTACACCACCATGCAAGGGCCGGGACTTTAACGCGTTAATCGAGACTAATTAACTACAGAAAAAATAATCGCGATTAACTACAGATAAATTAATCGCACCTTTTTGTTTTCCCCATAATAAAGTTGTTTGTATTTGTTTTCTCATGCCCAGCCATGTAAAGCACATTTGAGTATTCATATACACACTGAAGACACTTTATATATAAGGCACTTGCTGCCTATATATATCACCTGCCTATCACTGTTGGATAAAACGCATTTTTCTATGGAGTTGTGTGCACTGGAAATAATAAAAAAGTCCCCCCATTCTGTGTTGCCTAGAACTGGAGGTCTGAAAAAAACAGTAACATTATGAAGTACATTTTTGTGATGTCACTGAGATGTACTTCATAATGTTACTGATTCTATTTCAGACCTCCAGTTCTAGGCAACACAGAATGGGGGGACTTTCTTATTATGTCCACACAACAACTCTAAGGTATATTAATGACAGTAAAATGTTGAAAATTAGTGGAATCCCGTAGTCACTATTCACTGGGATACACAAAACATTTGAAAAAAAAAGGTTTCTCACTGTTCTCGGGTTAAATATTGATATGCGATTAAAATGCGATTAATCTAGATTAATTAACTACAAAGCCTCTGATTAATTAGATACATTTTTTTAATCGAGTCCCAGCTCTTACATTACATGACATTATGTAATTTATGTTAGTTAGACTCGGAGGCTCAAACTGTTTCATGTCAAGGACCCCCACATCGACTCTAATCAGCCCTATGGACCCCCACATTGACTCTAATCAGCATATGGACCCCCACATTGACTCTAATCAGCCCTATGGACCCCCACATTGACTCTAATCAGCATATGGACCCCCACATTGACTCTAATCAGCCCTATGGACCCCCACATTGACTCTAATCAGCATATGGACCCCCACATTGACTCTAATCAGCATATGGACCCCCACATCGACTCTAATCAGCCCTATGGACCCCCACATTGACTCTAATCAGCTCTATGGACCCCCACATCGACTCTAATCAGCCCTATGGACCCCCACATTGACTCTAATCAGCTCTATGGACCCCCACATCGACTCTAATCAGCATATGGACCCCCACATTGACTCTAATCAGCATATGGACCCCCACATTGACTCTAATCAGCATATGGACCCCCACATTGACTCTAATCAGCATATGGACCCCCACATTGACTCTAATCAGCCCTATGGACCCCCACATCGACTCTAATCAGCTCTATGGACCCCCACATTGACTCTAATCAGCATATGGACCCCCACATTGACTCTAATCAGCATATGGACCCCCACATTGACTCTAATCAGCCCTATGGACCCCCACATTGACTCTAATCAGCATATGGACCCCCACATCGACTCTAATCAGCTCTATGGACCCCCACATCGACTCTAATCAGCATATGGACCCCCACATTGACTCTAATCGGCTCTATGGACCCCCACATTGACTCTAATCAGCATATGGACCCCCACATCGACTCTAATCGGCCCTATGGACCCCCACATTGACTCTAATCGGCCCTATGGACCCCCACATTGACTCTAATCAGCATATGGACCCCCACATTGACTCTAATCGGCCCTATGGACCCCCACATTGACTCTAATCAGCATATGGACCCCCACATTGACTCTAATCGGCCCTATGGACCCCCACATTGACTCTAATCAGCATATGGACCCCCACATTGACTCTAATCAGCATATGGACCCCCACATCGACTCTAATCAGCTCTATGGACCCCCACATTGACTCTAATCAGCTCTATGGACCCCCACATTGACTCTAATCAGCATATGGACCCCCACATTGACTCTAATCAGCATATGGACCCCCACATTGACTCTAATCAGCATATGGACCCCCACATCGACTCTAATCAGCATATGGACCCCCACATTGACTCTAATCAGCATATGGACCCCCACATTGACTCTATGGCTCAAAATGATCATATTTGACCTGGGGACCCCCAAAATGATCATATTTGACCTGGGGACCCCCAAAATGATCATATTTGACCTGGGGGACCCCCAACAAAAGGTACAACAAATAAAAAATAAAACCAGAATTTGGCATTTAAAACGTGTTCACATAGCCTATAGATATTGAATATTTCCTCGTTTTAAACATGAACAAAATGAAATAAGAATGATTATTGTATCTATAATATATCTGTACTGTAGATAAAGAATGATGACTTCTGGCTTTATCCCATTTTCATTCTGAAAAGTTATGCAAACAATGCACAATACAATGCCTGATATTCACATGTAAATATACAACTGACATGTTTCACGTATAAATGTGTGAAAAGTACGAAAAAAGCTACACATGCGGAATGCTAGCGTTTTGCCCAGCGATGTGTTCAGAATGCTAGCATTTTGCCCAGCGGTGTGTTCAGAATGTCGTAGAAATGTAACCCTGTATGAAACCTTAACCCTAGAAATACCATATCAGTATAGACCGTTTCAGAAACTGGTCTCATGGTCGCAAGGACGGAGTTCTCCGTTCTATATCAATTAGTAACGCCCAGTGCTCAGGACGGAGATTAATAAAAGGACGAAGATTTATTGATATCAAAACCGATCGCATCGTTCCACAGGCTGGGAGTGTCTGTTGCACAACATTCAATGTTATTTTCCAGTTGGGACATCATCGCAAATGTTCCACCCATTTTAGCCGACGAGATCGAAAATCTTAAAACGTGAATAACTCTTGATCTAAATCATTCCGTCCAATTCTAAGCAAAGATTATGTGGCCCACCGCGGTCCAGTTGCTAGTCGCAGTACAATGATTCATATCTCCCGTTGTTGTCGATCGCCTCGGGTGTATTTTGGCTACATCTAGCTACTTCAGCTTCATCTGGGATAGCGCCTGGTGCGTCGCTAAATGTGCTCCGTTCTGTAAATCGCTGGGCGCTCTGATTTAGTAGTCCTTAACCCTACCTCCTCTGATTTTGTAGTCCTTAATACCCCCCAACGCAGGGAAGCTGGAAGTACCCTCACTAAAAACGCCGGGACAACGCTCCACACGTCCCAAACTCTTCTCCCTTCTGGCTCCAAAACTGTGGAATGCACTTCCCATTGCAGTCAGAACTGCAGCATCACTCCCAATCTTCCGCCGTAGCCTGAAAACCCACCTTTTCAGACTCCATCATGGCCCATAGCACTTACCCTACCCCCTTAGATAGCATTTATG
This sequence comes from Protomyctophum parallelum, assembly GCF_964188405.1. Taxonomy (NCBI): domain Eukaryota; kingdom Metazoa; phylum Chordata; class Actinopteri; order Myctophiformes; family Myctophidae; genus Protomyctophum; species Protomyctophum parallelum. The sequence goes on along the minus strand of NC_139712.1, from coordinate 52,284,894 downwards.
TTGCCTTAGATAGCATTTGATACAGACCTATAGCATGTTATGTAGACAGCACTATAATTGTATTGTATTTAGTCATAGCACGCCATAGTACATATGTATAGCATAGTAGTAAATATGTATAGTTTATATGTATATATAGTATTATATGTATAGTGTATGTATAGTTTCACTATATGTGTGTATAGTTTCATTATATAGATATTCCACTGTTACTTTCTTAGCTTACGCATGTTTCATGATAAATGCTTTTATGTGATGTATTCCCATGCTTTTGTTCTTGCTTAAATGTAAGTCGCTCTGGATTAAGAGCGTCTGCTAAATGCCTAAATTGTAAATTGTAAATTGTAATGAATGTGTTTTAATATGTAAAGGGTTAGGATAATAGTGGTTTTGTAAATTATGGTCCCACAAATGTTTAAATTGATGATAAAGTTCTAGGGCTCCTATTGGCTGTAGTGAGAGAAGCACCGCCCCTCTCTAGGGCTCCTATTGGCTGTGCTGAGAGAAGCCACGCCCCTCAGTGACGTATTGTTCTTACAGTCTCTGGTTAAAAAAAAAAAAAAATCACACCCGTGTGAAGTGAGGGGCGCTCTTATCATCGTACATCATGATGCATCATCTCATACTGGCCAATCAAAATGCCTGTTGCCTGTGATTGGTTTGCTGATTTGCTTTTACACATGACGTACATTTTCCCTTCAACGTCAACGGCGTTTAATGTTTAATTTACGTCATATTTAGAGGAATTCTGACGTCATTTCTCCGTTCATTGTCAATGGCAAATCTTGAGGGGGGACAAAAGCTGTTTAAAAAAACGGAAAGCTACACAGAAAAGTGTTACCGCAGAAAAAGGTTTCCACCCGTCTCTGGTTCAAATATGGGGAGGGAGCGGGTTTGGGAGAGCTCCAGGTTTACACGGTTCTGGAGGTTCTGGGGTCTTCATGGAGGTGTGGGCTCCAGGAGGAGGTTCTGGACTCTTCATGGAGGTGTGGGCTCCAGGAGGAGGTTCTGGGGTCTTCATGGAGCTGTGGGCTCCAGGAGGAGGTTCTGGACTCTTCATGGAGGTGTGGGCTCCAGGAGGAGGTTCTGGGGTCTTCATGGAGGTGTGGGCTCCAGGAGGAGGTTCTGGGGTCTTCATGGAGCTGTGGGCTCCAGGAGGAGGTTCTGGGGTCTTCATGGAGCTGTGGGCTCCAGGAGGAGGTTCTGGGGTCTTCATGGAGGTGTGGGCTCCAGGAGGAGGTTCTGGGGTCTTCATGGAGGTGTGGGCTCCAGGAGGAGGTTCTGGACTCTTCATGGAGCTGTGGGCTCCAGGAGGAGGTTCTGGGGTCTTCATGGAGCTGTGGGCTCTGGTAGTGGCACCACTCTCTGAGGAGAAACAACATCATCCCATTTAGAACCTGTCCTGAGGACGATTCTCGTTTTTTTCATGTCATGTGAAAGCAGGGAATCATATCTTCAAATGGAAACATTGGTTGTTCAGTTTGACTCTGTCTACTCTATGGCTCTGGTCTCGATGTGGTAACTCTGTCTACTCTATGGCTCTGGTCTCGATGTGGTAACTCTGTCTACTCTATGGCTCTGGTCTCGATGTGGTAACTCTATCTCTATGGTCTCGATGTGGTAACTCTGTCTATTCTATGGCTCTGGTCTCGATGTGATAACTCTGTCTACTCTATGGCTCTGGTCTCGATGTGGTAACTCTGTCTACTCTATGGCTCTGGTCTCGATGTGGTAACTCTGTCTACTCTATGGCTCTGGTCTCGATGTGATAACTCTGTCTACTCTATGGCTCTGGTCTCGATGTGGTAACTCTGTCTACTCTATGGCTCTGGTCTCGATGTGGTAACTCTGTCTACTCTATGGCTCTGGTCTCGATGTGGTAACTCTGTCTACTCTATGGCTCTGGTCTCAATGTGGTAACTCTGTCTACTCTATGGCTCTGGTCTCGATGTGGTAACTCTATCTCTATGGCTCTGGTCTCGATGTGGTAACTCTGTCTACTCTATGGCTCTGGTCTCGATGTGGTAACTCTGTCTACTCTATGGCTCTGGTCTCAATGTTGTAACTCTGTATCTCTATGGCTCTGGTCTCGATGTGGTAACTCCAATGGGACCACATCCTGCACCCCTCCCGCATATGGGACGGCATCCTGCACCCCTCCCGCACATGGGACGGCATCCTGCACCCCTCCCGCCAATGGGACGGCATCCGGCACCCCTCCCGACAATGGGATGGCATCCTGCACACCTCCCGCCAATGGGATGGCGTCCGGAACCCCTCCCGCCAATGGGATGGCATCCTGCAGCCCTCCCGCCAATGGGATGGCGTCCTGCACGCCTCCCGCCAATGGGATGGCGTCCTGCACCCCTCCCGCCAATGGGATGGCGTCCTGCACCCCTCCCGCCAATGGGATGGCGTCCGGCACCCCTCCCGCCAATGGGATGGCGTCCGGCACCCCTCCCGCCAATGGGATGGCGTCCGGCACCCCTCCCCCCAATGGGATGGCTTCCTGCACCCCTCCCGCCAATGGGATGGCGTCCGGCACCACTCCCGCCAATGGGATGGCATCCTGCACCCCTCCCGCCAATGGGATGGCATCCGGCACCCCTCCCGCCAATGGGATGGCATCCTGCACCCCTGCCCCCAATGGGATGGCATCCTGCACCCCTGCCGCCAATGGGATGGCATCCTGCAGCCCTCCCGCCAATGGGATGGCGTCCGGCACCCCTCCCCCCCAATGGGATGGCATCCGGCACCCCTCCCGCCAATGGGATGGCGTCCGGCACCCCTCCCCCCAATGGGATGGCATCCTGCAGCCCTCCCGCCAATGGGATGGCGTGCGGCACCCCTCCCCCCAATGGGATGGCATCCTGCAGCCCTCCCGCCAATGGGATGGCGTCCTGCACCCCTGCCGCCAATGGGATGGCATCCTGCACCCCTCCCGCCAATGGGATGGCATCCTGCACCCCTCCCGCCAATGGGATGGCGTCCGGCACCCCTCCCCCCAATGGGATGGCATCCTGCACCCCTCCCGCCAATGGGATGGCGTCCGGCACCCCTCCCCCCAATGGGATGGCATCCTGCAGCCCTCCCGCCAATGGGATGGCGTGCGGCACCCCTCCCCCCAATGGGATGGCATCCTGCAGCCCTCCCGCCAATGGGATGGCGTCCGGCACCCCTCCCCCCAATGGGATGGCATCCTGCAGCCCTCCCGCCAATGGGATGGCGTCCGGCACCCCTCCCCCCAATGGGATGGCATCCTGCAGCCCTCCCGCCAATGGGATGGCGTGCGGCACCCCTCCCCCCAATGGGATGGCATCCTGCAGCCCTCCCGCCAATGGGATGGCGTGCGGCACCCCTCCCCCCAATGGGATGGCATCCTGCAGCCCTCCCGCCAATGGGATGGCATCCTGCACCCCTGCCGCCAATGGGATGGCATCCTGCACCCCTGCCGCCAATGGGATGGCATCCTGCACCCCTCCCGCCAATGGGATGGCATCCTGCACCCCTCCCGCCAATGGGATGGCGTCCGGCACCCCTCCCCCCAATGGGATGGCATCCTGCACCCCTGCCGCCAATGGGATGGCATCCTGCACCCCTCCCGCCAATGGGATGGCATCCTGCAGCCCTCCCGCCAATGGGATGGCATCCGGCACCCCTCTTGCCAATGGGATGGCGTCCGGCACCCCTCCCCCCAATGGGATGGCATCCTGCAGCCCTCCCGCCAATGGGATGGCGTGCGGCACCCCTCCCCCCAATGGGATGGCATCCTGCAGCCCTCCCGCCAATGGGATGGCGTCCGGCACCCCTCCCCCCAATGGGATGGCATCCTGCAGCCCTCCCGCCAATGGGATGGCGTGCGGCACCCCTCCCCCCAATGGGATGGCATCCTGCAGCCCTCCCGCCAATGGGATGGCGTGCGGCACCCCTCCCCCCAATGGGATGGCATCCTGCAGCCCTCCCGCCAATGGGATGGCGTCCGGCACCCCTCCCCCCAATGGGATGGCATCCTGCACCCCTGCCGCCAATGGGATGGCATCCTGCACCCCTCCCGCCAATGGGATGGCGTGCGGCACCCCTCCCCCCAATGGGATGGCATCCGGCACCCCTCCCGCCAATGGGATGGCGTGCGGCACCCCTCCCCCCAATGGGATGGCATCCTGCAGCCCTCCCGCCAATGGGATGGCGTGCGGCACCCCTCCCCCCAATGGGATGGCATCCTGCAGCCCTCCCGCCAATGGGATGGCGTCCGGCACCCCTCCCCCCAATGGGATGGCATCCTGCACCCCTGCCGCCAATGGGATGGCATCCTGCACCCCTCCCGCCAATGGGATGGCGTGCGGCACCCCTCCCCCCAATGGGATGGCATCCGGCACCCCTCCCGCCAATGGGATGGCGTCCGGCACCCCTCCCCCCAATGGGATGGCATCCTGCAGCCCTCCCCCCAATGGGATGGCATCCTGCAGCCCTCCCGCCAATGGGATGGCGTGCGGCACCCCTCCCCCCAATGGGATGGCATCCTGCAGCCCTCCCGCCAATGGGATGGCGTGCGGCACCCCTCCCCCCAATGGGATGGCATCCTGCAGCCCTCCCGCCAATGGGATGGCGTGCGGCACCCCTCCCCCCAATGGGATGGCATCCTGCAGCCCTCCCGCCAATGGGATGGCATCCTGCAGCCCTCCCGCCAATGGGATGGCGTGCGGCACCCCTCCCCCCAATGGGATGGCATCCTGCAGCCCTCCCGCCAATGGGATGGCGTGCGGCACCCCTCCCCCCAATGGGATGGCATCCTGCAGCCCTCCCGCCAATGGGATGGCGTGCGGCACCCCTCCCCCCAATGGGATGGCATCCTGCACCCCTGCCGCCAATGGGATGGCATCCTGCACCCCTCCCGCCAATGGGATGGCGTGCGGCACCCCTCCCCCCAATGGGATGGCATCCGGCACCCCTCCCGCCAATGGGATGGCGTCCGGCACCCCTCCCCCCAATGGGATGGCATCCTGCAGCCCTCCCGCCAATGGGATGGCGTGCGGCACCCCTCCCCCCAATGGGATGGCATCCTGCAGCCCTCCCCCCAATGGGATGGCATCCTGCAGCCCTCCCGCCAATGGGATGGCGTGCGGCACCCCTCCCCCCAATGGGATGGCATCCTGCAGCCCTCCCGCCAATGGGATGGCGTGCGGCACCCCTCCCCCCAATGGGATGGCATCCTGCAGCCCTCCCGCCAATGGGATGGCGTCCGGCACCCCTCCCCCCAATGGGATGGCATCCTGCACCCCTGCTGCCAATGGGATGGCATCCTGCACCCCTCCCGCCAATGGGATGGCATCCTGCAGCCCTCCCGCCAATGGGATGGCGTCCGGCACCCCTCCCGCCAATGGGATGGCGTCCGGCACCCCTCCCGCCAATGGGATGGCATCCTGCAGCCCTCCCGCCAATGGGATGGCGTCCGGCACCCCTCCCCCCAATGGGATGGCATCCTGCACCCCTGCCGCCAATGGGATGGCATCCTGCACCCCTCCCGCCAATGGGATGGCGTCCGGCACCCCTCCCGCCAATGGGATGGCGTCCTGCACCCCTCCCGCCAATGGGATGGCATCCTGCACCCCTCCCGCCAATGGGATGGCATCCGGCACCCCTCCCGCCAATGGGATGGCGTCCGGCACCCCTCCCCACAATGGGATGGCATCCTGCAGCCCTCCCGCCAATGGGATGGCGTCCGGCACCCCTCCCGCCAATGGGATGGTGTCCGGCACCCCTCCCCCCAATGGGATGGCATCCTGCACCCCTCCCGCCAATGGGATGGCGTCCGGCACCCCTCCCGCCAATGGGATGGCGTCCGGCACCCCTCCCCCCAATGGGATGGCATCCTGCACCCCTCCCGCCAATGGGATGGCGTGCGGCACCCCTCCCCACAATGGGATGGCATCCTGCAGCCCTCCCGCCAATGGGATGGCGTCCGGCACCCCTCCCCCCAATGGGATGGCATCCTGCACCCCTGCCACCAATGGGATGGCATCCTGCAACCCTCCCGCCAATGGGATGGCATCCGGCACCCCTCCCCCCAATGGGATGGCATCCTGCACCCCTGCCGCCAATGGGATGGCATCCTGCACCCCTCCCGCCAATGGGATGGCATCCGGCACCCCTCCCGCCAATGGGATGGCGTCCGGCACCCCTCCCCCCAATGGGATGGCATCCTGCAGCCCTCCCGCCAATGGGATGGCGTGCGGCACCCCTCCCCCCAATGGGATGGCATCCTGCAGCCCTCCCGCCAATGGGATGGCGTCCGGCACCCCTCCCCCCAATGGGATGGCATCCTGCAGCCCTCCCGCCAATGGGATGGCGTGCGGCACCCCTCCCCCCAATGGGATGGCATCCTGCAGCCCTCCCGCCAATGGGATGGCGTGCGGCACCCCTCCCCCCAATGGGATGGCATCCTGCAGCCCTCCCGCCAATGGGATGGCGTCCGGCACCCCTCCCCCCAATGGGATGGCATCCTGCAGCCCTCCCGCCAATGGGATGGCGTGCGGCACCCCTCCCCCCAATGGGATGGCATCCTGCAGCCCTCCCGCCAATGGGATGGCGTGCGGCACCCCTCCCCCCAATGGGATGGCATCCTGCAGCCCTCCCGCCAATGGGATGGCATCCGGCACCCCTCCCCCCAATGGGATGGCATCCTGCACCCCTGCCGCCAATGGGATGGCATCCGGCACCCCTCCCGCCAATGGGATGGCGTCCGGCACCCCTCCCCCCCAATGGGATGGCATCCTGCAGCCCTCCCGCCAATGGGATGGCGTGCGGCACCCCTCCCCCCAATGGGATGGCATCCTGCAGCCCTCCCGCCAATGGGATGGCGTCCGGCACCCCTCCCCCCAATGGGATGGCATCCTGCAGCCCTCCCGCCAATGGGATGGCGTGCGGCACCCCTCCCCCCAATGGGATGGCATCCTGCAGCCCTCCCGCCAATGGGATGGCGTGCGGCACCCCTCCCCCCAATGGGATGGCATCCTGCAGCCCTCCCGCCAATGGGATGGCGTCCGGCACCCCTCCCCCCCAATGGGATGGCATCCTGCAGCCCTCCCGCCAATGGGATGGCGTGCGGCACCCCTCCCCCCCAATGGGATGGCATCCTGCAACCCTCCCGCCAATGGGATGGCGTGCGGCATCCCTCCCCCCAATGGGATGGCATCCTGCAGCCCTCCCGCCAATGGGATGGCGTCCGGCACCCCTCCCGCCAATGGGATGGCGTCCGGCACCCCTCCCGCCAATGGGATGGCGTCCGGCACCCCTCCCGCCAATGGGATGGCGTCCGGCACCCCTCCCGCCAATGGGATGGCGTCCGGCACCCCTCCCGCCAATGGGATGGCGTCCGGCACCCCTTCCGCCAATGGGATGGCATCCTGCAGCCCTCCCGCCAATGGGATGGCGTGCGGCACCCCTCCCCCCAATGGGATGGCATCCTGCAGCCCTCCCGCCAATGGGATGGCGTCCGGCACCCCTCCCCCCAATGGGATGGCATCCTGCAGCCCTCCCGCCAATGGGATGGCGTCCGGCACCCCTCCCCCCAATGGGATGGCATCCTGCACCCCTGCCGCCAATGGGATGGCATCCTGCACCCCTCCCGCCAATGGGATGGCATCCTGCAGCCCTCCCGCCAATGGGATGGCGTCCGGCACCCCTCCTGCCAATGGGATGGCGTCCGGCACCCCTCCCGCCAATGGGATGGCGTCCGGCAGCCCTCCCGCCAATGGGATGGCGTCCGGCAGCCCTCCCGCCAATGGGATGGCGTCCGGCACCCCTCCCGCCAATGGGATGGCGTCCGGCACCCCTCCCGCCAATGGGATGGCATCCTGCACCCCTCCCGCCAATGGGATGGCATCCTGCAGCCCTCCCGCCAATGGGATGGCGTCCGGCACCCCTCCCGCCAATGGGATGGCGTCCGGCACCCCTCCCGCCAATGGGATGGCATCCTGCACCCCTCCCGCCAATGGGATGGCATCCGGCACCCCTCCCGCCAATGGGATGGCGTGCGGCACCCCTCCCCCCAATGGGATGGCATCCTGCAGCCCTCCCGCCAATGGGATGGCGTGCGGCACCCCTCCCCCCAATGGGATGGCATCCTGCAGCCCTCCCGCCAATGGGATGGCGTCCGGCACCCCTCCCCCCCAATGGGATGGCATCCTGCAGCCCTCCCGCCAATGGGATGGCGTGCGGCACCCCTCCCCCCCAATGGGATGGCATCCTGCAGCCCTCCCGCCAATGGGATGGCGTGCGGCATCCCTCCCCCCAATGGGATGGCATCCTGCACCCCTGCCGCCAATGGGATGGCATCCTGCACCCCTCCCGCCAATGGGATGGCATCCTGCACCCCTCCCGCCAATGGGATGGCGTCCGGCACCCCTCCCCCCAATGGGATGGCATCCTGCACCCCTGCCGCCAATGGGATGGCATCCTGCACCCCTCCCGCCAATGGGATGGCGTCCGGCACCCCTCCCGCCAATGGGATGGCGTCCGGCACCCCTCCCCCCAATGGGATGGCATCCTGCACCCCTGCCGCCAATGGGATGGCATCCTGCACCCCTCCCGCCAATGGGATGGCATCCGGCACCCCTCCCGCCAATGGGATGGCGTCCGGCACCCCTCCCCACAATGGGATGGCATCCTGCAGCCCTCCCGCCAATGGGATGGCATCCTGCACCCCTGCCGCCAATGGGATGGCATCCTGCACCCCTCCCGCCAATGGGATGGCATCCGGCACCCCTCCCCCCAATGGGATGGCGTCCGGCACCCCTCCCGCCAATGGGATGGCGTCCGGCACCCCTCCCCCCAATGGGATGGCATCCTGCACCCCTGCCGCCAATGGGATGGCATCCTGCACCCCTCCCGCCAATGGGATGGCATCCGGCACCCCTCCCGCCAATGGGATGGCGTCCGGCACCCCTCCCCCCAATGGGATGGCATCCTGCAGCCCTCCCGCCAATGGGATGGCGTCCGGCACCCCTCCCGCCAATGGGATGGCGTCCGGCACCCCTCCCGCCAATGGGATGGCGTCCGGCAGCCCTCCCGCCAATGGGATGGCGTCCGGCACCCCTCCCGCCAATGGGATGGCGTCCGGCACCCCTCCCGCCAATGGGATGGCGTCCGGCACCCCTCCCGCCAATGGGATGGCATCCTGCAGCCCTCCCGCCAATGGGATGGCGTCCGGCACCCCTCCCGCCAATGGGATGGCGTCCGGCACCCCTCCCCCCAATGGGATGGCATCCTGCACCCCTGCCGCCAATGGGATGGCATCCTGCACCCCTCCCGCCAATGGGATGGCATCCGGCACCCCTCCCGCCAATGGGATGGCGTGCGGCACCCCTCCCCCCAATGGGATGGCATCCTGCAGCCCTCCCGCCAATGGGATGGCATCCTGCACCCCTCCCGCCACACCATATGTGGGTGGATGGAAGAACTACATTTCAGGACTACATTTCCCATATGAATACCAATAGATCTGTAAAACATGTGGATTGACCAATTAGATCTGTAAAACATGTGGATGGACCATAGAACTACATTCAAACACTACATTTCCCATACACCATATGTGGGTGGATGGAAGAACTACATTTCAGGACTACATTTCCCATATGAATACCAATAGATCTGTAAAACATGTGGATTGACCAATTAGATCTGTAAAACATGTGGATGGACCATAGAACTACATTCAAACACTACATTTCCCATACACCATATGTGGGTGGATGGAAGAACTACATTTCAGGACTACATTTCCCATATGAATACCAATAGATCTGTAAAACATGTGGATTGACCAATTAGATCTGTAAAACATGTGGATGGACCATAGAACTACATTCAAACACTACATTTCCCATACACCATATGTGGGTCGGCACTGCGGCTGCGCAGTCGTCGAAAACAGCCGAAGTACGAACCCTAAACATCGGCTGTTTTCGACGCGCGTCACCGTCGTACGGATGAAATACACATGCTGTTTTCGACGCGCGTCACCGTCGTACGGATGAAATACACATCGGCTGTTTTCGACGCGCGTCACCGTCGTACGGATGAAATACACGTGCTGTTTTCGACGCGCGTCACCGTCGTACGGATGAAATACACATCGGCTGTTTTCGACGCGCGTCACCGTCGTACGGATGAAATACACATGCTGTTTTCGACGCGCGTCACCGTCGTACGGATGAAATACACATCGGCTGTTTTCGACGCGCGTCACCGTCGTACGGATGAAATACACATGCTGTTTTCGACGCGCGTCACCGTCCTACGGATGAAATACACATCGGCTGTTTTCGACGACTGCGCAGCCGCAGTGCCGAGTCACAGAAGACTAGCTAGCCAGCTAGCCGCTAGCTGAGCAGCTAGCTAGTAGCTGTGTCTCTTCATGACGTAAAAAAGACACTTTATTTGTTGTAAAACTTTCTTTATTTGAATCGACAGTTTATGTTAAATAATCTTCTATTTTTTTAGAACAATAAAACACTTAAACACGTATTAATATCCATGAAGATAGATAAATTGACTAAACACAGACTTGACGGACTGACTGCAAAACACTGTTGTACGGAAGAAGTATAATGCTACCTCTGTCAGTAAAATTCCACCACCAGATGGCGTTAATACCCACTTTTCCATGCATTCTGCAACACACGCAGCTCAAAGCACTGGTTCCATATTTACGGCTCTAGCAGTGATTCTCAACCCGTTTCATTTCAAGGACCCCCGGTTTTACATGCGTTAGTCTACGGACCCCCATTTAATGGCATTTATATCTCTGAGACCCCCATTTACATTGTAATATCAATGTTCATTTAACTCTGAGAGTGTACAAATGGAACCAAATGGACCTGTCTGATTGACTGTTGACTGAGTGACAAAGTTAATTTAATGTTGTTTAAAGTAATTTAATGCAATCAAATAGGACTTTTCTGTTTGGATGTATGGGCTGTCAAGGCCAGAAAGTTGTTTTTTGCCACTCAGTGGGGCAGTGGGCATTCCTGTATAACTTACAGTTATGATGATGTCACGTGCATACCCTCTATTATCTTATTGGTCCTTGAACTTTATCACATTCTACACATTTTATCTAGATTTACATACATAGCATCCATCTAGATGTAGATCTGTTATCTCTCTTATTAGTCCGGGAGCATTATATCACATATCTAGATGTCTCATCATACATTATCTGTTATCTCCCCTATTAGTTTTATCTAGGCCTATATATAATATTAAACACATGCAAAATAACTGACTAACTAAAAATAACGAATTAACGAAAACAAATAACTATAAACCAACTAATTAAAAATATTATTCATTATTTATTTATACATTTAATATTATTTCACGCTTTCCATCGGTACATTTATGAACCGTGGTATGACGGTGTAGAAAATAGCAGATCTACAAGCCCACAAGGCGTCACGGATGCAACGCATTGGGGGGTTTGTAGATCTGCTATTTGTTGAACAAAATGGACCCTGACCCACCCACCCCCTTTTTCCCCTCACTATAGACTAGAGTATGTTTTTTCCTTTTTACCTCCTCTAAATGTTATGATGAATTGAACATGGTGGACCCTCATGTAAAAAGTGTAGGGACCGCGGCCGCGTCAATGCGCTTGTCGTTGACTTCTCCGCGTGTACAGGAAAAAGCAAAAAAACAGTTTGAAAATGAAGTATAGGCGCCTTAAATCACTGCTCGTTTGAAAACACCTTTAGACGCATTAAGGGCCCTTAATGCTATGAATGATTATGGAACATCTTTCATTATACACTCTATATTATTATTATTACAATATGAGACCTAAACATGGTCAGGGTAGATTTCTCATCAATACAATACGATAAATATTGCACAACGTGAGCAAAAAGTACAATCCTGGGTCGAGACCAATTCTATGCAGAATTACAACTCAATACGACACATTTTATGTTCAACCTTTTCTTTGAAATTTAAACACTGGCAACTAATACAAAAATAAAACACCTGTACATTCACAGACAAATACTTGAACTCTGAAGAGTGTAGTAATGGAACCAAATGAACCCTGATGGGTCCAATTTTGGTTAAATTAACACCAACAAAGAGTGGACAGATGTTCACTCACACTTCACTTTTCATTACACACTTTGGACTTAAGGTTGGCCCATTCTGGGCGGGAACCCCTTTTGGTGTTTTAAGCATCATGTTACACTTTAGCTATTGAAAAATAGCAGATCTACAAGCTCATAGGCACTCGGTGCTTGTAGATCTGCTATTTTTGGAGAAAAAATAAATCGAGAAAATGTGGTGCAAATCTTTGAATATATATCCTTTCAGAGCGAATGTTTTTAACTCATATCTTTGCTTCTGGGGGGGGGGGGGGGGGGGTTCAGATGTTCAGATGGGGGGTTGGTTGGTGGCCGACTACATAGCCTATAGATTTTAACTGAACATCTATAGCAATCATTACTATCATTGCAATGTAAAGCTTTACACTTTTTGGTTTACAATAAATACTTTTGTTTCGTCCAAAAATCCATCTTTTAAATCTGTGGTTCCCAAAGTGGGGTCCGGGGACCCCCAGGGGTCCTTGGGGGAGTTCCAGGGGGTCCCCAGCTAAATGATAGTTAGGAACCAAATGGAACCCTTATGGGTCTGTAACTCTGAGTGTAACACATGGAACTAAATGGTACTCTCTAATTGTGCAAAGCAACTCGACACATCATCAAATTTGTACACTCTCAGAGTTAAATTAACATTGATTTTACAATATAAATTGGGGGTCCCAGGGAGAGAAACCCCATTAAACGGGGGTCCGTAGACTAATGCATGTCAAACTGGGGGTCCTTGACATTAAACGGGTTGCGAATAAAATCTCTTATGGGGTCTCTGGCATATCTTTTAAATAATCTTCTCTTATGGGGGTCCCTGGCATATCTTTTCAAATGGGGGTCCACGGGAAAGAATTGTGTCAATTTGAGGACATGAATAAGTTTGGGAACCACTGTTTTATACATATATTATGAAGTACAGATTGTGCTTAAAGCAGTGCCATTGTAGCGCTGAACTGTATACGGCAACATAGAAAGGTGAAATAGTTTGACTCAACACAGTGATTGGCATAATATGCATTATGTATATCATAATATATGGTATACATTATATAATTATAATATATGTGACCAGATTTGACTGAGAGCCATCGCGCAAACTCCAGCTTTTCACCAATGGAGAAAAGCTTAAAAGAGTTAATAGCACAGGCAGACTCTTCACATACTAGAGCATGTCTGAAATAAGTGTCAGAGCTGAAATAGACATGTAAATATGAAAGGGCGCGCCTCCGCGTCTTGGCCGACGTCTCCACGTACTGGACGCCCCATTCGGCGGCTCGGCTCGTCACCTCGTCGGCCGACACCTGGCGCCGATCCTCCAGGTCCGACTTGTTCCCCACGAGCAGGAGAGGAATTCCCTCCTCCTCCCCCTTCACACGCAGGATCTGCTCCCTGAGACGCACGCACGCACGCGCGCACACGCACACGCACACGCACACGCACACGCACACACACACACACACACACACACACACACACACACACACACACACACACACACACACACACACACACACACACACACACACACACACACACACACACACACACACATTTATTTGTATTCACATTTTACAAGAAACTTCTTCAACACAAACAGTAGTGGATGCGCAAACTTGAGAAAACTCTATAACAAGTGCTTCAGATACAGATCACGGGTACAGAAAGCATCGCCTTCTCCATATATGGCGACTGCCAAATATTGCAGACACTGAACAGAATTTTGCCGATGCCTGATCAGCTCTCGGCTTGGGCATGCCTGCAATCTGCAGGCCCCTCACGACTGATTTGTGGACATTACCGAGGCTTCCAAATATGAACACAAGTAGTTTACATCTGTAGCCAAGCTGCATAATAGCATCCTTAATACGCTGGTACTTAAGCACCTTGGTAAGGAATGCCTCTTCCATACTGTGGTCAAATGTACATGATGCCACTTCCAAAATGGTCACTTCTCTACTGTCCTCATCAACAACAACAATATCTGGTGTATTAGCTGTGACATCTGAAAAAGCATCATTTTCATTATTGTGCATGAACATGGCAGTTGAGACACGTGAGTGCTTATACATTTTGGCAGATGATGAAACATATGAACTTATGTCCTTAGCTAATAGGTCAACAATTCTGTCGTGCCGAGCAATGTACATCCCCTTATATACATAGCAGCCATTAAGAATATGTGACAGTGTTTCTGTAAGTGGAGTGAGGTCATGGTGCAGACAATGAGGAGGAAACGTGTTAGGGTACCACAGAGAGAGATTGAGTCTGGTTGGAAGGACCTGTAATCTGGCTTTGACTGTAAAGGTGACTATGTCCTCATCGACTGCATAATTCTTGAATATTGTATGAGATACGGTGTGGTCTGCATCGGGAAGGCAAGCTAGCTTCCCCTGTAGTTTTAAACCAGTCCAGTGTTGTTGTTGTTTTTGCTGTTGTAGCATTATAAGGTACCTCCGTGCATTGACTGGTGATACATGGTGTTCCGTATCAATTACAGTATACAGTACTCCTTACTGAGATCGAACAGCTGGTAATAATGTCCTCAGAAACTGCTACAGATTGAGAGTCAGGTCGAACCCAGCACAGAGATACTCCAGTTCTCACACAGAGGTCATTGAGGTCAGGCCAATCTGACGACACCCCAAACCCAGTAGCATGTGAGTCCATTTTAAGGTTGGGCCCCAGGAAACTTGGCTCGCCCTCTGCTGCCAGGACGGCACTTTACGCCGTTTCATATCTAGAAACAGAGAAGATCTAGAAAGTTCCCTGACAGTCGTGTCATCACTGTTTAGCATGTTTATCAAGTGAGCCAGCCTTGTGGCGTTATATATCCACTCCACGTTCGGCACGCCAAACCCAACGTCCTGTTTGGACTGGAAAATAATGTCTCTGGTGGTGTGGGTGTTGAGCCCGAACCACTTCCTCACAGAGTGAACTACACTGTCATTTAGATCACTAAGTGTTTTACATGCCAGATGAACGTTGGAGAAGAGGTGTTGTACTCTAGTCAGGGCGACCTGCCTGATAGCCTCCAACTTCATCAGCAGTGGTAGTGGTGAAGCGTCAATCAGGTTCAGCCTAGCTGTAAACTCAGATGTAATGTACTCAACCTGTTCTTTCCATTCCCCTGCAATATTAAACCTATGCCCTAGGTAGTTGTATGACTCATGTAGGTCATACACACGTATGGGCTGTGAGTTGATGGTGAACTCAGGGCTTTTGTCAGCCTTAGACTTATACCAGCGGTTGCCACCACTAGGCCTCTGGTAGAGAACAGCACACTTAGTGTGTTTTGCCTCTAGACCGGACCAGTCCAGAAATCTATCTGTTCTAGCGAGCATGTTTTTAATAACACTCTCTTCCCGAGAGGCTAACTGTACGTGGTCCTCATAACCCTGGATGGGGTTTGGGGACAGCACATTGGGTGGGGCACAGTCACACAACCACTTAATCCACCCATTGATGGCAAGAACAAAGTTAATGGCACTCCATGGGCAGCCTGTTGTAATGCCTACTTGGAGAGGTTTTGGTCTGTCAGCTGTTTCCCACAGATGACTTGTATGAATGATGTTTCATACACATCCCTAATAATGTCAATAAATACCCCAGGTAGATGTATTGATTCTAAGGCATTAATCATTACATTATGGGTCAGAGAACCAAAAGCATCACGGAAATCCAGGAATACAGAGTATAATTTACAGGATTCATGTTTAAAATCATCGATCCCAGTTTTAAGACAGAAAACACGTTCATTCATCCCCTGTCTATTTATGTATGCTTTCTGCTTAGGTGACAAGATGCCATTGTCTGTCAGCCAGGGAAGCACACGAGACAGGATACATTTCATGAACACTTTATAGATGGTGGGGAGGAGGGGAATGTCTCTCCATGTAGATGGATCATCAGGTACATTGTCTTTTTCTGGGATACGGTGAATCATGGCTCCTTTCCAGGATTCGGGCACTCTCTTATTGTCCAGGCAGACATTAAAGATGGATGTTAATTTCTCACATGACTGTGCAGTCTTAAGACTTTCATAGGTTACCCCATCTATGCCACTAGCCCTGTCATTTGGTAGGCTGTGCAAAACAGACCCTACTTCATCAGGTGTAAAGTGGGAGGTGATGGGAAAGGCAGCGGGCCGTACTGGTTGTAGGCTATTTTCCCACGGTGGTAATGGGAGTGGATCACTGATCATTGTCTGGCTGCGACATTTATTTTCATAGTGGTTTTTAACCATCGTGGCGTCACTGGGGCAGGGAGGCGGGTCGGGGTACTCGCTGTCATTTAGAATGATCTGAATCGCTTTTCGATCGTCTGTGCTGCCACAAGAAGGAAAGTTTGTTCCTACTCACACGTTTGTGGCGCACCCGGGTTGTACTGGAGCTGAGCTGGGGCTGAATTATGTCACGTACGTAACACAATTGCCCCTCGATCCATTCCGCAGCGGTAGATTGACTCAGAGCCTCGGGGAGGGGGCGGCTGAGAGGAAACCTTTTCAGGATCCGCATCACACACGCATCACACACACACACACACACACACACACACACACACACACACACACACACACACACACACACACACACACACACACACACACACACACACACACACACACACACACACACACACACACACACACACACACACACACACACACACACACACACACACACACAGTCAGTTTGTGGGAGGGGAGATAAAAACGGAATAGTAAAGGAGACGAGGCTGGCAGACATACAGCTTCATTCACTGTGGCTGGGCAGATACAATGTATCCACTCAAAGCACAGAAACATCAACGGACAGTGAAAAGGTTAATAATGTAGTAGTAGTAGGTGAGAACATTAGATTGGATGAGGCCAAACCAGCCTCAAATAGGAAGGTCACGCTAATGAGACTAGGTGGGTGGTGTGGGGCGGCGCTAGAACATGACACGGAACTAATATATTTTATGATGAATGACGGCACCGCTCACAGGGTCTGGTCACTAGATGTCCAAAGGGCCAAAGGAAAACTAGATGTCCAAAAGAGCTAATCAGATGACTGGAGGAGGGCGGTTGGTGGTGTCCTACCTGTGACGTTGATAGGGACAATGTCTGTGGGCACGTTCTTGGCCACCTGCCTCATCTTCTCCTCCGGGGTGGGCAGGGGGGGCGGGGCCTTTTTCCACGCCGCCTGTCCGTCAGGCACGTCCACGCCGTCCTCCTCCTCGTCGTCCCCGCGGGGGGGTCTGGGGCCTCATGGAGAGCAGGGACGACGAAGCCGTGGACTGCATGGGGGGAGAGAGACACAGAGAGAGGAGGTTAAAATGAGAGAGCCTGATTTAACCTTGTTGATCAACTGTCTTTGAGATTGGGCTTCAGGCTACACACCTGAGCCTCTGAGGAGAGGACAGGTTTGTGTGTGTGTGTGTGTGTGTGTGAGTGAGCGAGCGTTGCACATCTGTGGCTGCTCTCTGTTTACTACTAATCTTCTTCAGAGCAGTTGAGCGCACCCAGAGACACACACTCATGGGTTATTATGTATCCAAAGGCTGTGACCTTTAGAAGCCGGGGGTGCAGTAAACATGTTCATGGTCAATCACACCCGAATGGTTGCATGTGCGCACGACGCATGTGCGCACGACACACGCGCGCACACGCACACGCGCGCTCACACACACACACACACACACACACACACCCCCCCCATGCAGGCGAGGAGGGGATCTGAATAGATTGTTGCTACAACGTGAATCCTTTTGGATTTACACTTTAAATACAATGTCCCCAAAGGGAATGAACGAGGACTTCCCCATCAGCCATTTTTTTTAAATAATTTCTTTATCGTATGCTGTATATATTTGAATTGTTGCCTAAGTAATAATACCTGATTATGTGAATCACGGTCTTAGATTCTATAATAATCATGATGTCTGTCACATTTTACAATTTAGGCATTTAGCAGACTCTCTTAATCCAGAGTGACTTACATTAAGCAAGAACAAAAAAAGCATGGGAATACATCACATAAAAACATTTATCAAGAAACATGCGTAAGCTATGAAAGTAACGGTGGAATATCTATATAATGAAACATTACATATAAACTATACATATCAGGGCTCGAGATTAACGGCGTCCCGACGTCCCGGGGACGGTAAAATATCTATATAATGAAACTATACATATAAACTATACATATATACTACTATGCTATACATATGTACTATGCCGTGCTATGACTACATACAATGCAATTATAGTGCTGTCTACATAACATGCTATAAGTCTGTATCAAAGACTGGGAGTGATGCTGCAGTTCTGACTGCAATGGGAAGTGCATTCCACGGGGCAGCCCGTGCCCTATACCCACACACACACACTGATTAAGGTAAGCTGTGTATGGTTAATTGCTTCTCTGTGGGTGGTAGGATCCTCCCCTATAAAGGGGAGACTGCAGGCAGAGCTAGTCAGTGATGCTCGGGCAGGCATCATGCTGACAGCCCAGTGAGAGAGCTGCTAGGGCCCAGTCCAGGGGCATAGCCTAGTGCAGTTTGGTTATTTTTCCATTGTCCTAAGTTTTGCATTAGGTATTCTTGAGTTCTTCATTTTGTACTTTTGGCCAGTATTGTTTTTGCAGTTTGATATTCTTTCATTGTGAATATCTGCACCGGAGCTAAAGTTGGGAGAAATAAAATCCACAAAAAGCATCGCTGACGTTTTTGGAGCCTTGGCCCTCGGGCAACTTCACAATGTCCTTTTGTTTATTCCACTGTTGTGGATTTGAGAAATGTGTATTTGTACTGTATTTAATGATATTTCATTAATTGATCTAATGACCATGTTGTGTTGGTTCCACCCACTGACTACTAACGTGAGTACAGCATCTTGCAATGGGTCTGGTCCACAAGATTCGATACACCACCAAGATACCCATGTACCTGTCTAAATACTTCCTTAATGTAAACGAAGTCCACACCCACAACACCAGAGGGAGTGCAACAAACCATGTACACCCCAGATTCGGCACAAACAAGGGACTAAATTCTTTTCGCTCCTATGCCACCAAAATGTGAAACGCCCTACCAACAGTCATTAAGACATGTGAATCCCTTGACTCCTTCAAAACCGCTCTCAAAGGGCACCTACGGATGGCTGCAATTCGAAACTGGCCTCTGTAAAATCTGAATCCCCCTACCCCCCCCCCTTTCCCCTCACTGTATATGTATCTTTTCCCTTTTGCTTCCTATATGATGAATTCCTGTTCTGTTCTTTAACTACATAGAAATGTCTATTTGTATGTCTCTTAATGTTTTGATGAATTGAACAATGTGGACCCTGTTGTAAACAAGTGTAATGCTTAATTGGGTCGTCCACTCACAGTTAACAGTCTTTGTATTGAGTTTGTACTTGAAATGTACTGTAATTCTACAAACTGTTAATAAATATTTCAATCAATCAATCAAACCCGTGGCCGTGGGTGTCTATTTAAGTGGGTGGATCACTGACATATTGAGTTTGACCAGATGAAGAGCCTAACCCTCTAGGTGGCGCTGTCCTACAGAAGGACAGTTATTAAACAATTTTTTGAGTGTAAAATCAGCCATTACGACGGCATCAAGGCCCGCCAAAATACATTTTAGTCGACTAAATCAACCATAGATTTAGTCGACTGAAATCTTATGACATTTAGTCGACTAAAACTAGACTTAACACCAAGACATTCCGGGTCGACTAAAATGTGACTAAAAACTAAACGAAAACTATACATTCGAGAGACAAAAAACGTCTAAAACTAAAAATCATTTAACCCATTTTGGGGCGGGAACCCCTTTTGGCGTTAGCATTATGTTATGCTTTAGCTATTGAAAAATAGCAGATCTACAAGCTCATAGCGCGCCACCGAGTGGCGCGCTATGAGCTTGTAGGTCTGCTATTTTTGAAAAAAATCGAAGAACGACTGACATAGAAACATAACTTTTTCAGAAAACTGTCAGGATGTAGACGACGTTTTTAGAATCTGATCTCAGGTCAAAACGGGTTAACCCATTTTTTGACCCACATTTGGTGTTAGCATCATGTCGTGCTTTAGCTATTGAAAAATAGCAGATCTACAAACTCATAGCGCGACACCGAGTGGCGCACTACGAGCTTGTAGGTCTGCTATTTTTGAAAAATCGAAGACACTTTTAGAATCTGATCTCAGGTCAGAATGGGTTAATAATGAAACTGTCAGGATGTAGAAGACATATTTTAGAATCTGATCTCAGGTCAGAATGGGTTAATTTTCCTGCGACCAAAACCAACCGACGGCGTCTGTCTCCCTCTCTCTCACCTGCGTGAGCACGGCGAGCGGCGGTGGTGAGGTGACCACCGCTCCGGTGGTGAGCTGACCACCGGAGCTGAAATAACGTTGAGCGGTGGTGAGTAAAAACAGAGAGAAGGGCTGGAGCGGTGGCGGTGGTTTTCTCTTCACCGCGGCTCAGTGACGTCATGTTGTAGTTCGGTGGTCACCTCACCACCGAAAACCCAGACTATGTATGAGCCTTAACACTCACCCAGACAGCCCCCCCCCACCATGGTGTAGAGTCTAACACTCACCCAGACAGCCCCCCCCCCCCCCCCCCCACCATGGTGTAGAGTCTAACACTCACCCAGACAGGCCCCCCCCCCCACCATGGCGTAGAGTCCGGGGGTGACGCAGTCGGCTCCCGGGCGGCACCAGTTCTTGAAGATGATCCAGTCGTGGTGGTGGAACGCCATCTGCTCCACGGCGATGCCCACCATGCGCCCGGCGATGGCGCCCACCGCCATGCTGGGGATGAACAGGCCCGACGGGATCTGGGGGAGGGGGAGGGGCACATGGGGGAGGGGGAGACATGTGAGACATGAGACTGAACAATTAACCCATTCTGACCTGAGATCAGATTCATAGAGGTTTCCACTGGACACACACTGACTGTCTGACTAAAATTAATTTACGGCTGTTATCAAAGCAGACCTGGGCTTCCAGAACACCTCAACAGTGCCACAGGCTGATCACCTCCATGCCACGCCCCATTGATTGATTGATTGATTGATTGAAATATTTATTAACAGTTTGCAGAGTTACAGTACATTTAAAGCACAAACTCAATACAAAGACTGTTAACTGTGAGTGGACGACCCAATTAAGCATTACACTAATACAACAGGGTCCATGTTCAATTCATCAAAACATTTAGAGACATACAAATAGACACTTCTATGTAGTTAAAGAACAGAACAGGAATTCATCATAAAGGAAGCAAAAAGGGAAAAGAAACATATACACTACAGTGAGGGGAAAAGGGGGGGGGGGGGTGAAAATGTGTGAAATAATGTGTTCAAAAGTAGCCCAGACCAAGTAGTAACTGCATACATTAATATACTTTTCAGATGGTCGACATTTCTCGTTTTAAAAAAATCATTTTTTTAGTGGTCTCGTAAAATATTCTAATTCATTGAGATGATGATGATGATTTTATTTTCATGAGCTGTACTCTGTAGCTCATCAAGATTAAAACATTTTTTTTTTTTTAAATACTTCACTTTATGAGTTGAGAATAATGGAATGGAAGTTTCACTTTTTGAATTATATTACAGATGAAAATTAACTTTTACAAAATATTCTAATTCATTGAGATGGAGCTGTAGAAACAGTTTAGAAGCCTTTTTTTTTAATCGGCTTAGTTATTTAACCCTAATTTAACCGCAGGAACCCCTTTT
This sequence comes from Protomyctophum parallelum, assembly GCF_964188405.1. Taxonomy (NCBI): domain Eukaryota; kingdom Metazoa; phylum Chordata; class Actinopteri; order Myctophiformes; family Myctophidae; genus Protomyctophum; species Protomyctophum parallelum. The sequence goes on along the minus strand of NC_139712.1, from coordinate 52,263,024 downwards.
GGTGTTTTAAATATAATGTTATTATTTAGCTATTGAAAAATAGCAGATCTACAAGCTCATAGCACGCCACCGAGTGGCGCGCTATGAACTTTCAAAAATAGTGAAGAGGATTTAGAATATTTGTTTTTAATTTTGAGGTCTAATTCTGAGGCCTAAATGGGGTTTAAGAGACGGTATACCTTCATGCCGAACGTGAATAATAATAATAATAATAATATAATAATATTTATTATTAATATACCTTCATGCCGAACGTGAATAATAATAATAATAATAATATAATAATATTATTATTATTAATATACCTTCATGCCGAACGTGAAGATGGTGATGACGATCTTGAAGACCAGCGCCAGCGCCAGCTGCCAGAGGGCGCTGTAGACCCCGGGCCCGCGGGCCTGTCGGGGATGTCGTCCACGGGCCGCGACATGTTGGGGTTGTTGACGTAGTCGCACAGCTGCGAGGACTCCAGGGCGCCGCAGTCGTTGAACAGCTCCGAGATCAGCTCCGACGTGCTGCGCCGCGTGTACGGGTTAGGGAACGCCACCAGGGCCGTGATGCAAGTCACCGCCATCACCTCCAGAACCGGGTACCTGGGGGAGGGAACAGGGTTTAGTGTCACCTCCAGAACCACCTCCAGAACCGGGTACCTGGGGGAGGGAACAGGGTTTAGTGTCACCTCCAGAACCACCTCCAGAACCGGGTACCTGGGGGAGGCAACAGGGTTTAGTGTCACCTCCAGAACCACCTCCAGAACCGGGTACCTGGGGGAGGGAACAGGGTTTAGTGTCACCTCCAGAACCACCTCCAGAACCACCTCCAGAACCGGGTACCTGGGGGAGGGAACAGGGTTTAGTGTACCTCCAGAACCACCTCCAGAACCGGGTGCCTGGTGGTTGCGGACCAAATACATATAACAAAGATTTGAGGCACAGTTTCACGACTTTAAAAAAATAGCTTGTAGATCTGCTATTTTTCAACAGTTAAAGTATAACATAATGCTTGGAACACCAAAAGGGGTTCCTGTTTTGAACAGGTTAACGGTGGTTACCTGCCCAGCTGGGTGGACTTAGAGGTGGTCTTAGAGGTGGTCTTAGAGGTGGTCTTAGAGGCGGTCTTAGAGGCGGTCTTAGAGGTGGTCTTAGAGGTGGGTTTAGAGGTGGTCTTAGAGGTGGTCTTAGAGGCGGTCTTAGAGGCGGTCTTAGAGGTGGTCTTAGAGGTGGTCTTAGAGGTGGTCTTAAAGGTGGGTTTAGAGGTGGTCTTAGAGGTGGTCTTAGAGGTGGGTTTAGAGGCGGTCTTAGAGGTGGTCTTAGAGGTGGGTTTAGAGGTGGTCTTAGAGGCGGTCTTAGAGGCGGTCTTAGAGGTGGGTTTAGAGGTGGTCTTAGAGGTGGTCTTAGAGGCGGTCTTAGAGGCGGTCTTAGAGGTGGTCTTAGAGGCGGTCTTAGAGGCGGTCTTAGAGGCGGTCTTAGAGGCGGTCTTAGAGGCGGTCTTAGAGGTGGTCTTAGAGGCGGTCTTAGAGGTTCCTACCTGCCCAGCTGGGTGGTCTTGCGCCGTCGGCACCAGGCGATGTTGGCGCGGATGAAGAGGGTCCCCCACAGCCCGCCGAACACACCCAGCAGGATGAACGGAACCAGCTCTGCCATGTACCTGTTTATATTGGACAGAACCAGGTAACCATGTAAAGTCAATGTTAATTTAACTCTGAGAGGGTACAAATGGAACCGTTATTATTCCTACCAGGGCGTGTGGTACTCCACGTAGAACAGCACCAGACGGCTGTTCCCGAACGGGTTGATGGAGCGCAGGGTGAACGCCGCCACCAGGGCGGCGAAGAAGGACCGCCACAACGTCTTCAGAGGGAAGTAGTAGCTCACCTGAGGAGGAAAAGACAGGGTTTAATAATAATCTTTATTTAAGGATATTCATCTTCACAGTTTGACTCCATAAAACGCTTTACCCACATTTTAATCAAATATTCTACGCTGGCAAGATTGTTTTATTACCTTTGCAGCATACGCGGAAATAATTTGTGCTTTAGATCCGTGAAAATGTGGCCGTCAAACTGTTAAGAGGATGGACAACTACTAAGTAAGTAGTCCCACTGTTGATATGCTCTGTGTGGCCCTCAGGTTAATATCGGAGTTTAATTACTTCAGTCTAAATTAGTAGCTTAATGAATAGTATAAAATTGTTATTGACCTTTTTTATGTCCGATGTATGTATATTTAGTTCATAGAGTAACTATAATTGAAGGCATTTGAAATTAAATTAAAATGTAACTTTTCAGGATTCCAAAAATAGCTGATCTACAAGCTTGTAGATCTGCTATTTTTGCTATGAAAGTAATATGCAATGTGGCCCTCCGGAGTGAGTGTGGAACTATAGTGGCCATCCGGAGTGAGTGTGGAACTATAGTGGCCCTTCGGAGTGAGTGTGGAACTATAGTGGCCTCTTTTGCAATCCTTATTGCTCTCTTTTGTAATATGACCAATGTTTTAAGTTACTTTTATAGGTATTACCCCAGATCTCCACACAATAATTAAGATATGGTAAAACCTGGAATAATACGGAATGTACAGTGCCCCTTGATTTAGAATTAGTTTTGATTTCCCCAGTATAGAGACAATTCTTGCCATCTTAGCTCGTACATATGAAATATGGGGTTTCCAGCTGATTTTGTGGTCTAGTATCACTCCAAGAAATGTTATTTGATAAACTCATTCTATATTTACAGTGAGTGTGGAGTGAGTGTGGAACTATAGTGGCCCTCTGGAGTGAGTGTGGAACTATAGTGGCCCTCTGGAGTGAGCGTGGAACTATAGTGGCCCTCTGGAGTGAGTGTGGAACTATAGTGGCCCTCTGGAGTGAGTGTGGAACTATAGTGGCCCTCTGGAGTGAGTGTGGAACTATAGTGGCCCTCTGGAGTGAGCGTGGAACTATAGTGGCCCTCTGGAGTGAGCGTGGAACTATAGTGGCCCTCTGGAGTGAGTGTGGAACTATAGTGGCCCTCTGGAGTGAGTGTGGAACTATAGTGGCCCTCTGGAGTGAGTGTGGAACTATAGTGGCCCTCTGGAGTGAGCGTGGAACTATAGTGGCCCTCTGGAGTGAGTGTGGAACTATAGTGGCCCTCTGGAGTGAGTGTGGAACTATAGTGGCCCTCTGGAGTGCGTGTGGAATTTGTGATAATGGGTAGATCTCTCACCGTTTGGGGGTTAGCGGCCCCCAAACCAAAACTGCTCGAGCGAGGGAACCACGACGCAGTGGAACGAGGATCATCGTAAAGTCGTGTCGCTCGCCACCGCCACACAGAGAGAACGGGAGTGTGTGTGTGTGTGTGTGTGTGTGATAAAGCTAATCATTGAATGAGTATGTTTCTATACACGCATGTTGAACGATTATATGTCAATAAAGCTTATTTTGTGGTTGTGTGTGTGTGTGATTATACGTCAATAAATCATATTTTTGCATTTAGGACGACGCTGGTGCAGGTGTCTGGAGGTAAGATTATTTATTTTACTTGTATTATTCTAAATACATTAGGCCTGTTGTAATTGGTGAGACTTGTTACATTCAAGTTGGCGTACTGTGTAAATGTATTTTCTTTGCACATCATATAAATAAATATATCTATTTATTTGATGTTTCTAGGTGCTGAGATCAGCCAGCCTCAACCCTCACCCCCCAGATCCAGTCCAGCAAGGCCTGGAAAAGCCAAAGGCAAAGGCAAAGGCAAGTGTAAGAGAAAATACATTTGTTTTGCTTTATTTCTAAAACTTTTACACATCACATGTGACTTCATTCATCAGAATTGCCAGCATAAGAGCATCATTGCCATCTAGTGGTTGTTCATCGGACTACATGTTCGTTATGTTTGCCTAAATGTTTTCTGTGTGGATACATCAGCACATTATTTATTTTACTTAATTATTTTAAATACATGTAGGCATGTGTAGACCGCTTATCTGTACTCGGGGGCAACAGCTCCACCAGATGTCACAACAGTATTGCATTTTATCTAAGTACATGTAGGCCTATTGTAAATGCATATATTGTATTTCTGTTAAATAGAAATAGAAATTGTATGTCTGTTCCTGGTGAAAGTAGAGCGTTATATATATGGTATGTCTCTGTCACTATAATAGAGAATATGTTATGGGCATAATAGAAGTGTGCTGTGTACAAACAAATGAAGATAACTACCAAAGGATTTTCCTAGAGGCCTGTTTAGGGTGAAACGAGCTGTATAAAACTGCCTGTATCTACAGAATGCAACATGCTACAAACATAATTGTTTTTTCTGGGTAAAGAGGAAATGCTCCTCTTTCAATTGGTATATTCCGTGACATGTTCACATTATTACAAAAATATGCTATGTGTATATAAATGTGACTGGTCAAAACTTTGAGATGTTTTTCTAAAGTGTTGGACTCATTCAAAAGCCTATATTTTGAAAACTGAAAAGGATAGAAAATGTATCTCTTTTCCTGGTGAAAGTAGAGGATTCTAGCTTTCATTTGATGTCTGACATGGTATTGCATTATATAACACAGCATAATGATATGTGTCTTGTAATATGAATGATCAAAAACGAGATACTGAAAAGTGCTAGACTGAAAAGTGCTAGACTCATTCAAATGGCTACATTTTGAAAAGTAAACATGATATAAATTGTATGTCTGTTCCTGGTGAAAGTAGAGTGTTACAGCTTTCATTTGATATATGGTATGTCTCTGTCACTATAATAGGGAATATGTTATGGGCATAATAGAAGTGTTCTGCAAACAAATGAAACGAAATACCAAAGCATTTTCCGAGAGGCCTGTTTAGGGTGAAACCGAGCTGTATAAAACTGCCTGTATCTAAAGAACGCAACATGCTACAAACATAACAAAAAATTCTGAGTAAAGAGGAAAGATTCCTCTTTCATTTGAGATGATATTGTCACATTATGAAATAATATGCAATGGGTCTTCAAAGTTCAATTTCCGGCAAATGAGAAGAATGACTGGGATAAATTAGGGCAGTCAAACTGTTAATTTGAACCCACCTCTTCCAGACTGAAGAGAACTCCTCCAATAGGAGCTCCGAACGCCACCGACACCCCAGCGGCCGCTGCTGCTGATAGGACCTGTTCAGAGACACATACAGCGGTTTAACGTTTTGGCTGCTTCTGATTGGACCTGGTCAGAGAAACATACACCCTTAATGATTGGACCTGGTCAGAGAAACATGCACCCTTAATGATTGGACCTGGTCAGAGAAACATGCACCCTTAATGATTGGACCTGGTCAGAGACACATACACCCTTAATGATTGGACCTGGTCAGAGAAACATGCACCCTTAATGATTGGACCTGGTCAGAGAAACATGCACCCTTAATGATTGGACCTGGTCAGAGACACATACACCCTTAATGATTGGACCTGGTCAGAGACACATACACCCTTAATGATTGGACCTGGTCAGAGACACATACACCCTTAATGATTGGACCTGGTCAGAGAAACATGCACCCTTAATGATTGGACCTGGTCAGAGACACATACACCGTTCATGTTTGGTTACAACACTCGCCCGAACACTTTTATTAATAATGTGCATTCCTCCATCACACCTATTTTACACATTTGCATAAAACGCAGTCAACGTACGTTGACTACTGTTCTTCACTGAGGAAAGCTGAATCAAAACTGAGCTTTTTTTTAAAGATTTGTTTACAAAAATGTTTAGATTTTCATTATCGTGAGAACGATGGCTTCCATTTTCGCATTGCAACTTTCCAGGACTAGAAGGCCTGCAGTTTTTATTAGCTTGTATTCCCCATCATTAATGTAAGTCGCTCTGGATTAAGAGTCTCTGCTAAATGCCTAAATTGTAAATTGTATGATGACTAAAACTGAGGCTAAATATATTGACAATTTTGTCAACAAATACAAACAAGGCTAACGCCAGGGCTCCACCAGGCGCGTTGCATTTCCGTCGCGTCCTGCTCGCGTCATGGTCTTGATCTGTGTGGCAGAACATAGAAGAATAATACGTCTCGGTTAATGACAGTCAGGTTCAACTGGCTGACTGGCTGACTGACAGTGGGCAGTTCAGAAACCAGTCTGTGTCTCATAGGAGGGCTGTGGGCAGGTCAGAAACCAGTCTGTGTCTCATAGGAGGGCTGTGGGCAGGTCAGAAACCAGTGTGTGTCTCATAGGAGGGTTGTGGGCAGTTCAGAAACCAGTCTGTGTCTCATAGGAGGGCTGTGGGCGGTTCAGAAACCAGTCTGTGTCTCATAGGAGGGCTGTGGGCAGGTCAGAAACCAGTCTGTGTCTCATAGGAGGGCTGTGGGCAGGACAGAAACCAGTCTGTGTCTCATAGGAGGGCTGTGGGCAGGTCAGAAACCAGTCTGTGTCTCATAGGAGGGCTGTGGGCAGTTCAGAAACCAGTCTGTGTCTCATAGGAGGGCTGTGGGCAGTTCAGAAACCAGTCTGGGTCTCATAGGAGGGCTGTGGGCAGGTCAGAAACCAGTCTGTGTCTCATAGGAGGGCTGTGGGCAGGTCAGAAACCAGTCTGTGTCTCATAGGAGGGCTGTGGGCAGGTCAGAAACCAGTCTGTGTCTCATAGGAGGGCTGTGGGCAGGTCAGAAACCAGTCTGTGTCTCATAGGAGGGCTGTGGGCAGGTCAGAAACCCAGTCCACCAGTGACCCGTCTGGACCTCTGCTCACCTCAGGGATCCCGGAGCCACAGGCGTACGGAGCGAACACTCTCACTAAGGACACGGCCAGGAAGGAGAACAGCAGAGCCCACAGGATGTACAGGAAGTAGTTGAGGAGGTACGACCCGGCTCCCTGGAGGAGGAAGATACAGAATACAGAATGATGTGGTTATGGTTATGGTTATGACGCCCCATCTGAAAACATGTAGTTCCAGGGACCCCCCCCCCACCAGGGGGGGGTTATGGTTATGACCCCCCATCTGAAAACATGTAGTTCCAGGGACCCCCCCCCCCCCCCCCCACCAGAAGCAAAGATTTGAGTTAAAAACATTCGCCCTGAAAAAATATATATTCAAAGATTTGTTCCACGTTTTCAAGACTTTTAAAAAATAGCAGAACTACAAGCTTGTAGATCTGCTATTTTTTTCAATAGCTAAAGCATCACATAATGCCAAAAGGGGTTCCCGCCCCAAAATGGCTTAAACTCCCAAACATGTGGGTACAGAATGATGTGGTTATGGTTATGGTTATGACCCCCCATGTTAAAAACATTCGCCCTGAAAGAATATATATTCAAAGATTTGTTCCACGTTTCCAAGATTTTAAAAAAATAGCAGAACTACAAGCTTGTAGATCTGCTATTCTTTTCAATAGCTAAAGCATAACATAATGCTATAAACACCAAAAGGGGTTCCCGCCCCAAAATGGCTTAAACTCCCAAACATGTGGGTACAGAATGCTGCTGACTGTGTTGCTGCGAGCTGGGTTTTCTGCACTCAGCGTTGCCGTTCTGAACGGGAGTGATCATTTAGTGGATTGTAGGTTTTGAACAAACCACCACTTAGTTACCACTTACGACCACGTTTATCCAGCCTGCCCCTCTGACTCCACTCCACTGTGGAGGTGGCTGGTAGCAGCCAGCTGAGTCATCGTGGTAGCCTGCCCTACATGTCACGCCAGACACACACACACACACACACACACTAAGGCTGTCCCCGAACATTCAGGGTTCGAATGTTCGCTCGTTAAGGTTGGCACTCGAATCTTAATTTATGGCCTTGAACCATTTGTTTTTTTAATTTTTATTATTATATTTTTTTATTATTATATATATATTTTTTTACTCCGAAATATATCTCGGCGAGAATGCGATATGCATAATAAGAGTACTATGTTAATGTTGTGTTTACAATAATTTGAAAGTCCTGCAGACGGCAGAAGAGACAAACACAGTAACACACACACACACACAATGCGCTTCTGAGAGTAGCCTACATACACAGGTGGAACAAATTAATGAAACGATGAAACTAACGATCAAGCTACGCTCTCGTTGCCTGCCAGGCTGCCAGCAACTCATTCAACTCATGGCTCATTTTTATGGAATGATGAGCTCGCATCAGGGAGTAGCTGACCATTTCGTTGCCCTACTCGTAGGATATTTGTGCTGCACCCCTCCCGACGAGAGTGCTGCGAGCCTATTCCTCCTGCAGTCGCAGATCGGCTATTTTCGCTGTTTGCGAGGATGCACACACGGCCGCTCGTGGCACGGCCCCAGCAGCGGAGCACATGTCATCAGAGCCACTAGACGGTGTGTGTGTGTGTGTGCGCGTGTTGGGAGAGAGAGAGGGAGGGGGAGACGCGCTACACGCTGCGCTCTGATCATGTTCAAGACGGATATCTCGTGTTGTCATTATAGTGTATTAAAAGTAAAGACGGTTGTATCCACACTCAAAATGCACACCTTCCCGGTCGGCCAACCCGGTAGCAACCCTCACCAACCCCTGATGAACTTAACCATTATTTCACTGATCGTCTATGCAACGTCGCCCCGGAGGATCTATTTATGAATTGCAGCCTGGTTAAAAGCACTCAGAGAAATTAATTAATTAGAACCAATTAACCAAATGGTTCGGATGTTCGCTCGGAAATTCCTGCAAATGTTCGAGTCCTAAAAACAGGGCTAGGGTACAGCCTTAACACACACACACACACACACACACACACACGTTCATGTTGTGTCTACAATAATTTGAAAGTCCTGCATGACGGCAGAAGAGACTAACACAGTGACACACACACTATGCCCACTTCACTTCAATGCGCTTCTGAGAGTACACAGGTGAAACAAATTAATGAACGAGTGACAGCTAACGAACAAGCTACACTGCAGCCAGCAAGCTCACAGAGACATTGGTAAGCATTGGTAAGCACAATTACCATGTTTTTGGGGTTCATTTTGAAACCTGGTGCAGATCAGCTGTTTTCGGAGCACAAACAGCAGATCAGCCAGCAGCCACTTGACGCTCTGTGTGTGTGCGTGTGTGTGTGTGCGTGTGTGTGTGTGTGTGTGTGTGCGTGTACCTGGCCTGTCGGTCCATGCCTCTCCCTCCTCCTCTGTGAGGTTGCCCTGGGCCATCAGCTGTTCCCTGCTTGCAGCACATTACCCACGCTGCTCTGGTGTGCTGTCAGCTCCATCATGGGGGCCTGGGGGGAGGTTGAGAGTTAAGAGAGTAGGGATGGGCAGTGCTGCAAACTAAATAAAAAAAAATATCTCGAGTTCTAGATTCAGACAACTATGCCATCTCATTTCTACATTTGAGCAAGACTCGTTGTCCATGTTTAAGTCAAGCACTTGTCTGTGTGCGTGCAAAATACCATCACTGTGTTGCATTGGGGAGGGGGGATAAATCATGTAACCTGTCAGGATGAATGACTTTTATAAATATGCATTCCGAAAGCGTTTTAGCTCAAGTCGCAAAAGAGAAAGTCATTGTTTGCCTGGTACCCAAACTAGTGAAAACAGCAGATCTACAAGCTCACAAAATGTCACTTTTTGCACTTTTTAGTCACCTGAAATGTTTGTGTGTCGAGTCGACTAAATGTCATGAGATTATTAGTCTGTTAGTTGATTTGGTTGAATAAAATGTACCACCACCAGGTGGCTCCACTCAGGAGCCGACGCCATCTTAAAGAAAAAAAGTATACTCTTTAGACAGCTGTGAAGTGAGTGTGTGATGACTCATAGTCATCCACCATTAGTCCAGGCAATCATCTGTCAATGTAAACATTACTTTTCCACTTGCGAGGTCAGATTCAAGTTGTATTAACACTTACAGCGCTAGAGTTCTTATTTTGAAAAGCCACATTTCCAGTCTATCGGAAGTAGTATTATCCAAGCAAGCTGAACGGAGCCTGGGGAGGCCTTGTTTGCCATAAACCTAAAACGTTGATGTACTCCAAGTGCTGTGGGCTTGGAACAACTTTTTTTTAACCTTCATCCAACAATCATTGAAAGGAGCCACCCAGCTTGCTCCTTGAACTAAATCTCAATCCATGGTATTCTGAAAACGACACAGATTTCATCATCTTTTCCATTTATCTGATAGAAACGTTGAATTTAATTAAACTCTTAAACAGAGGAGAGAAATGTAAATAGATCTTCCGTTTGCCACGAGTCAAATGGACCTTTGTTTTTCAAGGGCTGAAAAGGCTCTCTGTGCAAGGAGCTTAGGGAAAAGGTCATCAATTCCTGGAAGGCTGGCACACACACCAAATATCCCATCAATATTTAGGTTTGAGGGGCGCTAGCCCCTTCTATGTCCAGCTTTGAGGGTTTGTGAAAACACACACACATTGTTTTGCTACTGTTTCCTATGACTATTTTTTAGTGTTTAGCCTGTGTGTGTAACCCTAACCCCTGTGCACTCAACAAAAACCTTGATGACAAAACTGAGGACGCAAATTGTGATTGGTCAGAATGAGATGATGTATGATGACGTATGATAAGAGCGCCCCTCACTTCACACGGGTGTGATTTAAAAACCCTAAATAACCCTAACCCAAAATAATACTCTTCCCTCTTAAACACCAGCAGCCCAATATCGCTGGTGGAGAAAGCGTCGCATCGCGATGCATTGTGAACTTGTAGATCGGCTATTTGCAAATGGCCAAAATGTGTATAGTGCTGAAGTGGTAAAGGTATGTTTTGCAATAATAATCAAAATCTACAAAGTAAATGTGTGTGTGCGTGCGTGCGTGCTGAATCCAGCATATGTTAATAACATATAAATTAGATTACAGCATCTGTTGACTGAATGAAATGAGACAGAAGATGAAACAAACAGGCCAGAGATGTGATCAGTGCACTCACGTTGTTTTGATGCAGGACTTGAAGTACTTTGTTGATCAGAGCGTGAACTCTGGTGGAGCCGCGCTCTTTGGTCTGTGGAGAAAGGGAAAGGACAATTTTAGCTTTTGCATTTTGGAAGGAAATTACTTGTATGCAGAAGGATAGCAGCAAATGGCGGTAAAACCATTTAGGACTGAGACCAGATTTTACAAAATGCCTTCTAAATCATGAGTTTTCTGAGAAACCTATGTTTCGATTTAGTGGCCGCCGAAAATATGTTATTCCAGGGACCTCCAGAAGCAAAGATTTAAGTTAAAAGCGTTCGGTGTCAAAGAAAATATATATTCAATGATTTGCACACATTTTCATGATTTTTTTAAGCCAAAATGAGTTAATAGCACAGGCAGACTCTTCACATTCTAGAGCATGTCTGAATATAAAAGTAATGTCAGAGCTGAAATCGAAATGTATTATGAAATAATACACGCACGCACGCACGCACGCACGCACGCACGCACGCACACGCGCACACCCACACACACACACACACACACACACACACACACACACGCACACACACACACACACACACACACACACACACACACACTCTCTCTTACCAGGGTGCTGCCTGTTAGTCCCTCCAGCTTGCGTCCGTCCCTCAGGTCAGAAAACATGTCGCTGATTGACGTCTTCCCCGTCTTATTGGGGGAAAAACAAACAAAACAACATAAGAAGATTAATTCAATATAAGACAGAGATGGACTAATAGAGACTAATGTATGATATATGTATATATATATACTAAGATGACTAATAGAGAGATAAGATAAGACAGAGATGGACTAATAGAGATAAGATAAGACAGAGATGGACTAATAGAGAGATAACTGGCATTTTTTTAAATCAGCATCGGCTCACGTCTGCATTCAAAAGGCAATATGAAATATTATGTAGAAGCATTTATTTGTAACCATAAAAAGGTTGTTGACTTATCATTTTTAATAACAAATTAATTGGCCTGCCTATACATACTTAAACAATTAGATCACAACACATACATAGTCACTACCAAGTGAAGATGTATTGTGTTGTGTGCTTTCGTTTATGCATTGATAAAGATTAAAATCAACTGACACGCAGTGAATGTTCAGAGTAACAAATGCGTCGTTGACATCTGTTTTCTCAAAGAATATAAAATAAAAGCAGTTTATATCATATTACAGACCTGCTGTTCAGTGCCATGCCATGTTTGACAGAGACAGTGCAAAACTGAAAGAAATGATCCTGTCCAACTAGTGTCTGCGGGTCTCCTATTCTACAGAGATGATCTCCAGACCCCCCCTAACACGTTAAAGTATTGAAGTAGGTTCCTGGGTTCAGGTCAGTGATGATGAAGCTCTTTCCTTCCACAGTCAGTACCTGAGATTTACAGGTGATGTCCATGGCCAACGTCAACAGTCATTTCTCAAGTGACATCTCCTTCATCCTTGAGTGTAAAGGAAAAAGCAACACGTAAGTTTTGCTATTTGCTATCTATGATTTTGTTTAAATTATATGTTGTGAAGCAGCTGATCTCCTCTGTCTGCTCAGGGACTAATTCAGACCTGGTACTCTAGATGGCAAACCAGAAAACTAGCAATTGTCCGGGCCCCCATGCAGGACTAGAGGGCCAGTGCTATGAAGCATTCTTAACATCAATGTGCACTGAAGCGCGTACCTGATGTGACACGTGTTTCTCCACTCTCCCCTCCTTCGTTGCTGGCTGTGACGACCAGGTGACTGGACGTTGACTACGGAGCAGGACAGGCTGCCTGTGCTGCACACCTGGGACTTTGGCGAGACGCTGTCGTCATACACTGTGTACGTGACGGCATGTACGGAAGCATTCCATGAGACTGTGGCCGAGGAGAAGACACCGCTGTACGTCACTCCTGTTGGGAGGACAAGGAGCTGTGGAGGTGGAGGGGAGGGTTTATCGTTAGTATTGATTGTGATAAGAACTGCCCGAACGGCACAATCACATACATGCACCAACGTGACTTTTGAACAATATGTATCAGTCTCAGTGTACCTGTATTTCCACTGCGAGCCACTGATTGGCCACTGCTTCCACCACAGTTCCTGCTTTCCACACTGGCGACGTAAGATGAACCACAGGGCAGGCGCATCTCGTAGGCAGTCGAGTTTGTCCAAGAGAGAGGTCGAACAAGGTCTGGTTGTCCCAGAGGAGACTACCCGTCATGGTCAGCATGTACTGGACATGTGAACAGGGGACCTGTGTCCAGCTGAAACGCAACACCTGGCGTGTTCGTGTTGTGCTGCGTGTTGTGTGTTGCGGCAACAGCCGAACCTGCACGTTGTCTGGAGCACAGGGAGCTAAAAGGAGAGAGTTGGACTGGTCATTAATACATCAACTGTCATTGTGGTGCGACGTGAATACAGAAACTATCGTATAGAATAGGTTTTAAATAATCGCAAAACATCCGTTTCTTGTAACAACTGTGAGATTTCTTACCAGCTCCAATGCGTACTGTGTCACTGACAGAACTGTTGCATGTCCCATCTGAGGCCAGTACAGTGACGTTGTACTGGACTCCACACCGAAGGCCCTCTATGGTGCAGTTTGTGTCCAAGCTGTCACAGCACAGCCTGGCGCCACTGTCGTCCTGGGCGCAGCCAAAGTATTCCACTGCACCACTGGCGGGAGTCCAGGACAGCAGTGCCGACTGGTTGGCACAGTTGTACTCAACTGAGAGGTCGACTGGTCGGCATGGGGCTTAAGGGGTTGGGGGAATCAGAGTTTTGAAGATGCTTTTCTGAGTGAAGCACTTAAATGGGCATTCTACATTATAAAGCTAACGGTACGTTCTAACAGCAGGTGACACAGCCTGGCGTATTTTCCGGAAGTGCGTTATTTGTCTATGGGACCCAGCGATAGTCGAAAAGTGGGCGGTGGAACGTCATTCGAAAACATGAAAATAATGTTTCTTTGTTTACCCTCCATGAATGGTGATACGGAACTCCCTCTAGGAGATTTGTATCACCCAGAGTCGCCGCTGTTCGCCCGCTGTTAAAACGTAGGGTGAGGATAGTAAAGAAAGCATTGTATTGGTGCTTGTATGTGTACATGTTTTTCATTTTTGTGACCAACTTAAATTTTTATGTTTTAAAGAAACCCCTCAACAGACCCCGGGGTTCGCACAGACATTACAGGGGGAAAAAATACGTGTACATGTGTTTCTGTGTCTCTGAGCTGCGTTTTTAAACATGCGTTACCTGTTTGCAACTGGATGGTGGCGCTGGGACGACTGTCACACAGGCTGTTGGCGGCGGTGACAGAGAACGTATAGAGGACGCCACAGGCAAGGTCATCCACCATACACGTGGTGCTGGTGGAAGCAGTGCAGTTTGTCGTGTGGCCTCCACCCACCGCCGTCACCGTGTACATCTCTGCCCCTAACGTTGCGTTCCACGATATGGTTGCTTCATTGGACAGACAGTCCAAGGAGCCGTTGATGCCTTGGGGTTCGCATGGAGCTGGAGAATACACATGAGAGGGAATTTGGTTGGTCGGATGATCGAGGGTTTAAGAAATGCAAGTTGTTGTTTTTTTTAAACAATTTTGGCGGCATGGCCACCCATACAGTACCTGATGAGATGTTGACTGGTGGACTGAGCTGGCTGTCACAGTATGCTTTGTGAGCCCTGACTTGAACAGAGAAGGTAATTCCGCAGGGCAGACCCTCGACGGAACACGTATTGTCGGAAGACGTGCACGGGAAAACTGTTCCGTCACCACCATTGACGAAAGCTGTGTAGTTGAGGGCATCGGTGCTGGGATTCCAGGAGATGGCCGCGGTGTTAGAGGAACAGTTGACCCTGGCGCTTATATTCTGGGGCGGGCAAGGGACTGGGGAAAATGATGGATTGTTTTAATTAGATGAATAATCTACAGGTGGCAGCATGCAGTCAGTCAGTGTATAGAGTAAAAGTGTTCTCGTGCACGTAAATTCTCCATCTCTTACCCGAGCTGAATGTCAGGGTCTGACTCGGATCACTGGAGGAGTTGCCGTTAATAGCCTTGACAGCTACAGTGTAGTTGGTGCCACACGTGAAGTTTCTAAGGGTACAGTTGAGTTCAGAGGACAGGCAGGTGGCATTCATAGGACTACTCCAGGCAGACACAGAGTACTGTACTGCCCCCCTGCTGGCAGACCAGGACACAACAGCAGTGTTCCTGATACAGTCAGGAGCTACCGAGACGCTGGTAGGAACACATGGCACTGCAAAGAGACGATGGAATACAGCGTTAAACATTACACAATATAACTGGGCTCAAAGATATTCTGTATAGTAAATGATTAGAACTGATCGGAACAAGAAAGAAATGTAACTAATTGTAACAATTAAGATCTAAAATCAGTATTATGATGAGTGGACATTTTTAGTTCTCATGAGATTGCATTGTGGGGTGGCTAAATGATTCATTCCTCCCCCTTTACTCGTTTCTTACACTCATCCATGTCTAGATTGTAGCCCAAGTAATCTCCCAGAGATATATGCTAAATATCAGTGTCTTTGGTGAGTGTCTCACCTGTTTCAAGTTCCACAGCTGAACTTGGTTCACTGTGACAACCTCTGTCAACAGCTACAACACTGACAGAGTAGTTTCCACCACAGTGTAGATCAGTGAAAGAGCAGGTGTTTGCAGTGCTTGAGTTACAGGTGTGTTCGTGTCCATCATTCGTGTCCGTTGCTGTTGCTATGTGCATGTTGGCCCCTGAAACAGGGGACCAGGACACTGTGCTAGCCCCACATGATGCAGAAACAGAAACATTACTGGGGGCGCAGGGACCTGGAGAGATGGAGGGAAGAAGTGGAGAGAAAGAATGATTATTATCTTTCATTTGTGCTTCAATTGATCAAACAAAAGTACAAAACGTATGCTGAGCATCTTAATTAGTCTATCAAATTAGTCTGTTGGAGACTGTTCATATTAGTACATAGTCTTTAGTCGCATTAGTGTGGTTGCTATAGGCAACACAATATTGTTCTCGGTCCGAGATTCTTTTTCATGTTTCACACACTGTTGTCATGCTTCACACGATATTGCAATATATAATATAATATAATATATATAATATTATATATTCCTGGTGACTTGTGTCAATGCAACCACACTTTCAATTTCCCAAAATTGCACCTTTCAAGTTAGTACATATTTTGTTCTCCCTGTGTACCTGCACTGAAGTGAAGAGGAATGCTGGGATTCCCAGCACATGAGTCAGTATATGGTGTCACTGTGATGGTATAGTTCTGGCCCCAGTGCATGTTTGGTATCTGACAGCTGGTACTGTTGGTGGAGCAGCCATGTATGTGTCCATCCTGACCCACTGCAGTCACATTGTAAGATGTGGCACTGGGACTTCTTTGCCAGTTCACATTGGCTGAGTTGGAACAAACCAGACTGGCACTAACACTCACTGGGGCACACAGGGCTGGGGAGAGAGATAGGTGGGGGGAGTGTTGTTATTGAGGATAAAATGTACACTTTAAGATGATATCCTAAGAAGGATCTGAATTTCTCATTGCTGAAATCTAACATAATTATTCATTCATTCATTCACTTCCATTGATTCGACTTAAATCTTTCTTAAGCGAAGATGATCCAAAAGCAGCATTACGTTGCCTTTGGCCTTTGTTGTGCATACATACAGTATATGTTCTCCATGTCTTACCTGAGCTGAATGTCGGGTCACTGGAGCAGTTTACATCTACAGTGTAGTTGGAGCCACAGGTGATGTTTGTAAGAGTACAGTTGAGATCAGAGGACATGCAGGTGGTATTCGAGGCATGGCCTTGACTACTCCAGGCAGACACAGAGTACTGTACTGCCCCCCTGCTGGCAGACCAGGACACAACAGCAGTGTTCCTGATACAGTCAGGTGCTACTGAGACGCTGGTAGGAACACATGGCACTGCAAAGAGAGGACGGATACAGAGTTAAACATTGTACAGCAGCATTAATAATGAAGTAACAAGAAAATAAAAATGAATGTAGCAGGGCTCCAGACTACCATTAAGACAATTGTAAATTAAGATTTGAACCTGCAAATTATTAAGGGGAAACATGGCAATGTGTTATAAAATAAGATTGTTTTCTGAGTGGAAACATAATTTTAAATGAATTTACATTGTGTGGTAGTTAATTCATTTTTGCCTTCCTCCACTTAATCATTTAATTTCATGCATTCATCTATATCTAGATTTGAAGCCATTTAATAAAATGTAATCGACACCTAATTAAAACGACCCAACAGGTAAAAAGCAGCACTGCAGTGTTTTGTGGTGAACATCTTCTAACCTGTTTTTAGTTCCACAGCTGAACTTGGTTCTGTGTGACAACCTCTGTCAACAGCTACAACACTGACAGAGTCATTTTCACCACAGTGTAGATCAGTGAAAGAGCAGGAGGTTCCAACACTTGAGTTACAGGTGTGTTCGTGTCCATTATGTGCTGCTGCTGTTGCTATGTACATATCTGCTCCTGAAACATTGGACCAGGACACTGTGCTAACCCCACATTCTGTAGAAACATGAACATTACTGGGGGGGCAGGGACCTGGAGAGATGGAGGGAAGAAGTGGAGAGAAAAAACTGATTAAAAACAATGTTCCAAAAGTCTGTTGAAGACTGTTCAGATGCATAGCTTTAAGATTTTAAATCTTGTTCTCTCTGAATACCTGCAATGAAGTGATGATGAGTGCTGGGATTCCCAGCACATGAGTCAGTATCTGGTGTCACTGTGATGGTATAGTTCTGGCCACAGTGCATGTTGTTGGGTATCTGACAGCTGGTACTGTTAGTGGAGCAGTAATGTATGTGTCCATCCTGAGCCACTGCAGTCACATTGTAAGATGTGGCACTGGAGCTTCCTACCCAGGTCACATGGGCTGAGTTGGGACACGCCAGACTGGCATTAACATTCACTGGGGCACACGGAACTGAGAAGAGACAAAGGCAAAAAACAATGTTGACATGTTGTTATATCATAATGATGTTCAAGGAATTAAATTAATTTCGAAAGGAAATCACACACTTTCAGAAACATTTTCAAGTCAAATGTTCTACTATAATATGTATGACGCCAAATTGCAGGAGCAGTTATGAATCTCACGATCTCAGCATAGTGAAAGATATCAGGACACAGGACTCGATCTCATAGTTTCAGGCTCCGTTCTTTATTTTCATATCTCCGGTCAATGTACAGCATAGCAGACCAACATACTTCCATCCTCCTCTCCTTCCCCCAATCTCCTCTCTCCAATCCTCTCTCCCCCATCTCCCCAAATCTTCCTCCTTTATTATCCCTCACACACACCCTCACTAGAATAGCAGTGACAGTCAGGAACAGGTGATCATAAACATGTCCTTTCTTAGATCTGGAGGTGAGGTAACAACAGGATATATGTGGCTCCTTACTACAGAGAGTCGAATGACTCTATTCTAAAATGGTGTAGGTACATAGCTCCATGAACTATCCCCTAGAGAAAGGGAATGACTCCATTCTAATAACCTATGTACTTGTAACTATTCCTAGATACAGGTTACAGTGGTCATGGTGGCAGCTGTCAGATGACAGCTGTCAGTCACTTGAAAATGAAGCAATAGTGAAAGATGGTATAATGCTAAATTTCCACCACAGTTATTAATTTAGCAATCAAGTCACTAAGTCCAACCTAGGTTCGAATCCATTCATTCCAAATAAATCTTTCAGAAGAGAACATGAATAAACCTAACAGGTCAAAAGCAGCATTAGTGTTTTTCGTGAACATCTTCTCACCTGATTTCAGTTCCACAGCTGAACTTGGTTCACTGAGACAACCTCTGTCAACAGCTACAACACTGACAGAGTAGTTTCCACCACAGTGTAAATCAGTGAAAGAGCAGGTGTTTGCAGTGCTTGAGTTACAGGTGTGTTCGTGTCCATCATTCGTGTCCGTTGCTGTTGCTATGTGCATGTTGGCCCCTGAAACAGGGGACCAGGACACTGTGCTAGCCCCACATTCTTCAGAAACAGAAACATTACTGGGGGCGCAGGGACCTGGAGAGATGGAGGGAAGAAGTGGAGAGAAAGAACGATTATTCTCTTTCATTTGTGCTTCAATTGATCAAACAAAAGTACATATGCTGAGCATCTAAATTAGTCTATCAAATTAGTCTGTTGGAGACTGTTCATATTAGTACATAGTCTTTAGTCGCATTAGTGTGGTTGCTATAGGCAACACACTATTGTTCTCGGTCCGAGATTCTTTTTCATGTATCACACACTGACTGTTGTCACTGTTGTCATGCTTCACATGATATCGCAATATATTATATTATATTATGTATTAAATATATAATGGTAAGACAGAATTCAGTTCCCAGTGGATTCCTCGTGACTTGTGTCAATGCAACCACACTTTCAATTTCCCAAAATTACACCTTTCTAGTTAGTACATATTTTGTTCTCCCTGTGTACCTGCACTGAAGTGAAGAGGAATGCTGGGATTCCCAGCACATGAGTCAGCATATGGTGTCACTGTGATGGTATAGTTCTGGCCACAGTGCATGTTGGGTATCTGACAGCTGGTACTGTTGGTGGAGCAGCCATGCATGTGTCCATCCTGACCCACTGCAGTCACATTGTAAGATGTGGCACTGGGACTTCTTTGCCAGTTCACATTGGCTGAGTTGGAACAAACCAGACTGGCACTAACACTCACTGGGGCACACAGGGCTGGGGAGAGAGATAGGTGGGGGGAGTGTTGTTATTGAGGATAAAATGTACACTTTAAGATGATATCCTAAGAAGGAAGGATCTGAATTTCTCATTGCTGAAATGTAACATAATTATTCAGGACCATACACACAATCTGCAGACCGCATACATCACTTTATGTATCATTCTGTGATTGTCCATTGTCACCACTAGGTGGCATCAAAGCCTATATTTTCCTCTATATGTTGTAAATGGAGCTGAAATTAAGTGACAGTACTTCTCTCTTTTCTTACACTGTACCTTATCATCTGCGCACGTGTAGGCACGCGCAAACACACACACACACACACACACACACACACACACACACACAGTCGAGCCGAGATGAGGTTCCTGTAGTCGAGCTGTCCACAAACAATGGATTAAACCTGGTTCACATTATCGTTATCTAAAAGTAAACATATCAGAACAGAGATAGAGTTGGTAAACTTCACACAGGAATGTAAAATATTAAGTCAGGGGTGAAACAAGCGCTTAAATCAGACTTAAATGAAAATGTAGTCCAGTCAACCCTCGTCCGCATGCGCAGTTCTGCTTCCGTAAGATTGCATTGTGAAAACATGGTCCTGTCTGACTTCATGAGCTTTGTTAGGTTGTTTCATCCCCGGTTCTGATACCTTTACTTTAGGGAAACGATATTTAACCCACTGGTTAAGTACGGCTCGACTCCATTTCTACCTGCTCAGGGATATCCTGACACGGACCCTCCTCTCGGAGCTAAAGCATTAACTCGCCTATTAGTTTGTATTGTTGCTCATTTCAGAACGCGCCCAATATTACTGACATACATACAGACTGTGAGTGGTTGATGCTCAGCGACACCTTTTCCATACTCGTGTATATTCCCTTGAGTAGAAAAACTTCACAGGACTCAGTTGTAAAAATATCACAAAAAGGATTTAATCCAAAAAAATGTGTTCATTAATACAAAAGTAATCAAAAACAAGTTCTCAACTCAAAAATAGACTACGGTCAAAAAACCGTGTCGCTCTGATGTTGTATTGTGCACAAACTGACTGTACTCCTCTGCACAAACTCTGCCTCTGTCTGCCCTGCACACACTCCAGATAGTCCAGTCATTATAGGCCAGAATTAGGCTAAACCTAGAACAAATTGCAACAGTAGCAAACTCAACTGATTTTGTATCTTACATATGTCCTGAATAACATACAAAAAGTCCCCTGAAATTGTCTGAGGGGAAAGTGTTGAAAATGACCTGTACAGTATGGCCACCATAGACATCCAATATAAGGCAAATAATTTCAAAATGTCCTTTTGCTTTAAGTAGCATGTGACATGTCAAACTAGGGTGTTTTCACGATGCTGAGTCCATTCCAAGCATTAGTTTTGCATAAAAACACTCCTTGGGCTAATAACAGTCATAGCCGTCATCACAAATGTGATGAGGTCAGCACATTTGGGCAAGTGGCTATGGCCGGTATTAGCCCAAGGACTGTTTTTATGCAAAACTAATGCTTGGAATGGACTCAGCATCGTGAAAACACCCTAGTTTGACATGTCACATGCTACTTAAAGCAAAAGGAAATCTTGAAATTATTTGCCTTATATTGGATGTCTATGGTGGCCATACTGTACAGGTCATTTTCAACCCTTTCCCCTCAGACAATTTCAGGGGACTTTTTGTATGTTATTCAGGACATATGTAAGATACAAAATCAGCTGAGTTTGTTTTTTTTGCAATTAGTTTGAGGTCAAATTACATTATTACTGGACTAAGAGTCAATTAGCTGAATCTGCCCTGACCTGCACACAATCAGCTGTTAGCAACTGCAATTAACTCAGGCAACCAGAGCTCTCTTCTTAAAGCTACATTAACATCATTGTATTTAACCTAAAGCACATCACCAAGAATTAAACAAATGAACTTATTTAAGCTTTTTAACATAGCTAATTTAACAATCATAATGCAATATGCATGAGCTGTTAAACCAAATACAAAACACAAAAATAAAGCTGTAATTATTCAAATAATCACAATATTCAAACTTGGCTCCCACACAGACTGTATGTATGTCAGTAATATTAGGCTAATAGGCTCTTCTACTGTATGATACAGTAGAAAAACATGTAGAAATAATGCGCAGCTGAACGGTCCAATATTAGACTGACCAAACACACATACATGTAAATAGAAAATAGAAATGCGCAGCTGAACTCGTCAGAGTAAACACAACACAGAGAACTCTGAAATAAAATACCTCGTTACATTGACCGCTATTGTTATTATTATTATTACCCGTTTGGCCTCTCGTTCTTTACATTTACTTCTTGTTGTGGAAAACCCCGTTCTGTTCTTCTGGAGTTGTTGAAGTTCTCAGAATGTTGGAGCGTCTGTCCTTCCATGGCTCCACACTACAGCACCGCGATATATAATAATTATTATTATAAATAACTAAACACTGACAATATAAGCTGCAAGTGTAGAGTTATAGTATAGTACAGTAACTATGTAGGCTATGTAGTAATACATTATAGTAGTGTACAGACTCCCGAGTCCTGAGTGAGACGAATTGTTTGCACCAGCTGTGTTCAATCAATCAATCAATCAATGGTCCAGTGTAGCGTAGAGATGAGTCGGTCATGAACGAACGAATCAAAAGAACTAGTTCTTTTTGGTGAACGAAACCGATCCGGTCACTTCCGTGAACGATCCGTTCTGCGTCCGTTCTTAATGACGGGGATTCGCCCGGCGGCTCTTCTCATTCAGAGCCTGCTCTGTTACTTTATTATGAATCATGGAATCACTATGCATTATGTTTTATGAGCTTATGACCATGAATGTTAGTATTTTAGCTGTTTTAGTATTTTTATAGTAAGCATTTTAATGACAGCATTTACAAACTTTAAATTAATGTTTGTGAATTAAATTAGTATAATGTTAAATTCTATATAACTACAACTAGTAGTTTATATTACTTTAACTTTAAACCAAAACTAGTATTTATATTACAATGTAGGCATTTATCAGGCATTAATCCATTTATCAGGCTTTATCCAGTGATTTACATTATGCAAGAACACATTGTAATACATAAAATGCATAGCCTAGAAATAGTCAAGGACCATATTCATAAGCATTACAAATATAATATGAATTATTCATAATTGTTTAATTTAAATGAATGAATTAATGATAGGTGGACAGACAGACAATGTTGGAACTATGCACAAAAACAAACTTCACCCATTTTTTTTACTTGTAAACTGTGATGCATTTCACTCCTATGCCATATAAAGTTAGGTGTGAATCCCTAGACTCCTTCAAACCCGCTCTCAAAAAGAGCACCTACGGACAGCTGCAATGGACCCTGATGTTAACCAGTGTTGTTTTTGGCAGCAAATTTTGATTTTAGTTTTAGTCAAAGTCTCGTACTCTCTCAATAGTTTAATTTAGTTTCAGGCACATTTTAGTCACCTGGAATGTTTTAGTGTTAGTCTAGTTTTAGTTGACTAAATATCATAAGATTTTAGTCGACTAAATCCACAGTTGATTTAGTAGACTAAAATGTACTTTGGTGAGCCGTGATGCCGTCGTAGTGACTGATTTTACACTTGCTGAAAATAGCTGATCTACAAGCTCACGTGTTGCGCTGCGACACACGAGTTTGTAGATCTCAGCTATTTTCAGCATGCAATCAAGTGTAAAATTACTTATACTGGATCTCTTCCTATAGCATTTTAAAGTTTAGTTTTTATCTGTTGACAAAATTGTTAGTATATTTAGTAATCATAGCTTAGTTTTCATTTAGTTTCCATTTAGTTTTCGTCAGTGAAAAAAGGTAGTCGATGAACATTTTTCGTCTTAGGGCCGATTCATACTCCTATTTTAGAGCCAAATAAAAGTCGGTTCGGCTCTATAGAGCCTACAATGTGACGTCATTTGGCTCTGTAGAGCCTACAATGTGACGTCATTTGGCTCTGTAGAGCCTACAATGGGACGTCATTTGGCTCTGTAGAGCCTACAATGGGACGTCATTTGGCTCTGTAGAGCCTACAATGGGACGTCATTTGGCTCTGTAGAGCCTACAATGGGACGTCATTTGGCTCTGTAGAGCCTACAATGGGACGTCATTTGGCTCTGTAGAGCCTACAATGGGACGTCATTTGGCTCTGTAGTCGAGCCTACAATGTGACGTCATTTGAGGTTCGGAGGGGGGGGGTGGGGACCGTCCTAAAGTCGGCTCTTCGGTGCTACTGAAAATTTCTGACGAGTCGAAATCATTTCGGCACTACAGCGCCGAAACAGCGGTAAAATAGGAGTATGAATCGGCCCTTAGTTTTAGTCAACGAAATCAACACTGTTGTAAACAAGTGTTTTTTCTGGTTTTATCGTCGTAGCAGTAGATTTTGTATTGACCTGTATACTTTTGTTTGAAATGTACCCATTCTACATACTGTGAAATAAACATTTCAATCAATCAATCATACATGCTGTACCTGTTGATCACAGACAAGGCCTTCTACTGTCCTCTGGCTGGCTGAAGTGTGTAGAACATCTCCTCAGTATGAACATTCTGCCAAAATAACCGAGCTACAAGCTCTGATAGACATTCAGCAAAAACAACAGATCTACAAGCTCACAGTGCAATGCATTGTTTGGTACGTGGTCTGCTCTTTCTTCCCTCTATGCTGAAAATAGACGATACACACTTAGGGATGTCAATGGCTAACCGGATAGCCGTTAAAACAAATCTGAATATACTTATGGGCTTCACGGTTAACTTTAAAAGTAATAAATGTATGTTCCTGATGGTGTTATTTAGTTATGGAGAGATGTCATCATTCTAAACACTCACAAGGTGCAATAGAGATTTCTATGTCCAAGAGAACACTAGATAGATTACATACATTTTGGGTTAAAAGAAAATAAATAAAATCAGCAACCGTTAATTAAGCTATGGGGTAACCGAATGGAAAATTATCCGTTAGCGACATCCCTAATCACAACATAGAGCATTAGAACAACGGTCAGGATATTTAAGCGCCTTGGATAAAGGCACTATATAAATGCACCATTTACCATTTATTTAACACCACAGAAGAAGACAGCAGGAAGTGAAGTCGGGGTTTCAGACATTTTATTGATTTAGAATTCGTTACCATGTCAAAGGTCGTCAGGGACAGGTGGGTGTGGCAAAGCTTCTTATACACCTGTAAAGGTCAGAGTTCAAAGGTCATCAGGGCCAGATGTATGGAATAAAGCATAACTAAATCTAAAGATGTTTGCTTTTATTACATTTAACTGAGACCATTCAGTTAAAGGAGAATTCCATACTAAAAGGCTTTCTTACCTTTCTTTGTAGTTGTTACGTCCCCACCAAAGAGGTCCAGGTGTTATTTTGTGCATAAGCTCCTTATTGGCTATTTCCCCTACCATGAGCCCTACATGAATTGCATTGAATTGAATGGGAATTGAATGGGGCTATGGGGTGTTGTGCTAATTCACTTATTTCCATCGCTCAAAATTATAATTTCTTTGTATATATCCTCTTTTCATAATGTAAATAATATCCCAAGCGGCACACTTTACTACTTCTTTCGATGGAAATAAGCGAATTAGCATAACACCCCATAGCCCCATTCAATTCCCATTCAATGCAATGCAATTCATTGAGGGCTTATGGTAGGGAAAATAGCCAATAAGGAGTTTTTGCACAAAAAAACACCTGGACCTCTTTGGTGGGGACGTAACAACTCCAGCGGAGCTAGGCATCGGTGGAACGGCACTAAAGTGGTTCTCCTCCTACCTCACCGATCGGACCTACCAGGTTTCCTGGAAAGGTCTGCTATCATCCCCCCGAACCCTCCAAACTGGGGTCCCACAGGGATCTGTACTTGGTCCCCTCCTTTTCTCACTGTACACTAAATCCCTTGGCACTATCATCTCTGCTCACAATATATCCTATCACTGCTACGCCGATGACACACAACTGTTCCTATCCTTCCCCCCCTCTGCCACTCAGGTGGAAGAGCGCATCACTGCATGCCTGGCTGACATATCACAGTGGATGTCCTCCAACCACCTCAAGCTGAACCCAGACAAGACTGAGCTTCTCTTCTTCCCAGCTAAGTCCTGCCCTATGCAGGAGCTAACTATTTCCGTAGACAACGCCCTGGTAACGTCTGTCCCAACAGCCAGGAATCTTGGTGTTGTCCTGGACAGTCAGCTCTCGTTCAAAGCTCACATCACAGCTGTCACTCGATCATGTAGGTTCACACTCTATAACATACGACGAATTAGACCGTTCCTCACCCAGGAATCAGCCCAGCTCCTAATCCAGACAACAGTCTTGTCAAAACTCGACTATTGTAACTCCCTCCTTACTGGCCTACCAGCATGTGCACTTAAGCCTCTCCAGCTGATCCAAAATGCAGCAGCTCGCTTGGTCTTCAACCAGCCAAAATTCTCACATGTCTCCCCCCTGCTCCGCTCCCTCCACTGGCTCCCGGTCGCTGCCCGCACAGAATACAAAACTCTGATGCTGGCATTCAAAGCAACCAAAGGTATGGCTCCCCCATATCTTACAAGTATGATTGAACCCTACAAACCCTCCCGCGCACTCAGATCAGCCAACGCAGGGAAACTGGAAGTACCCTCACTAAAAACGCCGGGACAACGCTCCACACGTCCCAAACTCTTCTCCCTTCTGGCTCCAAAACTGTGGAATGCACTTCCCATTGCAGTCAGAACTGCAGCATCACTCCCAATCTTCCGCCGTAGCCTGAAAACCCACCTTTTCAGACTCCATCATGGCCCATAGCACTTACCCTAACCCCTTAGATAGAATTTCTGTTGGCTTAGATAGCATTTGACTTAGACTTATAGCATGTTATGTAGACAGCACTATAATTGTATTGTATATAGTCATAGCACGCCATAGTACATATGTATAGCATAGTAGTGAATATGTATAGTTTATTATGTATAGTGTATGTATAGTTTCATCATATAGATATTCCACTGTTACCTTCTTAGCTTACGCATGCTTCATGATAAATGCTTTTATGTGATGTATTCCCATGCTTTTGTTCTTGCCTAAATGTAAGTCGCTCTGGATTAAGAGCGTCTGCTAAATGCCTAAATTGTAAATTGTACAAAGAAAGGTAAGAAAGATAAGAAAGCATTCTAGCATGGAATTCTCCTTTAAAGCTGCTTCTAAACTTGTATTCTATTGCTAGTTTGATCACTTCAAATTAGAGATGCTCCAATAATCGGCCACTGATCAGTGATCAGCCAATATTCAGCATTTACCCTATCTGGAGAAACCGATCTTTTATACAGATTATTAAAACAACAACAAAAGAGGCAAGAATGGTTCAGCACTAGTTCCCGTCCTGAATGGGTTAGAGTTCAAAGGTCATGTTACCTTGCCGATGAGGAAGTAAACCAGAGACTCTTTGGGAACGATTTGTTTCAACTCCTCCGACCTAAAAAACCCCCAGACTCTCCTGTACTGACCGTGATGCAGCGAACGTCTGCACACACATTGCTTGTGTGTCTTGCAACGACAGGTCACGGACTGTGTGCATGTGCGTGCATGTGTGCGTGCGTGTTCATATATTCAAACAGGTATAAGGACTAGTCATTATAATTATCATACATACCACGCCAATATGACAGAAGCACTGACGACTGAGGGTTGATACTCAGAGCTTTCTTGAAGTGAATTTCTGCGAAGTTGAACTTCTCCTGCTTAGATCATCCCATATCCATAACTATAGCGCACGCACACCCATACACACACACGGGCGCACAGAGAGAGAGAGAGAGAGAGAGACACACACACACACACACACACACACACACACACACACACACACACACACACACACACACACACACACACACACACACACACACACACACACACACACACACACACACACACACACACACACACACACACACACACACAAATAGTGT
Source organism: Protomyctophum parallelum (assembly GCF_964188405.1). Lineage (NCBI taxonomy): Eukaryota > Metazoa > Chordata > Actinopteri > Myctophiformes > Myctophidae > Protomyctophum > Protomyctophum parallelum. Next base: position 52,235,415 of record NC_139712.1, on the reverse strand, counting down.
ATTCAGTAGGCTATGGCATTTGTGGACATATTTACCAGGCATTGTGTAACTATGATTCCTTTATTTTTTATTTTTGTAACCCAATTTCTACGGGGACACGGGGAGAACATGTGAGGGTACCTACCCTAGGGGACACGGGGAGAACATGTGAGGGTACCTACCCTAGGGGACACGGGGAGAACATGTGAGGGTACCTACCCTAGGGGACACAGGGAGAACATGTGAGGGTACCTACCCTAGGGGACACGGGGAGAACATGTGAGGGTACCTACCCTAGGGGACACGGGGAGAACATGTGAGGGTACCTACCCTAGGGGACACAGGGAGAACATGTGAGGGTACCTACCCTAGGGGACACGGGGAGAACATGTGAGGGTACCTACCCTAGGGGACACAGGGAGAACATGTGAGAGTACCACTACCTACCCTAGGGGACAGTGTCTAATGTGGACTCTAATAATAATTATAATAATTACCAGGCATTGTAGTGTCTACTGTTGACTAATAGCGTTCCTGCAGCAGGATAAGGCTTTGTCCAACTCCTCCATCAAAACAAACTTGTGTCAGAGCAGAGTGTAGGCGTAGGCAAAGCTGGGGTCCACCTGGGGAGGGAGCCAGAGAGACAATTTAGTCATTCATCAGACGCTCTTAATCCAGAACGATTCACAGTAAGCAACAACAACAACACCACATGGTAATACATCACATACATGAACCATAAGCACCATAATCATTGTCCGGGCCCAATTCTAAAAACGCCTACTAAAAACTGACCTAAGTTTTCTGGAAAAACTTCAAATTCAGCACGTTTGTGAAACAAGCTTGTATACATCTGGAAAACCCTTATTTGTATTGTAATAAGATTAGAGAGACCCACTAAGAGAAACCTGTGTGGAACGAGCTTCTTATTTATTTCTTGCCTTGATCTACGTCCTCTCTACTCTTCTCACTTCTCTAAAACACCCTGGACAACGCTCCACACGTCCTAGACTCATCTCCCTTCTCTAAAACACCCTGGACAACGCTCCACACGTCCCAGACTCTTCTCTAAAACACCCTGGACAATGCTCCACACGTCCTAGACTCATCTCCCTTCTCTAAAACACCCTGGACAACGCTCCACACGTCCCAGACTCTTCTCTAAAACACCCTGGACAATGCTCCACACGTCCTAGACTCATCTCCCTTCTCTAAAACACCCTGGACAATGATCCACACGTCCTAGACTCTTCTCACTTCTCTAAAACACCCTGGACAACGCTCCACACGTCCCAGACTCTTCTCATTTATCTAAAACACTGAATAGCCTCTCTGTCCGAAAGAAAATACAATATATAATTGCCGTGAAGTTGCTTGATTAAGTATTTAATATTCATTTGATCTATTAAAGCCAAAGGCCATTCAACTTCAAACTCCATGTTGAAAACACACGTCTCTGCTTCTGGTGACTGATATTGTCCTTCCAATGAATGATAGGACGCGCGTGCGTGTGTGTGTGTGTGTGTGTGTGTGTGTGTGTGTGTGTGTGTGTGTGTGTGTGTGTGTCGCAGTTAAGTATGGAATTGTGCATTTCCCGTCAGTGTGTGTTAGTCACACCCAGGGTGAGAGAGCATGTGACATCACGTTTCATCATCAGGGATGGAGATCCCACATGTCATCAATATTAAGCCCATGTATGGAGATCGCTGATGTCATCAATATTGGCCAACAACTCTACATCTGACCTCAAAACTCATACTCTTAGATCTCCATATATGGAGCTGACCTGTTCTGACATTCCATATGTTGATCCTTCCCCATCCATCCTTCCTCTTCGATGTCTCCTTTTTGACTGATACCTGTCCATTTAAACTCTAGACGGGCCTGTTGACTGATACCTGTCCATTTAAACTCTAGACGGGCCTGTTGACTGATACCTGTCCATTAAACTCTAGACGGGCCTGCCCAAAAGTTATTAGTGCAGCCGCGCCCGGCAGCCGGAGAAAACTAGAGTTCTCAACAGGTCCGAAAATTAAGATATGCTGTCACCCAGGTGGATGCGTGCACGCAACCTCGAGGTCGCTTCTCGCCCTCAGGTGTCTTACTGGTATTGTGTGTGTTGTAGTGTGTGTGTGTGTGCGTGTGTGTATACACCTGTACATATTTGGCCAGTTCAAAGTGTGCGGTAGCGATGTGACTCAATGGTCTGTCTGTGTGTAGTCTGTGCGTGCCTGCGTATGAATGAATAAACTGCACTGACCGTAGCAGGCAGGCTCTGGGTGCCAGGCTGGGATCTGCAGGCTGAGCAGGGTCTGACGCGCTCAGAGTTCCATCCCACATGAGGCAGCAGGTGTCTGGGCTCGGCCTGGTAGAACTCCCCTGGGGGCCACGAGAGGCTGGCCAGGGCCTGGGAGTAGGGATGTCAATTATCAATTCAATCATTCATTGATCACTGATAGCCTTATCGATCGATTAACCAGTTAGTTTACATTAGACATAGTGAAGTCACGAAACTATCAAATAATGAATGTTCAAATGTTTTCTTGCAGTCAATGTTCAGTTCCCGCGTCACTCAAGTGTGAACCAATAATGTTCAAATGCAATATGACGCACAAAGAATGTTCAAGCACGCAACACCAATATCAGACTTAATGAATGTTCCCCACCTCAAATAAAAGAAACCAGTCAGTCAAAACGTCAGGCAGTCGCGGTCAGAGCGCTGTGGAATCCCTTACTCCCGCCGTAGTCTGAAAACCCACCTTTTCAGACTCGTGGCCCATAGCACTTACCCTACCCCCTTAGATAGCATTTCTGTAGACTTAGATAGCATTTGATACAGACTTATAGCATGTTATGAAGACAGCACTATAATTGCATTGTATGTAGTCATAGCACGTCATAGTACATATGTATAGCATAGTAGTATTATGTATAGTTTATATGTATAGTTTCATTATATAGATATTCCACTGTTACGTTCTTAGCTTACGCATGTTTCATGATAAATGCTTTTTATATATGTGATGTATTCCCATGCTTTTTTGTTCTTGCTTAATGTAAGTCACTCTGGATTAAGAGCGTCTGCTAAATGCCTAAATTGTAAATTGTAAATTGACAGTTGATGCAGGTTGGCGTTTCTTCATCGAAACCTTCTGGGATGAAACCGGGCGTCGGACGAGCAGCCACGCTCCGTTGGGGAAATTACTACAACTCACTTCTTGGATTGTGTGAGTGTTGACTAACCCACAGCGGGCTACAAACTACAGAACGTTTTTCTCTCACAAGCCAGAGGTAGGCTACACACGGACGCGAGCAGCGGACAGCTGAGCTGACAGCTGACAACAGCAAACTCCTCAAAGCGCGCGCCCGTTCCGTTCATTCATTCTCGCTCTCGTAGTGTGCGGGCATGTGACGTAGGGTAGTGTTAAAGGCACAGAGCGCCACAGTGTGTGTGTTTGTCTGTGCGCGCATGTGTGTGTGTGTGACTGTGCTCGCATGTGTGTGTGTGTGTACCTGGCCTGTCGGTCTATGTTGGCCACTCGGAGGCTCTCCCAGCGTGAGTTGAGGAAGTTCATCTGCTCCCTGATCTCCTCCTCCTCCTCCTCCTCCTCTGTGAGGTTGCCCTGGGCGTCAGCTGGCAAGAAAAAAATAAAAAAGGTTAAGGAGGTTCTGGGTCATTCCATCTTCCACCTGGGAACACTGGCTGAATTAAAAACACACACAAGCTCGTAGCGCGGCACCGAGTGCCGCGCTACGAGCTTGTAGGTCTGCTATTTTTGAAAAATCGCGAAAATGTGGCACAACTCTTTTCAGAGCGAACATTCTTAACTCAAAGCTTTGCTTCTGGGGGGGTCCCTGGAACAACATATTTTCAGATGGGGGTCGGTGGCCAATTACATATCATTTTTGGGGTCATTGACATGAAATATGGAGCACCACTGATACAGAAACATAGTTATTTCAGAAAACTGTCAGAATTTAGAAGACATTCTTTAAATTTCGATGTCAGGCCTAAATGGGTTAAGGCCTGCCAAAATACATTGTTTTGTCAACAAATTCAACTGTAGACGAAAATTGCACAGCAGAATGAAATCAACTAAAATCTTGATATTCAGTAGACACACTAAAACATTTTAGATGACAAAAATATGACAATTTTTTTATTCAAAGGACTATGAAATTTGCAAAATGAAGACTGGCTTTAAACACATCACTTACACTCCATCTTCAACAGTTTAGCCATTTATCGATTTAACGAGCGTCGACTGACTTACCGATAGGGTCTCTGCAGTCAGACCATGGGTCAGAGGTCACCGATGGGGTCAGTGCAGACCACGGGGTCAGAGAGGTGGGCAGGTCGACCGCGGTCACTCTGAAGTGGTAGACGGCGAGCGGCAGCAGGCCTGTGACAAAAATGATGGCGGCCGACCCCCATCTGAAAAGATGTTGTTCCAGGGACCCCCAGAAGCAAAGATATGAGTTAAAAGAATATATATTCAAAGATCTGCGCCACATTTTCTTGACTTTTCAAAAATACCAGATCTACAAGCTCAGACAATTATTTGACAACTTTAGCTCAAATTACTTTGTAGACTGTTTAGAAAAATAAAATCAATCTAATCACAATGCTGGCACAAATATGTTGGTCTTAAAGTGTATTTATACCTGCCAACCAGTGCTGCCCGTCTGAAAAAATTGGTTTCTTCCATATTCATTTCCAAAAGTAAAAATATCAATTGCCTTCCGTCTGTTAGAAAAGTACTGTATTTGAAGGCCCTAGTCAAAGATATTGGTTCTGTTCTAGCCCTGAAACATGACTGTCATGATTATCATGACAGTCATGGCGCAACTGCAGCCTGTTTTACGCAATCGCTACATTTACAGTCCAAACGTGTACATAAACACTCAGATTCCAAATATAAAGTCCTCGCCACATGTGCCACGGGTGTTAGAAATGTGTTGGTACAGCGATTAGCATTGCTGCATCCCGCGTTGTTTAATAAAAAGCATTTTTATCCGAGCTGTTATTTTGCCATTGGCTTTCAACTACGCGCCCCTATCGGTCGGGAGGAGTGTGGACCTCTGTGTTCGATATCGGCACACTGACCGCCCTGTCAATGCAGACTAATAGGGAGTGCGCTCCCGGTGTGCAACTGTGGATTTCCCAAACGAACCCCGTTTGAGAGTCATGTTTCAGGGCTAGTTAGTAGTTACTCCATAGCTCTGGTCCATAGCTCTAATGAAATGCAATGCATTAGAGCTATGGACCAGAGCTTAGAGCTACTTACTCCACACCTTTCAGTTCAGTTCCAATACAGTTCCCAGTCTATCAAAGCCCTTCAGCACGTTGCATAAAACCAGACAGTTAAACTCATTGTAAAGCCACACTGTACCAGTTTATAAACAACCGTATCGGTACTCACTCACAAAAGGTTTGTTGTTTAAATCCCCATGCACTGCTCCTTGTTCTCCACTCAGAGTTACAGACCCGTAAGGGTCCATTTGGTTCCATGTGTTACTCTGAATACTTTCAGAGTTACAGGGTGCATTTGGTTACAGGCAGCTACATGAGAATGGCGTCACGTACGTCAGCTGTAGCTCCCTGTGTTGTTTGTTGACGTAATCACTAGCAGGTGTGAAAACAGCCGATGTTCTGAGCTTGAAGATCGGCAGTACAGAGTCACAGAATTCTATAGGTTCACCGACTTCAATGTAACACACCGGAAACTAATTAAATAACTTATAATAAAAATAACTAAAAACTAATTGTCCCATTAATAAAATAGATCCATTAATTCACATTTTATTACATTATTTGTTCTGCCTGGTTTAAGAAAATAAACACATTGTCTATTATTTATTGTATTATCTAATAACTAGTTTTTCTATTAAACTAGATCTATTCATTAGATTGTTAAATTATACTTTATTACATTTGTTCTGCCTGGTTAAAGCAAACATTATTAAAGACTTGTTTACATTGAGGTCCATTTGCTTCAGAACATTTAATAACTAAAAGTTATTCTAATTTCTAAAGTTTTCAAAGGAGTACAGAGTCATTTCCTGGAGGAAAAGTACCACACTACAACAACAAGCCAAACAGTCTTATTACTTAAAATTCTGTCTGGTCTTCGTGGTAAAAAATGTAATACAATTTAAAATTGCATACAGTAATTTAATTACAATATTCAACATTCATGTTTGGTGGCATGGCTCTGTTCTGGGAGATTGTCAGCATTAATATTAATAAGCCAGGTCATTCTGTAGAGACCTTGGGGTGAAAACCTTTGAATACCTGAGGCCTCCTTTTAGCCCATTTAGACCTGGTGAAACCTATACCTTATACCATTCATGCCGGGATCCACCCGTCTACATCCTTTATTTATTGTTTCAATAAGAATTTGAAGGTTTTCAGAAAACCTTGAGCTAGGTTTTAGAAGGTCTAAATGTGTAAAATACATTAACTATAACTAAATATTCCTTAAACATGTAAATAGTACCACTGTATTCCTCATCCTTATTATGAACCATTTGATCTAGGGGTAATGGACCCATAACGGACACCCGGGTATAAATGCAATAATTTATTAACAAGAAAATAATGATTTACAGATATATGGCATCATTAATAAAGTACAATCAACATGAAACATATACTATGGCGTCTTCTCTCGTGTATCATCAGATGTCCGGCTCCATGCCTCTCCTTGGAGGCCAGTTGGGTCAAAACACAGTTTACCACATTGTGACCGCTGTAGTGAGTCTACAGTCCACCTGCCTGCTGGCAATATAGCCTGGTTGTGATATGTAGATGTGATTGATACGTTTGTTTTTTTAAGTAATTCTATAATTACAATACAAAGTAATTGTATTTATTTTATGTATTACTATTGTATCAATTGTATTTTATATATTACTATGTTATTACTAATTTTATGTATAACTTTATTACGAATTGTATTTATTTGATGGATTACTATGTTATTACTAATTTTACTTCATGCATTACAAATTGTATTTGTTTTATGTATTACTGTTATTACTAATTTTATTTTTATGCATTTCTTTTATGTATTACTGTTATTACTAATTTTATGCATTACTATATTGATAATTTAATTTATTTTATGTATTATTGTCTATATTAATTATATTTATTTTATCCATTACTAATTTTATTTTATTTTGTGTATTACTTATTTATTTTATTTATTTTATTTATTTTATTTATTTTATTTATTTTATTTATTTTATTTATTTTATTTATTTTATTTATTTTATTTATTTTATTTATTTTATTTATTTTATTTATTTTATTTATTTTATTTATTTTATTTATTTTTTACTATTTTAATTTACTTTTATTTTAATTTATCTATTATTTATCAATTTTTTTATCGTTCGTTTTATCCATTTTTTTATATTATTATCTAGTTATTTATATTGGTTTATTATTGTATTGTTTATTATTTTCAAAGAGCCCTGATTGATCACATCTACATATCACCACTACCAGTCAGGATCTGAGTGACTCAGAACCCTGGTGACCTCCAGATGGAGCCACACAGGAGACCAGCAACGTCCTGAAGAAAAGAAAGAAATGCTCATTACTACTTTGTTCATAAAACAATATTGATTGAAATATTTATTAACAGTTTGCAGAATTACAGTACATGTCAAGCACAAACTCAATACAAAGACTGTTAACTTTAAGTGGACGATCCAATTAAGCATTACACTTGTTTACAAGAGGGTCCACCATGTTCAATTAATCAAAACATTTAGAGACGTACAAATAAGACACTATGGGGAAGGGAGGGAAAATAAACTTATACAGTGAGGGGGAAAAAGGGAGTCAAGGGATTCACATGTCTTAATGACTGTTGGTAGGGCGTTCCACATTTTGGTGGCATAGGAGTGAAAATAATTTAGTCCCTTGTTAGTGCCGAATCTGGGTTGTACATGGTTTGTTGCACTCCCTCTGGTGTTGTGGGTGTGGACTTCGTTAACATTAAGGAAGTATCTAGACAGGTACATGGGTATCTTGGTGGTGTATCGAATCTTGTGGACCAGACCCATTGCAAGATGCTGTACTCAGTCGTCGACCCTAAGCCATTCCAGCCTGTCAAAGTGGGCAGGAGTGAGGTAGGTTCGGGGGGTGAGGCCAAGTAGGAGCTTGACCAGTTTGTTTTGGGAAGTCTGGAGCCTAGTTTTAAGGGCCTTTGAGGTGCTGTGGTACCAGGAGGTGCATGCATAGTCAAAGAAACTTTGTACGAGGGCTCCTGTTAAGGTCTTCAAGGTGTTTTTGTTGAACAGTGAGGAGATCCTGTAAAGGAATCTTGTTCTTCGGTTGACTTTTTTGATTACGATGGTGGCCATTTTATCACCGGAAAGATTAGCCTCCAGGATGGAACCTAGGTAGGTAATTTCATCTTTACGTGTGATAACATTGTCACCAACTCTAACCAAGAAGCCATTTGCCTTGCTGAGATTACTATTAGATCCAAAGAGAATGGATTCAGTTTTTCCCAGGTGTAAGGATAGTTTGTTATCAGCGAGCCAGGTACAGATTCTACCGAATTCAGAGCTGAGGGCCTTTTCAACCTGCAGTTTGTTCCTGTCCGAGACTAGCAGTGCCGAGTCATCTGCGAACAGGAACAAGTTGCAGTCACAAGCTGATGTCATGATCATAGTGTGTGTGTGTGTGTGTGTGTGTGTGTGTGTGTTGTATAGTTACCTTGCTGTGATGTAACTCCAAAGGTGATCAGAAATAGTTGCTCCATTGGCTAGAAACGTGCTCTTCACCGGCATGATGATCTTGTTCCTAAAAAAAGTCTGTAGTCAACCCTAACTGATTACAGAACATGATATAAAAACACAACTAGAAGGATTTAGGCCTGTCACAATTACCTAATCGCCAAGTAATACTTTTTTAGAGATAAGTCATAATCGTCTCCATGTTGAAAATGTTCATATATTTTCAAACATTTTAAAGAAATAATGGAAGCAACCGATCTACAAGCTCTAAATGTGTCACTTTGTAATTTACTTATCTTTTTTAGTGTATAAAGTTATTGAATTATGCCATGTGCAGCTTTTTGTTTACAAAGCCTACAAAAGCCAAGGTTTTATTTAGAATGTTAGTATGACGACAATTAAATCGGCCATTATAAAACCTTAGATTCTGACAGGCCTAAGCGGGTTCCAGTGGCGTCTACCGAACCTTCCAGCTCCGTCCGAGCCTCCCAGCGACCCAGAAGTCCTCAGCGGAAACACCCGGGGAAAGCTTCGGATCTCGGGCATCGGCTGAGATCTCCATTCTAACAAAGAACGAAAGAGACACACCACAAATTAGCTTTGCTGTGTGTGCGTGTCCTGTCACAACATACACATGCACTTACAGTAACGTTTAAGAATAGGGATCGACCAATTATCGGCAACGGACGATTATTGGCTTTTTACGAAGCCTAAAAAAGCCCTAACCCTAAAGCGGTTCGTACCGTTGAGTTCCTCACGGGGCAGGCCCAGGTCCTAAGTCCTCCAGCGTCTACCCAGATCTCCGTCCTCCGTCCTCCCATCCATCTATGGACAGACCTGCAGATCTCCATCTCTAGAGGCTCCAGCTGTGTCTATGATCTCCATCCTGAGAGAGAGAGAAAGAAACCATTAGCTCTACAAGCTCACAACACATTGCAACGCAGTGCGAGCTTGTAGATCTGCTATTTTTGCTGAACGCTCCCCCAGAATAGGGATGCTGGGGTTGAAGTGGTTACAAAAGTGTCATTAAGACTTTGATTAGCTTGGAAAGCTGACAGACATTCAACCACAGTGCCACTAGGAGGCATCAACACATGTACAGTCCTCAACATCTTTTGTAATTTGTATTCAAGTGCTTCTAAAAGCAGATGAGATATTGACTCTCAAACTATTGTGCGGAGTCATTTAGATTTATCATAAAATATTTAAAACATTTGGATTACTGTAAATGATGGCATTCTTCGTGCCATAACAGTACAAAAGCAGTTATCCATCCTCAGAAACAAGCAAGAACTGTTCCTACTCACAGCTCATCAGAGTCCTCTGAGGAAGCCCCCAGGGGGGGGGGGGGCTTTGGAACGGATCTCTGTCCAGGGAACATCAGCTCGTCTATCGATATCTCCATTCTAACAAAGAAAAAAAAACACACCAAATTAGCCTTTCCGTGTGTGTGTGTGTGTGTATGTGTGTGTGTGTGTGTATGTGTGTGCGCCCCCTGTCCAGCAACGGCGTTCCAGCGACATCCACCACGATCTTCATCCTAACAAAGAAAGATTGATTAGAGTGACCAAGAGCCAGATATATATTCTATCCTGTCACAACATATATACATCCTAGTACATCAAACTTTTATTTATAGAGAACATTTAAACAGAAGCTAAACATATCACTTAAAGTAATAAACGTTTAAGTTAGGGTTATTTTTGACAGGCCTAACAGGGTCTCTTACTTTGAGTCGTCTTCAGAGGAATGTAGATTCCTGGACAGCGGGAGACCTGCAGTACATCTGGAAGAAAGACATAGCGGTTATCATCTATGAACGGCTGAAGAGCTTCGCACATCACTCCCTTGTTGTTGCTGCCAATAGTCTACTGTTAGGTTCTTAGATTACTTCTTATTCTTGATGACAATTGTTTATGAATTTGATGTATTACTATGTGTCGTTGTTGCTTACTGTAAGTCACTCTGTATAAAGTATGTGATAACTGCCTAAATTGTTGAAATTCCTAGACGTGATCAATTAGGGTGTGCTCTTCGGTGATAGCAGTGGTGTCATTTGTATATTTTTACAGTCCCATTCCTCCCCATCATATCTTGCGGTGAAGCTGGACAGAACACTGTGCTTTAAACAACACCTGACAGCGTCAAGAGAAAGACCCCCACCTGTGCCGCACCGATACGGCGTCTAGCCGGTACCGAGGCTCTGGTGTTCCCCACCGCTGAGTACTGTGCCCCAGTCTGGAGCCATAGCCCTCATGTTGGTTTTGGGGCTTTTTATGCCTTTACTGATAGTGAACAGTATATAGACAGGAAAGGGGGAAAGAGATGGGGAGTGACACGCGGCAAAGGCCGTCGGGAGTCGAACCCGCAGCACGCCATCCGGCTGGCTTGGCAGCCTAGGTGCCCAGACAGTTGAGCTAACCATCCGGGCCACACTTAAATATTTAATTGCAATTTATTTAAGCGACAATAATCGTCCAGTAAAAAGAAACCTCATAATCATGAAAGGCCTAGAGTGGTTCTTACTGTGCGGTTCCTCACCGGGCAGGCCCAGGTCTGAAGTCCTCCGGCATCTACACAGATCTCCGTCCTAAGAAAGAAAGAAATAAAGACCAAATTAGCTTTTGTTGAGCTGCATATTCAGAACCACTTAAACGCTCTATAGATTTGATAAAACAGACCTTTAAAGAGAGCATTTGGTATATGCTCCGATTTCACTCTACACAAATTGATTTGCCAAAAATAGCAGATCTACAAGCTCACAACACGTTGCAACGCAGTGTGAGCTTGTAGATCTGCTAATTTGGCTGAACGCTTCCCCCAGAATAGAGATGCTGGGGTTGAAGTGGTTAACAAAAGTGTCATTAAGACTTTGATTAGCTTGGAGAGCTGACAGACATTCAACCACAGTGCCACTAGGAGGAATCATACTGCCATGCTATACTTCATACCATAACAGTACAACAGATATCCATCCCAACAAGAAATATTCCTACTCACAGAAGAAGTCCTCCGGGAGGGAAGCTTTGAAACGGATCTCTGTCCTTCCACGACGTCTACCACGACCCATCCACCCTAAGGAAGAAAGAAAGATTAATTAAAGTGACCAAGAGCCAGATATACATACATTGCGTCCTTTCACATCATACACAAAATGTATAGAGAACATTTAAAACAGAAGCCGACCATAACACTCACAGTAATAGAAAAGTCTAAGTGGTTTCTTACTTTGAGCCGCCTTCAGAGCCCCCCATGCAGATTCATCCATGGACAGTGAGAGCCGCAGATATCCACCTGTAGGGGCTCCGGTTGAGCCTCTCAGCATCTGGAAGGAAGACATGGTGGTTATAGTCTATGAATGGCTGAAGAGCTTTGCACATCACTCACTTGTTGCTGCTGCCAATAGGAATTTGTGATGTCTGTGTGGCGACAATTGCGTTTTTTTTTATAATACATACAATTTATATAGCACTTTTCAAGGTACCCAAAGTTGCTTCACAAAACAGAAGTAAAAACTAATTTATTTGAAAATAAACTAGATTAAAAACTATAAATTTTTGGCATGTTTGTGAAGCTTTTCGGTTCCACACCAGTAACTGCTGTTCAACAGCTACATCCACGACCTCCCTGCAACAACATCAATGTAGTATGGCTATGCAGACGACCAGAGTACTGTTCCCCAGTCTGGAGCCGTAGCTCTCATGTCAAGAAGCTGGATGCTGCCCTCAACACAGGATGGGCCACCCCAAACAAACTGCCTGCTCTCGCTGGGATCACTCCAACAGAGGTCAGACGAGAAGCAGCCACGCTGGCCCTCACCGGGAAGGCACAGCTGAGTGAATCCCAGCCATCTCCTCCACAAGGTCATCAGAGACACCACAGCACACGTGCCTCAAGTCACGGTGCCCTTTGCCACAACACACACACACACACACCAAGTCACGGCACCCTTTGCCACAGCACACGTGCCTCAAGTCACGGTGCCCCTTTGCCAACACAGGCCCAAGAACTGCTCCACACAACACCAGCTGACACCTCCAAGGCATCCTGGGTGAAGGCAAGACAGAGGGACCAGTGGAATACATTGAGGACCCCAAATATGTTCTTTGCCAGCACCTCCCCTGCAAGGAGTGGACAACCCTCAAAGCAGAAGTGGGACATCTCGGACAGTGCCCACTGTGAATGCGAGGATCCACTACAGACTGTGGAACACGTAATGACCATTTGCCCCAAATACCGGCCACCGAATGGTGATCGTGGCTTAGGTGACCTAGACAATGACACACTGTACTGGCTTGTTCTATGGACATACGGCAGAAGATGTTTATGAAACGTATTTTTTGTAATTTCTTCATTTTTTCGGCACGTTTGTCAAACCTTTGTGGCATTTAATTTATGGAACTTGTGGATGTTTTTTTATTTATTGGTGAAGTTTTAGTGGCACTTTGAAATGTATTGACACATTTGATATATTTTTTTGTTAGGGATATCCGATATTATCGGCCGATAAAGGCATTAAAAATTAATAACCCTAACCCTTAATTTTACTTTATTTTATTTTTTTACATTAAAAACATCTACAAGCTCACAATACAATAAGACACATGTGAGCTTGTAGATCTGCTATTTTCAAATGATTTTTATACATTTGAAAACTTGAGATGAGAGATTAGATCATTTTAGATGAGACATTTTGCATGAGTAATTATTAATAATTACTTTTGGTATTTTAAGTAAATTTTTATACCAAAACCTTTGTACTCGAGTACATGTTGAATTTACTTGTAACGGAGTATTTCTATATTGCAGTATTTATAGCCTACTTTTATTTAAGTAAAACATTTGAGTTATGTTTCCACCACTGGAAAAAGCCTATATATATATATATATATATATATATATATATATCTGTTGATATCGGCAATTAGGAGTTTGACACGGACTGTCGGACATCCCTTGATTTGTGTGATTTTGTGCAGCTTTTAGTGAGTTTGTGGCATTTTTTTTCCTTAAGTTTTTTTGTTTTGTGAAGGACCAAAGAGCACACCCAGTATGTATCACAAGGCTATTTCCACCAGTCAGGTGGACTTATATCTACATCTCATAAGCGGCCATGTACTAAACACTACAGATATCACAATTTGACTTTGGCAGCAGCAAGAAACGACTGATATGCAAAGCTCTTCAGCCATGCTTCTCTCTATACAAACACTCATAATGTCCACATGGACATCTTAGCAGCCAGGATGGGGTGGTCGGCCTGGAGGCCACTCAGAACCCTGGTGACCTTCACATGGACATCTTAGCAGCCAGGATGGGGTGGTCGGCCTGGAGGCCACTCAGACATGGGGACACAGGAGACCAGGGCATCTATGGTCATCTCCATCCACATCTAGAAAGAAAGAAAGACATCAGAAGCTGACCATATCACTCACAGTAATAGAAACATAAGACAAATATTCCTTAAGACATCTATAACTAAAATGTAAAAATAAACACCTTCAATATATTATTTCTTTCATAAATAGAGACTATTTTACTCCATAGGAACTGTTCCTGTTGCAGGTTGATGATGTCCATGTGTGGTCCAGCGCCATGGAATGCATAAAAAAGTATTTAAAATATTGCTTTGATGCTTATATTAATCTTAGGAAGTATTAAGCTGTTTTTTATTAGCATACGGTATGCATTCCATAGGGCTAGACCATATGGACATGACATAATCAACTTGCAACAGGAGCAGTGAAAGTGAAAGATTATTTATTTATGAAAGAAATAAAATAGTTTCCATTTTAAGATTTGTTATAGAGGGTTAAGTATAATGTCTTAAGGCATAGGCCTATTTGTCTTTAACCAGGGATCCTTTAAAGAATATTTAAAAGTGCAATATCAAAATGTAACCCTATGCACAATAGTTTGTAGTCAATAACTTATCCGCTTCTAGAAAGCAATTTAAAATACAAATTACAAGTAATGTCGAGTACTTTTGGAAGTCACTGAACAGCCATGCCTACCACCTGTTTTGTCACAATGCAGGCAGCAGCACTACCCATTAATTAAAAACAAGTGCTTCCGAAAGTAGCTCAATGTCACTTATAACACGTCTACGGTGTATTTTTATGAAACAAATTTGCTTTGCAGATTGAGAGTAGGCTATAATTCAAGCTTGCCCTACAGCTGCAACGTTGGGGAGTTTAGCATTGTTTAATACAAGCAGATTGTAAATTCAATGTGGATCAATGGGCTGTCAATGGACGGCATGCATTACAACTCTAGATTCATCCCATTGCACTGGTGATGCCAATTAGTCATTTGACTCAGCTGTGTGGCGTCAGTGTGTCAACACAACTGAAAGGTTACTTTTTCCAACACATTTGGTTTAAATACCTTACATTTCACAGCAACCTTCTACATACCAACCAAACGAAATGATTAAATTCACACAACTCAAGAGGCTCACTCCTTCAAACGATAGCCTACCTTTCTCTCAAAACAAAAAACAACTTAAAACAGTTCCTCTGTCAAACCACGCAATAAATCCACCATTTATGAAAGCCCTTCTCAAAATGATAAATCCTTTACCAGTAGCAGGGACGGTTAGCACAGGGTTTAAATGGCTACAGCCAGGGGGTCCGCCGCTGGTCCGTCTGTTGGCTGTTGTGTTTGGAAGAGAAGGATTCAGACAGAAATGCTTTCAATAATCATTCAATCAAATTAAAGTAGCCTCGGTCCCGCAGGCTTACTTATCAAAGGTCATGTGCGGAGAATGACGCGATGTGATTGACTGACATATTCAAGTAGGGGCGGGGCCGTGGGCTGGGTTGTAACTGTGTGTACGTGTGTGCGTGACTGCGTGTGCGGCCTAGACTACTATTTAAATAGTTTTGAGGGGAAATAAATGCTATTTGTCCCAAAGTGACTGCTAGAGATTGCTATTGTTTTCATAAAGCATTATATTCATTATCACCCTTGCAAAGTTCTGAGTCCTGTTCTTATTCAACGGCCTTTGTCCCTCAAAGGAAAATAGGGTCTCTGACGCCCTCAAGTGGACAAAATCAGTAACAGCTCTATAACCATTTCCCGTGCTGCCTTTTGTGGAGTTGAGTTGAGGAAAGTTATATTTGAAAATAGGGTTAAAATAACTATAGGCCTACAATATAATAACAGACCACATAATGTACTGTGAAATAACTTAAAATGGATAATAATTAACCCATGAATTATAGTTACATGATTTCATTCCTGAAGGTTAATTCATAGATTGAACCCATTGTAATTTAGGCTGCTTGTTTCTTGTGTCAACACCAACAGAGAAAGAAGCATGTTATTATTTTCTTATGAACACCAGACTCTGCACAACAAGCTATCAAAAAAAGAGAATACAGAAGAAACATTTAATTCTTTAAAACTATGGATGGAGCTGAAAATATTCACCATTTCAGCAACGCCAAGGAGCGCTTTCTTGTTTACAGGTGGAGAGGAACTTTGATAAGTCTGTCAGGGACACCTATGGGTGTAGTGGTGAAATATTACACGTCTCCACCAACCAGTTCATTCATTGAGCTGACTACAAGTTAAAAAAACATGATGTGGTAGTCTGGTAGACAATTAGTGGACAATAAAACACTGGATAAAACTAAGATACACAATAAAACATCAGCACTCGACTGCAGTAATAAACACAGATCAAATAATTTAAGGGCACTATGAGTGTCGCAGGATTCCCACACATTTTTTACCAATGCATTTCCAAAACATTTACAGGAATATGTAACAATAATTCAGTGCAATGATTGATTGATTGCTTTATTTTGTCATTCTTCCCAACTGTAGCAGCAGAAAAAAATTAAATTACGTTTCTCCTAGTTAAAAAGACACTAGGAGAAACGTAATTTCGTTTTTGAGTCTCTTAGTCTTATGTGCAACAATAACAGAGGGCAGTTTAGCAACAATAACCCTATCTAACCCTAACCCTAAACCAAAGACAGGCAGTGTAGCAACAATAAAGCACAGAATATAGAACGGTATAATTCTATTCCAAATGTTGTGCCTAATCTTTGCTACACCACCACCTATCCTAGGACATAGGATCATAGATTCTACATTTGTATAATAATAATATAACATAATATTTGTTAACCATAAACATGTTTGGTTCACAAGCTGTAACAATTATACATTTCAGTTATAATGTGTGGTGTGTGGTGTGTTTCAATCTGGACGTCTTCCTGAGCTGTAGCAGACTTTAAGTCCACCAAAGTGCTGGTTAGCACTGAACGAGTACGACAATTATGGCCTAAAGTTTGGCTGAATGAGTGTGACGAGGCTGCATCACTGCATCGTCACACTCATATGTGGTGAAATATGTGCTGCATGCTCCTATATAAAACGATTCAAATCATGCTCTGTGCTCAGGAAAATAAATAAAATAACCATGGTGGACTTAGACCCGTTTTGGACATTCAGCTGTCGCCGTTTTTCCGCCAGCCTGGAGAAAACCTGACTATCAATTCATGCTGGGCTGAGCTCTCATCTCTGGTTTGTTTGGCTCCACTCACTGCAATCATGTCCCACTCCATTACACCTTGAACAGGAGAGAGCAGAATATTAGTTAAGAACAGATAGAACATAGTAGATACTGAAATCACATATCATATTGGTCTGAAATAAAGTTTTTTTCCTAATGGAAATAACTGGGTCGTATTATAATCAGGGACTAGACTATTTGACATTCAATGTTCTTTTTCCACAAATGAGTCTTGAAAAATGGGGGTCGTCTTAATCAGATGTACCTTCGACGCCAGCCTCTGTAGTTTAATAACACTGTACCTTTGACAGGCAGCCTCTGTAGTTGAATAACACTGTACCTTTGACAGGCAACCTCTGTAGTTTAATAACACTGTACCTTTGACAGGCAACCTCTGTAGTTGAATAA
This sequence comes from Protomyctophum parallelum, assembly GCF_964188405.1. Taxonomy (NCBI): domain Eukaryota; kingdom Metazoa; phylum Chordata; class Actinopteri; order Myctophiformes; family Myctophidae; genus Protomyctophum; species Protomyctophum parallelum. The sequence goes on along the minus strand of NC_139712.1, from coordinate 52,217,744 downwards.
CACTGTACCTTCAACAGGCAGTCTCTGTAGTTTAACGGGAACCCCTTTTGGTGTAATATACTGAAGTCAACCTGCCACTGGCCTGGGGTCAGTCAGTCAGTACAGTAACACACTGAAGTCAACCTGCCACTGGCCTGAGGTCAGTCAGTCAGTACAGTAACACACTGAAGTCAACCTGCCACTGGCCTGAGGTCAGTCGGTCAGTACAGTAACACACTGAAGTCAACCTGCCACTGGCCTGGGGTCAGTCAGTCAGTACAGTAACACACTGAAGTCAACCTGCCACTGGCCTGAGGTCAGTCAGTACAGTAAAACACTGAAGTCAACCTGCCACTGGCCTGGGGTCAGTCAGTTTGTACATTAACACACTGAAGTCAACCTGCCACTGGCCTGAGGTCAATCAGTCAGTACAGTAACATACTGAAGTCAACCTGCCACTGGTCTGAGATCAGTCAGTTTGTACAGTAACATACTGAAGTCAACCTGCCACTGGCCTGGGGTCAGTCAGTCAGTCAGTACAGTAACATACTGAAGTCAACCTGCCACTGGTCTGAGATTAGTCAGTTTGTACAGTAACATACTGAAGTCAACCTGCCACTGGCCTGGGGTCAGTCAGTCAGTCAGTACAGTAACATACTGAAGTCAACCTGCCACTGGTCTGAGATCAGTCAGTCTGTACAGTAACATACTGAAGTCAACCTGCCACTGGCCTGAGGTCAGTCAGTCAGTACAGAAACACACTGAAGTCAACCTGCCACTGGCCTGGGGTCAGTCAGTACAGTAACACACTGAAGTCAACCTGCCACTGGCCTGGGGTCAGTCAGTCTGTACAGTAACACACTGAAGTCAACCTGCCACTGGCCTGAGGTCAGTCAGTACAGTACAGTAACATACTGAAGTCAACCTGCCACTGGTCTGGAGCATGTCTGAAATACATGTCAGAGCTGAAATCGACATGGTGTAATGTTAGAGTGCACAGAAGACATGTAAATATTAAATAAATGCTTAAACATGTAGCTAGGTGTAATGTTAGAGACTGCCACTGGCCTGAGGTCAGTCAGTCAGTACAGTAACATACTTAAGTCAACCTGCCACTGGCCTGAGGTCAGTCAGTCAGTACAGTAACATACTGAAGTCAACCTGCCACTGGCCTGAGGTCAGACAGTCAGTACAGAAACACACTGAAGTCAACCTGCCACTGGCCTGAGGTCAGTCAGTCAGTACAGTAACATACTGAAGTCAACCTGCCACTGGTCTGAGATCAGTCAGTTTGTACAGTAACATACTGAAGTCAACCTGCCACTGGCCTGGGGTCAGTCAGTCAGTACAGTAACACACTGAAGTCAACCTGCCACTGGCCTGAGGTCAGTCAGTCAGTACAGTAACACACTGAAGTCAACCTGCCACTGGCCTGGGGTCAGTCAGTTTGTACAGTAATATACTGAAGTCAACCTGCCACTGGCCTGGGGTCAGTCAGTCAGTACAGTAACACACTGAAGTCAACCTGCCACTGGCCTGAGGTCAGTCAGTACAGTAACACACTGAAGTCAACCTGCCACTGGCCTGGGGTCAGTCAGTCAGTACAGTAATATACTGAAGTCAACCTGCCACTGGCCTGGGGTCAGTCAGTCAGTACAGTAACACACTGAAGTCAAACTGCCACTGGCCTGGGGTCAGTCAGTTTGTACAGTAATATACTGAAGTCAACCTGCCACTGGCCTGGGGTCAGTCAGTCAGTACAGTAACACACTGAAGTCAACCTGCCACTGGCCTGAGGTCAGTCAGTACAGTAACACACTGAAGTCAACCTCCCACTGGCCTGGGGTCAGTCAGTCAGTACAGTAACACACTGAAGTCAACCTGCCACTGGCCTGATGTCAGTCAGTCAGTACAGTAACACACTGAAGTCAACCTCCCACTGGCCTGGGGTCAGTCAGTACAGTAACATACTGAAGTCAACCTGCCACTGGCCTGGGGTCAGTCAGTCAGTACAGTAACACACTGAAGTCAACCTGCCACTGGCCTGATGTCAGTCAGTCAGTACAGTAACACACTGAAGTCAACCTCCCACTGGCCTGGGGTCAGTCAGTCAGTACAGTAACACACTGAAGTCAACCTGCCATTGGCCTGAGGTCAGTCAGTCAGTACAGTAACACACTGAAGTCAACCTGCCACTGGCCTGAGGTCAGTCGGTCAGTACAGTAACACACTGAAGTCAACCTGCCACTGGCCTGGGGTCAGTCAGTCAGTACAGTAACACACTGAAGTCAACCTGCCACTGGCCTGAGGTCAGTCAGTACAGTAAAACACTGAAGTCAACCTGCCACTGGCCTGGGGTCAGTCAGTTTGTACAGTAACACACTGAAGTCAACCTGCCACTGGTCTGGAGCATGTCTGAAATACATGTCAGAGCTGAAATCGACATGGTGTAATGTTAGAGTACACAGAAGACATGTAAATATTAAATAAATGCTTAAACATGTAGCTAGGTGTAATGTTAGAGACTGCCACTGGCCTGAGGTCAGTCAGTCAGTACAGAAACACACTGAAGTCAACCTGCCACTGGCCTGAGGTCAGTCAGTCAGTACAGTAACACACTGAAGTCAACCTGCCACTGGCCTGGGGTCAGTCAGTTTGTACAGTGACATACTGAAGTCAACCTGCCACTGGCCTGAGGTCAGTCAGTCAGTACAGTAACATACTGAAGTCAACCTGCCACTGGTCTGAGATCAGTCAGTTTGTACAGTAACATACTGAAGTCAACCTGCCACTGGCCTGGGGTCAGTCAGTCAGTCAGTACAGTAACATACTGAAGTCAACCTGCCACTGGCCTGGGGTCAGTCAGTACAGTAACACACTGAAGTCAACCTGCCACTGGCCTGGGGTCAGTCAGTCTGTACAGTAACACACTGAAGTCAACCTGCCACTGGCCTGAGGTCAGTCAGTCAGTACAGTAACATACTGAAGTCAACCTGCCACTGGTCTGAGATCAGTCAGTTTGTACAGTAACATACTGAAGTCAACCTGCCACTGGCCTGGGGTCAGTCAGTCAGTACAGTAACACACTGAAGTCAACCTGCCACTGGCCTGGGGTCAGTCAGTTTGTACAGTAACATACTGAAGTCAACCTGCCACTGGCCTGGGGTCAGTCAGTCAGTACAGTAACACACTGAAGTCAACCTGCCACTGGCCTGAGGTCAGTCAGTACAGTAACACACTGAAGTCAACCAGCCACTGGCCTGATGTCAGTCAGTCAGTACAGTAACACACTGAAGTCAACCTGCCACTGGCCTGGGGTCAGTCAGTTTGTACAGTAACATACTGAAGTCAACCTGCCACTGGCCTGGGGTCAGTCAGTCAGTACAGTAACACACTGAAGTCAACCTGCCACTGGCCTGAGGTCAGTCAGTACAGTAAAACACTGAAGTCAACCTGCCACTGGCCTGGGGTCAGTCAGTTTGTACAGTAACACACTGAAGTCAACCTGCCACTGGCCTGGGGTCAGTCAGTTTGTACAGTAACATACCGAAGTCAACCTGCCACTGGCCTGGGGTCAGTCAGTCTGTACAGTAACACACTGAAGTCAACCTGCCACTGGCCTGGGGTCAGTCAGTTTGTACAGTAACACACTGAAGTCAACCTGCCACTGGCCTGGGGTCAGTCAGTGAGTACAGTAACACACTGAAGTCAACCTGCCACTGGCCTGGGGTCAGTCAGTCTGTACAGTAACATACTGAAGTCAACCTGCCACTGGCCTGAGGTCAGTCAGTCTGTACAGTAACATACTGAAGTCAACCTGCCACTGGTCTGGAGCATGTCTGAAATACATGTCAGAGCTGAAATCGACATGGTGTAATGTTAGAGTACACAGAAGACATGTAAATATTAAATAAATGCTTAAACATGTAGCTAGGTGTAATGTTAGAGACTGCCACTGGCCTGAGGTCAGTCAGTCAGTCAGTACAGTAACATACTGAAGTCAACCTGCCACTGGCCTGAGGTCAGTCAGTACAGTAACATACTGAAGTCAACCTGCCACTGGCCTGGGGTCAGTCAGTCAGTACAGTAACACACTGAAGTCAACCTGCCACTGGCCTGGGGTCAGTCAGTTTGTACAGTAATATACTGAAGTCAACCTGCCACTGGCCTGGGGTCAGTCAGTCAGTACAGTAACACACTGAAGTCAACCTGCCACTGGCCTGAGGTCAGTCAGTACAGTAACACACTGAAGTCAACCTGCCACTGGCCTGAGGTCAGTCAGTCAGTACAGTAACACACTGAAGTCAACCTGCCACTGGCCTGATGTCAGTCAGTCAGTACAGTAACACACTGAAGTCAACCTCCCACTGGCCTGGGGTCAGTCAGTCAGTACAGTAACACACTGAAGTCAACCTGCCACTGGCCTGAGGTCAGTCAGTCAGTACAGTAACACACTGAAGTCAACCTGCCACTGGCCTGAGGTCAGTCGGTCAGTACAGTAACACACTGAAGTCAACCTGCCACTGGCCTGGGGTCAGTCAGTTTGTACAGTAACATACTGAAGTCAACCTGCCACTGGCCTGGGGCCAGTCAGTCAGTACAGTAACACACTGAAGTCAACCTGCCACTGGCCTGGGGTCAGTCAGTCTGTACAGTAACACACTGAAGTCAACCTGCCACTGGCCTGGGGTCAGTCAGTTTGTACAGTAATATACTGAAGTCAACCTGCCACTGGCCTGGGGTCAGTCAGTCAGTACAGTAACACACTGAAGTCAACCTGCCACTGGCCTGAGGTCAGTCAGTACAGTAACACACTGAAGTCAACCTGCCACTGGCCTGGGGTCAGTCAGTCAGTACAGTAATATACTGAAGTCAACCTGCCACTGGCCTGGGGTCAGTCAGTCAGTACAGTAACACACTGAAGTCAAACTGCCACTGGCCTGGGGTCAGTCAGTTTGTACAGTAATATACTGAAGTCAACCTGCCACTGGCCTGGGGTCAGTCAGTCAGTACAGTAACACACTGAAGTCAACCTGCCACTGGCCTGAGGTCAGTCAGTACAGTAACACACTGAAGTCAACCTGCCACTGGCCTGGGGTCAGTCAGTCAGTACAGTAATATACTGAAGTCAACCTGCCACTGGCCTGGGGTCAGTCAGTCAGTACAGTAACACACTGAAGTCAAACTGCCACTGGCCTGGGGTCAGTCAGTTTGTACAGTAATATACTGAAGTCAACCTGCCACTGGCCTGGGGTCAGTCAGTCAGTACAGTAACACACTGAAGTCAACCTGCCACTGGCCTGAGGTCAGTCAGTACAGTAACACACTGAAGTCAACCTCCCACTGGCCTGGGGTCAGTCAGTCAGTACAGTAACACACTGAAGTCAACCTGCCACTGGCCTGATGTCAGTCAGTCAGTACAGTAACACACTGAAGTCAACCTCCCACTGGCCTGGGGTCAGTCAGTACAGTAACATACTGAAGTCAACCTGCCACTGGCCTGGGGTCAGTCAGTCAGTACAGTAACACACTGAAGTCAACCTGCCACTGGCCTGATGTCAGTCAGTCAGTACAGTAACACACTGAAGTCAACCTCCCACTGGCCTGGGGTCAGTCAGTCAGTACAGTAACACACTGAAGTCAACCTGCCATTGGCCTGAGGTCAGTCAGTCAGTACAGTAACACACTGAAGTCAACCTGCCACTGGCCTGAGGTCAGTCGGTCAGTACAGTAACACACTGAAGTCAACCTGCCACTGGCCTGGGGTCAGTCAGTCAGTACAGTAACACACTGAAGTCAACCTGCCACTGGCCTGAGGTCAGTCAGTACAGTAAAACACTGAAGTCAACCTGCCACTGGCCTGGGGTCAGTCAGTTTGTACAGTAACACACTGAAGTCAACCTGCCACTGGTCTGGAGCATGTCTGAAATACATGTCAGAGCTGAAATCGACATGGTGTAATGTTAGAGTACACAGAAGACATGTAAATATTAAATAAATGCTTAAACATGTAGCTAGGTGTAATGTTAGAGACTGCCACTGGCCTGAGGTCAGTCAGTCAGTACAGAAACACACTGAAGTCAACCTGCCACTGGCCTGGGGTCAGTCAGTTTGTACAGTAACATACTGAAGTCAACCTGCCACTGGCCTGGGGTCAGTCAGTCAGTACACTAACACACTGAAGTCAACCTGCCACTGGCCTGAGGTCAGTCAGTCAGTACAGTAACACACTGAAGTCAACCTGCCACTGGCCTGAGGTCAGTCAGTACAGTAAAACACTGAAGTCAACCTGCCACTGGCCTGGGGTCAGTCAGTTTGTACAGTAACACACTGAAGTCAACCTGCCACTGGCCTGAGGTTAGTCAGTACAGTAACACACTGAAGTCAACCTGCCACTGGCCTGGGGTCAGTCAGTCAGTACAGTAACACACTGAAGTCAACCTGCCACTGGCCTGAGGTCAGTCAGTCAGTACAGTAACACACTGAAGTCAACCTGCCACTGGCCTGAGGTCAGTCAGTACAGTAAAACACTGAAGTCAACCTGCCACTGGCCTGGGGTCAGTCAGTTTATACAGTAACATACTGAAGTCAACCTGCCACTGGCCTGGGGTCAGTCAGTCAGTACAGTAACACACTGAAGTCAACCTGCCACTGGCCTGAGGTCAGTCAGTACAGTAACACACTGAAGTCAACCTGCCACTGGCCTGAGGTCAGTCAGTCAGTACAGTAACACACTGAAGTCAACCTGCCACTGGCCTGAGGTCAGTCAGTCAGTACAGTAACACACTGAAGTCAACCTGCCACTGGCCTGAGGTCAGTCAGTCAGTACAGTAACACACTGAAGTCAACCTGCCACTGGCCAGAGGTCAGTCAGTACAGTAAAACACTGAAGTCAACCTGCCACTGGCCTGGGGTCAGTCAGTTTGTACAGTAACATACTGAAGTCAACCTGCCACTGGCCTGGGGTCAGTCAGTCAGTACAGTAACACACTGAAGTCAACCTGCCACTGGCCTGAGGTCAGTCAGTACAGTAACACACTGAAGTCAACCTGCCACTGGCCTGGGGTCAGTCAGTTTGTACAGTAACAAACTGAAGTCAACCTGCCACTGGCCTGGGGTCAGTCAGTCAGTACACTAACACACTGAAGTCAACCTGCCACTGGCCTGAGGTCAGTCAGTCAGTACAGTAACACACTGAAGTCAACCTGCCACTGGCCTGAGGTCAGTCAGTACAGTAAAACACTGAAGTCAACCTGCCACTGGCCTGGGGTCAGTCAGTTTGTACAGTAACATACTGAAGTCAACCTGCCACTGGCCTGGGGTCAGTCAGTCAGTACAGTAACACACTGAAGTCAACCTGCCACTGGCCTGAGGTTAGTCAGTACAGTAACACACTGAAGTCAACCTGCCACTGGCCTGAGGTCAGTCAGTCAGTACAGTAACACACTGAAGTCAACCTGCCACTGGCCTGAGGTCAGTCAGTCAGTACAGTAACACACTGAAGTCAACCTGCCACTGGCCTGGGGTCAGTCAGTTTGTACAGTAACATACTGAAGTCAACCTGCCACTGGCCTGGGGTCAGTCAGTTTGTACAGTAACATACTGAAGTCAACCTGCCACTGGCCTGAGGTCAGTCAGTCAGTACAGTAACATACTGAAGTCAACCTGCCACTGGTCTGAGATCAGTCAGTTTGTACAGTAACATACTGAAGTCAACCTGCCACTGACCTGGGGTCAGTCAGTTTGTACAGTATCATACAGAAGTCAACCTGCCACTGGCCTGAGGTCAGTCAGTACAGTAAAACACTGAAGTCAACCTGCCACTGGCCTGGGGTCAGTCAGTTTATACAGTAACATACTGAAGTCAACCTGCCACTGGCCTGGGGTCAGTCAGTCAGTACAGTAACACACTGAAGTCAACCTGCCACTGGCCTGAGGTCAGTCAGTACAGTAACACACTGAAGTCAACCTGCCACTGGCCTGAGGTCAGTCAGTCAGTACAGTAACACACTGAAGTCAACCTGCCACTGGCCTGAGGTCAGTCAGTCAGTACAGTAACACACTGAAGTCAACCTGCCACTGGCCTGAGGTCAGTCAGTCAGTACAGTAACACACTGAAGTCAACCTGCCACTGGCCAGAGGTCAGTCAGTACAGTAAAACACTGAAGTCAACCTGCCACTGGCCTGGGGTCAGTCAGTTTGTACAGTAACATACTGAAGTCAACCTGCCACTGGCCTGGGGTCAGTCAGTCAGTACAGTAACACACTGAAGTCAACCTGCCACTGGCCTGAGGTCAGTCAGTACAGTAACACACTGAAGTCAACCTGCCACTGGCCTGGGGTCAGTCAGTTTGTACAGTAACATACTGAAGTCAACCTGCCACTGGCCTGGGGTCAGTCAGTCAGTACACTAACACACTGAAGTCAACCTGCCACTGGCCTGAGGTCAGTCAGTCAGTACAGTAACACACTGAAGTCAACCTGCCACTGGCCTGAGGTCAGTCAGTACAGTAAAACACTGAAGTCAACCTGCCACTGGCCTGGGGTCAGTCAGTTTGTACAGTAACATACTGAAGTCAACCTGCCACTGGCCTGGGGTCAGTCAGTCAGTACAGTAACACACTGAAGTCAACCTGCCACTGGCCTGAGGTTAGTCAGTACAGTAACACACTGAAGTCAACCTGCCACTGGCCTGAGGTCAGTCAGTCAGTACAGTAACACACTGAAGTCAACCTGCCACTGGCCTGAGGTCAGTCAGTACAGTAAAACACTGAAGTCAACCTGCCACTGGCCTGGGGTCAGTCAGTTTATACAGTAACATACTGAAGTCAACCTGCCACTGGCCTGGGGTCAGTCAGTCAGTACAGTAACACACTGAAGTCAACCTGCCACTGGCCTGAGGTCAGTCAGTACAGTAACACACTGAAGTCAACCTGCCACTGGCCTGAGGTCAGTCAGTCAGTACAGTAACACACTGAAGTCAACCTGCCACTGGCCTGAGGTCAGTCAGTCAGTACAGTAACACACTGAAGTCAACCTGCCACTGGCCTGGGGTCAGTCAGTTTGTACAGTAACATACTGAAGTCAACCTGCCACTGGCCTGAGGTCAGTCAGTCAGTACAGTAACATACTGAAGTCAACCTGCCACTGGTCTGAGATCAGTCAGTTTGTACAGTAACATACTGAAGTCAACCTGCCACTGACCTGGGGTCAGTCAGTTTGTACAGTATCATACAGAAGTCAACCTGCCACTGGCCTGAGGTCAGTCATTCAGTACAGTAACATACTGAAGTCAACCTGCCACTGGCCTGAGGTCAGTCAGTCAGTACAGTAACATACTGAAGTCAACCTGCCACTGGCCTGGGGTCAGTCAGTCAGTACAGTAACACACTGAAGTCAACCTGCCACTGGCCTGGGGTCAGTCAGTACAGTAACACACTGAAGTCAACCTGCTACTGGCCTGGGGTCAGTCAGTCTGTACAGTAACACACTGAAGTCAACCTGCCACTGGCCTGAGGTCAGTCAGTCAGTACAGTAACACACTGAAGTCAACCTGCCACTGGCCTGGGGTCAGTCAGTACAGTAACACACTGAAGTCAACCTGCTACTGGCCTGGGGTCAGTCAGTCTGTACAGTAACACACTGAAGTCAACCTGCCACTGGCCTGAGGTCAGTCAGTCAGTACAGTAACACACTGAAGTCAACCTGCCACTGGCCTGATGTCAGTCAGTACAGTAAAACACTGAAGTCAACCTGCCACTGGCCTGGGGTCAGTCAGTTTGTACAGTAACATACTGAAGTCAACCTGCCACTGGCCTGGGGTCAGTCAGTCAGTACAGTAACACACTGAAGTCAACCTGCCACTGGCCTGAGGTCAGTCAGTACAGTAACACACTGAAGTCAACCTGCCACTGGCCTGAGGTCAGTCAGTCAGTACAGTAACACACTGAAGTCAACCTGCCACTGGCCTGAGGTCAGTCAGTCAGTACAGTAACACACTGAAGTCAACCTGCCACTGGCCTGGGGTCAGTCAGTTTGTACAATAACATACTGAAGTCAACCTGCCACTGGCCTGAGGTCAGTCAGTCAGTACAGTAACATACTGAAGTCAACCTGCCACTGGCCTGAGGTCAGTCAGTCAGTACAGTAACACACTGAAGTCAACCTGCCACTGGCCTGGGGTCAGTCAGTTTGTACAGTAACATACTGAAGTCAACCTGCCACTGGCCTGGGGTCAGTCAGTCAGTACAGTAACACACTGAAGTCAACCTGCCACTGGCCTGAGGTCAGTCAGTACAGTAAAACACTGAAGTCAACCTGCCACTGGCCTGGGGTCAGTCAGTTTGTACAGTAACACACTGAAGTCAACCTGCCACTGGCCTGGGGTCAGTCAGTTTGTACAGTAACATACCGAAGTCAACCTGCCACTGGCCTGAGGTCAGTCAGTCAGTACAGTAACATACTGAAGTCAACCTGCAACTGGTCTGAGATCAGTCAGTCAGTACAGTAACATACTGAAGTCAACCTGCCACTGGCCTGAGGTCAGTCAGTCAGTACAGTAACACACTGAAGTCAACCTGCCACTGGCCTGAGGTCAGTCAGTACAGTAAAACACTGAAGTCAACCTGCCACTGGCCTGGGGTCAGTCAGTTTGTACAGTAACATACTGAAGTCAACCTGCCACTGGCCTGGGGTCAGCCAGTCAGTACAGTAACACACTGAAGTCAACCTGCCACTGGCCTGAGGTCAGTCAGTACAGTAACACACTGAAGTCAACCTGCCACTGGCCTGAGGTCAGTCAGTCAGTACAGTAACATACTGAAGTCAACCTGCCACTGGTCTGAGATCAGTCAGTCTGTACAGTCACATACTGAAGTCAACCTGCCACTGGCCTGGGGTCAGTCAGTCAGTAACACACTGAAGTCAACCTGCCAGTGGCCTGAGGTCAGTCAGTACAGTAACATACTGAAGTCAACCTGCCACTGGCCTGGGGTCAGTCAGTTTGTACAGTAACATACTGAAGTCAACCTGCCACTGGCCTGGGGTCAGCCAGTCAGTACAGTAACACACTGAAGTCAACCTGCCACTGGCCTGAGGTCAGTCAGTACAGTCACACACTGAAGTCAACCTGCCACTGGCCTGAGGTCAGTCAGTCAGTACAGTAACATACTGAAGTCAACCTGCCACTGGTCTGAGATCAGTCAGTCTGTAAAGTCACATACTGAAGTCAACCTGCCACTGGCCTGGGGTCAGTCAGTCAGTACAGTAACACACTGAAGTCAACCTGCCAGTGGCCTGAGGTCAGTCAGTACAGTAACATACTGAAGTCAACCTGCCACTGGCCTGAGGTCAGTCAGTCAGTACAGTAACATACTGAAGTCAACCTGCCACTGGTCTGGAGCATGTCTGAAATACATGTCAGAGCTGAAATTGACATGGTGTAATGTTAGAGTGCACAGAAGACATGTAAATATTAAATAAATGCTTACACATGTAGCTAGGTGTAATGTTAGAGACTGCCACTGGCCTGAGGTCAGTCAGTCAGTACAGAAACACACTGAAGTCAACCTGCCACTGGCCTGGGGTCAGTCAGTCAGTACAGTAACACACTGAAGTCAACCTGCCACTGGCCTGGGGTCAGGCAGTCTGTACAGTAACACACTGAAATCAACCTGCCACTGGCCTGAGGTCAGTCAGTCAGTACAGTAACACACTGAAGTCAACCTGCCACTGGCCTGAGGTCAGTCAGTCAGTACAGTAACACACTGAAGTCAACCTGCCACTGGCCAGAGGTCAGTCAGTACAGTAAAACACTGAAGTCAACCTGCCACTGGCCTGGGGTCAGTCAGTTTGTACAGTAACATACTGAAGTCAACCTGCCACTGGCCTGGGGTCAGTCAGTCAGTACAGTAACACACTGAAGTCAACCTGCCACTGGCCTGAGGTCAGTCAGTACAGTAACACACTGAAGTCAACCTGCCACTGGCCTGGGGTCAGTCAGTTTGTACAGTAACATACTGAAGTCAACCTGCCACTGGCCTGGGGTCAGTCAGTCAGTACACTAACACACTGAAGTCAACCTGCCACTGGCCTGAGGTCAGTCAGTCAGTACAGTAACACACTGAAGTCAACCTGCCACTGGCCTGAGGTCAGTCAGTACAGTAAAACACTGAAGTCAACCTGCCACTGGCCTGGGGTCAGTCAGTTTGTACAGTAACATACTGAAGTCAACCTGCCACTGGCCTGGGGTCAGTCAGTCAGTACAGTAACACACTGAAGTCAACCTGCCACTGGCCTGAGGTCAGTCAGTACAGTAACACACTGAAGTCAACCTGCCACTGGCCTGAGGTCAGTCAGTCAGTACAGTAACACACTGAAGTCAACCTGCCACTGGCCTGGGGTCAGTCAGTTTATACAGTAACATACTGAAGTCAACCTGCCACTGGCCTGGGGTCAGTCAGTCAGTACAGTAACACACTGAAGTCAACCTGCCACTGGCCTGAGGTCAGTCAGTACAGTAACACACTGAAGTCAACCTGCCACTGGCCTGAGGTCAGTCAGTCAGTACAGTAACACACTGAAGTCAACCTGCCACTGGCCTGAGGTCAGTCAGTCAGTACAGTAACACACTGAAGTCAACCTGCCACTGGCCTGGGGTCAGTCAGTTTGTACAGTAACATACTGAAGTCAACCTGCCACTGGCCTGAGGTCAGTCAGTCAGTACAGTAACATACTGAAGTCAACCTGCCACTGGTCTGAGATCAGTCAGTTTGTACAGTAACATACTGAAGTCAACCTGCCACTGACCTGGGGTCAGTCAGTTTGTACAGTATCATACAGAAGTCAACCTGCCACTGGCCTGAGGTCAGTCATTCAGTACAGTAACATACTGAAGTCAACCTGCCACTGGCCTGAGGTCAGTCAGTCAGTACAGTAACATACTGAAGTCAACCTGCCACTGGCCTGGGGTCAGTCTGTACAGTAACACACTGAAGTCAACCTGCCACTGGCCTGAGGTCAGTCAGTCAGTACAGTAACACACTGAAGTCAACCTGCCACTGGCCTGGGGTCAGTCAGTACAGTAACACACTGAAGTCAACCTGCTACTGGCCTGGGGTCAGTCAGTCTGTACAGTAACACACTGAAGTCAACCTGCCACTGGCCTGAGGTCAGTCAGTCAGTACAGTAACACACTGAAGTCAACCTGCCACTGGCCTGGGGTCAGTCAGTTTGTACAATAACATACTGAAGTCAACCTGCCACTGGCCTGAGGTCAGTCAGTCAGTACAGTAACATACTGAAGTCAACCTGCCACTGGCCTGAGGTCAGTCAGTCAGTACAGTAACACACTGAAGTCAACCTGCCACTGGCCTGAGGTCAGTCAGTACAGTAAAACACTGAAGTCAACCTGCCACTGGCCTGGGGTCAGTCAGTTTGTACAGTAACACACTGAAGTCAACCTGCCACTGGCCTGGGGTCAGTCAGTTTGTACAGTAACATACCGAAGTCAACCTGCCACTGGCCTGAGGTCAGTCAGTCAGTACAGTAACATACTGAAGTCAACCTGCCACTGGTCTGAGATCAGTCAGTTTGTACAGTAACATACTGAAGTCAACCTGCCACTGGCCTGGGGTCAGTCAGTCAGTCAGTACAGTAACATACTGAAGATGTTAGAATATCACATGATAGAACAACAGGATAAAAACGGATAGTCTGTCTATCATCCATGCATCCATGAGCTAAGCGTCAAGCCCTGTCTAGGACCCACTTTCCTTCAAAACTGTGGCTTTCTTGTTCAATAGTTAGAATCTTCAACTCTCACTGTGTCATGTTTTGACAGCGGCACTAAACATTTCGACACTTTGTCATAGTGATATTTATCCAGCCAGGTCGGTGATTACTTATCATTCATGCTGTGCAACACATGCTTTTGTAAGCGACGCTAAGGATTGTTTTGATCGATAATAATCCGTCATGTGCGAGTGCCGAGTGCACTCTTTATTTGTGCGTGCAGCCGTGCAGTGTTAAAAGTTGGCGTTCGAACTTTACAAATAATAATATTGAATAATATTCAACGTGTCGGGGACGCCATCATGCTGCGTTCACTCTGATTCTCTGTGTGCTGCCTGCGAGGGGAACACAGCACATGAGCACAGAGTGCTAAAAGGGGGAGGGCCGAGGGCGGTGCGGTGGAAGCAAGGGGAACAGATCTTCAAGCTGAAATGCATCGAGCCTCTACACGTTGTTAGCTTGTAGATCTGCTCTTTTTTTGCGAACGACATTCTGCTATGTATTGGCAGTGGTGGCTGGCTGCCCGTCAGTCTGACACTTCGGGATCGACTTGAAAGGTTCCCGCGAGCTACTGGTAGCTGGTTGGTTACCCCTGCTGTACAGTAACACACTGAAGTCAACCTGCCACTGGCCTGAGGTCAGTCAGTCAGTACAGTAACACACTGAAGTCAACCTGCCACTGGCCTGGGGTCAGTCAGTCAGTAAAGTACACATACTGAAGTCAACCTGCCACTGGCCTGGGGTCAGTCAGTCAGTACAGTAACACACTGAAGTCAACCTGCCACTGGCCTGGGGTCAGTCAGTACAGTAACACACTGAAGTCAACCTGCCACTGGCCTGAGGTCAGTCAGTCAGTACAGTAACACACTGAAGTCAACCTGCCACTGGCCTGGGGTCAGTCAGTTTGTACAGTAACAAACTGAAGTCAACCTGCCACTGGCCTGGGGTCAGTCAGTCAGTACAGTAACACACTGAAGTCAACCTGCCACTGGCCTGGGGTCAGTCTGTACAGTAACATACTGAAGTCAACCTGCCACTGGCCTGAGGTCAGTCAGTCTGTACAGTAACATACTGAAGTCAACCTGCCACTGGCCTGGGGTCAGTCAGTCAGTACAGTAACATACTGAAGTCAACCTGCCACTGGTCTGGAGCATGTCTGAAATACATGTCAGAGCTGAAATCGACATGGTGTAATGTTAGAGTACACAGAAGACATGTAAATATTAAATAAATGCTTAAACATGTAGCTAGGTGTAATGTTAGAGACTGCCACTGGCCTGAGGTCAGTCAGTCAGTCAGTACAGTAACATACTGAAGTCAACCTGCCACTGGCCTGAGGTCAGTCAGTACAGTAACACACTGAAGTCAACCTGCCACTGGCCTGAGGTCAGTCAGTCAGTACAGTAACACACTGAAGTCAACCTGCCACTGGCCTGGGGTCAGTCAGTCAGTACAGTACACATACTGAAGTCAACCTGCCACTGGCCTGGGGTCAGTCAGTCAGTACAGTAACACACTGAAGTCAACCTGCCACTGGCCTGGGGTCAGTCAGTACAGTAACACACTGAAGTCAACCTGCCACTGGCCTGAGGTCAGTCAGTCAGTACAGTAACACACTGAAGTCAACCTGCCACTGGCCTGGGGTCAGTTAGTTTGTACAGTAACACACTGAAGTCAACCTGCCACTGGCCTGAGGTCAGTCAGTCAGTACAGTAACACACTGAAGTCAACCTGCCACTGGCCTGGGGTCAGTCAGTCAGTACAGTAACATACTGAAGTCAACCTGCCACTGGCCTGAGGTCAGTCAGTCTGTACAGTAACATACTGAAGTCAACCTGCCACTGGCCTGAGGTCAGTCAGTCAGTACAGTAAAATACTGAAGTCAACCTGCCACTGGTCTGAGATCAGTCAGTTTGTACAGTAACATACCGAAGTCAACCTGCCACTGACCTGGGGTCAGTCAGTTTGTACAGTAACATACTGAAGTCAACCTGCCACTGGCCTGAGGTCAGTCACTCAGTACAGTAACATACTGAAGTCAACCTGCCACTGGCCTGAGGTCAGTCAGTCAGTACAGTAACACACTGAAGTCAACCTGCCACTGGCCTGGGGTCAGTCAGTACAGTAACACACTGAAGTCAACCTGCCACTGGCCTGGGGTCAGTCAGTCTGTACAGTAACACACTGAAGTCAACCTGCCACTGGCCTGAGGTCAGTCAGTCAGTACAGTAACATACTGAAGTCAACCTGCCACTGGTCTGGAGCATGTCTGAAATACATGTCAGAGCTGAAATCGACAAGTGTTCATCCTTTCCATTCAATATATTCAATATGTCCATCCTTTCCATTCGTGTAAACATATTTTTGAATTCCCAGCAGTGAGCGAGCTATTATGCTTAGATTCTGTTGATTTACGGTATGGACGCACGCCCGCCCGCTCGCCTGTCGCTCTGTGTGAGGCACACCCTAGTCTTGCGTTGCCAGACTGTTGCCTCATGCGATTTCCAAATGCTTCCATCATACAGTCTGGAGCAACAGAGCTGTCATAATGAATAAACTATAAATGCTACATCATACAGTCTGGAGCAACAGAGGAGCTGTCATAATGAATAAACTATAAATGCTTCATCATACAGTCTGGAGCAACAGAGCTGTCATAATGACTGAACTATAAATGCTACATCATACAGTCTGGAGCAACAGAGCTGTCATAATGACTAAAATATAAATGATACATCATACAGTCTGGAGCAACAGAGCTGTCATAATGACTAAACTATAAATGATACATCATACAGTCTGGAGCAACAGAGGAGCTGTCATAATGACTAAACTATAAATGATACATCATACAGTCTGGAGCAACAGAGGAGCTGTCATAATGACTAAACTATAAATGCTACATCATACAGTCTGGAGCAACAGAGGAGCTGTCATAATGACTGAACTATAAATGATACATCATACAGTCTGGAGCAACAGAGGAGCTGTCATAATGAATAAACTATAAATGATACATCATACAGTCTGGAGCAACAGAGCTGTCATAATGACTGAACTATAAATGATACATCATACAGTCTGGAGCAACAGAGCTGTCATAATGACTGAACTATAAATGCTACATCATACAGTCTGGAGCAACAGAGCTGTCATAATGAATAAACTATAAATGATACATCATACAGTCTGGAGCAACAGAGCTGTCATAATGACTGAACTATAAATGATACATCATACAGTCTGGAGCAACAGAGCTGTCATAATGACTGAACTATAAATGCTACATCATACAGTCTGGAGCAACAGAGGAGCTGTCATAATGACTAAAATATAAATGCTACATCATACAGTCTGGAGCAACAGAGCTGTCATAATGACTAAAATATAAATGATACATCATACAGTCTGGAGCAACAGAGGAGCTGTCATAATGACTAAAATATAAATGCTTCATCATACAGTCTGGAGCAACAGAGCTGTCTTAATGAATAAACTATAAATAAATATATATATAAATATCATAATGTGTAAACTATGAGGTGGAAGTGGAGCCTCCTACTGGCCACTTCCGTTTCGTCTTCACAGACTGTACGCCCAAACATGCCGTCTAGGCCAGCGGATGGCGTGAGTACGGTCCTGAGACAGCCTAGCCCATGATCCCAGGATGGAGCGCAACAGAAACATGCCGGGGGGGATGATTTGTCTCGTGTTTCTGTGTCAGTGGTTCTCAAACATTTCCATGTCAAGGACCCCAAAAATTATCTGTATTTCGGCCTCTGACCCCCATCTGAAAATATGTTGTTCCAGGGACCCCCTCCCACCCGCAGAAGCAAAGAGTTGAGTTAAAAACGTTCGCTCTGAAAGATTATATATTCAAAGATTTGTGCCACATTTTCAAGACTTTTCAAAAATAGCAGACCTACAAGCTCGTAGTGCGGCACTCGGTGCCGCGCTATGAGCTTGTAGATTTGCTATTTTTCAATAGCTAAAGGGGGTTCCCGTCCAGAATGTGCTAACATCCACAAACGTATTTATTCATAAAGGCATGGATATAAACGTATTTATTCATAAAGGCATGGATATTTACATGTCTACTAAGTACATTTACTTAAGTACAGTTTTGAGATATTTGAGAATTTCCAATGTCCACTTTTACTACTACAGACTACAGTAACTCCACTATATTTATCTGATCTCAGGTCAGAAAGGGTTAACTGTATGTCTCTCGCCCTCAGACCTCTCTCTCCTATATTAACCCTATGTCTCTCGCCCACAGAGACCTCTCTCTCCTGTATTAACCCTATGTCTCTCGCCCACAGAGACCTCTCTCTCCTGTATTAACTGAATGTCTCTCGCCCTCAGAGATCTCTCTCTCTCTCCTGTATTAACTCTATGTCTCTCGCCCTCAGAGACCTCTCTCTCCTGTATTAACCCTATGTCTCTCGCCCTCAGACCTCTCTCTCCTATATTAACCCTATGTCTCTCGCCCACAGAGACCTCTCTCTCCTGTATTAACTGTATGTCTCTCGCCCTCAGAGACCTCTCTCTCCTGTATTAACTCTATGTCTCTCGCCCACAGAGACCTCTCTCTCCTGTATTAACTGTATGTCGCTCGCCCTCAAGACCTCTCTCTCTCTCCTGTATTAACTGTATGTCTCTCGCCCTCAGACCTCTCTCTCCTGTATTAACCCTATGTCTCTCGCCCACAGAGACCTCTCTCTCCTGTATTAACTGAATGTCTCTCGCCCTCAGAGATCTCTCTCTCTCTCCTGTATTAACTCTATGTCTCTCGCCCTCAGAGACCTCTCTCTCCTGTATTAACCCTATGTCTCTCGCCCTCAGACCTCTCTCTCCTGTATAAACCCTATGTCTCTCGCCCACAGATACCTCTCTCTCCTGTATTAACTGTATGTCTCTCGCCCTCAGAGACCTCTCTCTCCTGTATTAACTCTATGTCTCTCGCCCACAGAGACCTCTCTCTCCTGTATTAACTGTATGTCGCTCGCCCTCAAGACCTCTCTCTCTCTCCTGTATTAACTGTATGTCTCTCGCCCTCAGAGGCCTCTCTCTCCTGTATCAACTGTATGTCTCTCGCCCTCAGAGACCTCTCTCTCCTGTATTAACCCTATGTCTCTCGCCCACAGAGACCTCTCTCTCCTGTATTAACTGTATGTCTCTCGCCCTCAGAGATCTCTCTCTCTCCTGTATTAACTCTATGTCTCTCGCCCTCAGAGACCTCTCTCCTGTATTAACCCTATGTCTCTCGCCCTCAGACCTCTCTCTCCTTTATTAACCCTATGTCTCTCGCCCTCAGAGACCTCTCTCTCCTTTATTAACTGTATGTCTCTCGCCCTCAGAGACCTCTCTCTCTCTCCTGTATTAACTGTATGTCTCTCGCCCTCAGAGACCTCTCTCTCTCTCCTGTATTAACTGTATGTCTCTCGCCCTCAGAGACCTCTCTCTCCTTTATTAACTGTATGTCTCTCGCCCTCAGAGACCTCTCTCTCTCTCTTGTATTAACTGTATGTCTCTCGCCCTCAAGACCTCTCTCTCTCTCCTGTATTAACTGTATGTCTCTCGCCCTCAGAGACCTCTCTCTCCTGTATCAACTGTATGTCTCTCGCCCTCAGAGACCTCTCTCTCCTGTATTAACCCATTCTGACCGGGCACCCATTTTGGTGTTGGCATGATGTTATGCTTTAGCTATTGAAAAATAGCAGATCTACAAGATCATATCGCGCCACCGAGTGGCGCGATACGAGCTTGTAGGTCTGCTATTTTTTGAAAAATCTAAGAACGACTGACATTCTTTTAATCTGATCTCAGGTCAGAATGGGTTTAATCAGACCAGTGTGTGTCCAGTGGAAACCTCGTATGAATCTGATCTCAGGTCAGAATGGGTTAACTGTATGTCTCTCGCCCTCAGACCTCTCTCTCCTGTATTAACTGTATGTCTCTCGCCCTCAGAGATCTCTCTCTCCTGTATTAACTCTGTCTCTCGCCCTCAGAGACCTCTCTCTCCTGTATTAACCCTATGTCTCTCGCCCTCAGACCTCTCTCTCCTGTATTAACCCTATGTCTCTCGCCCACAGAGACCTCTCTCTCCTGTATTAACTCTATGTCTCTCGCCCTCAGACCTCTCTCTCCTGTATTAACCCTATGTCTCTCGCCCACAGAGACCTCTCTCTCCTGTATTAACTGAATGTCTCTCGCCCTCAGAGATCTCTCTCTCTCTCCTGTATTAACTCTATGTCTCTCGCCCTCAGACCTCTCTCTCCTGTATTAACCCTATGTCTCTCGCCCACATAGACCTCTCTCTCCTGTATTAACTGTATGTCTCTCGCCCTCAGAGACCTCTCTCTCCTGTATTAACTCTATGTCTCTCGCCCTCAGAGACCTCTCTCTCCTGTATTAACCCATTCTGACCGGGCAATCAATGCTTTAGCTATTGAAAAATAGCAGATCTACAAGCTCATATCGCGCCACCGAGTGGCGCGATACGAGCTTGTAGGTCTGCTATTTTTTGAAAAATCTAAGAACGACTGACATTCTTTTAATCTGATCTCAGGTCAGAATGGGTTTAATCAGACCAGTGTGTGTCCAGTGGAAACCTCGTATGAATCTGATCTCAGGTCAGAATGGGTTAACTGTATGTCTCTCGCCCTCAGACCTCTCTCTCCTGTATTAACTGTATGTCTCTCGCCCACAGAGACCTCTCTCTCCTGTATTAACTGTATGTCTCTCGCCCTCAGAGACCTCTCTCTCCTGTATTAACCCATTCTGACCGGGCAATCAATGCTTTAGCTATTGAAAAATAGCAGATCTACAAGCTCATATCGCGCCACCGAGTGGCGCGATACGAGCTTGTAGGTCTGCTATTTTTTTTTAAATCTAAGAACGACTGACATTCTTTTAATCTGATCTCAGGTCAGAATGGGTTTAATCAGACCAGTGTGTGTCCAGTGGAAACCTCGTATGAATCTGATCTCAGGTCAGAATGGGTTAACTGTATGTCTCTCGCCCTCAGACCTCTCTCTCCTGTATTAACTGTATGTCTCTCGCCCTCAGAGATCTCTCTCTCCTGTATTAACTCTGTCTCTCGCCCTCAGAGACCTCTCTCTCCTGTATTAACCCTATGTCTCTCGCCCTCAGACCTCTCTCTCCTGTATTAACCCTATGTCTCTCGCCCACAGAGACCTCTCTCTCCTGTATTAACTCTATGTCTCTCGCCCTCAGACCTCTCTCTCCTGTATTAACCCTATGTCTCTCGCCCACAGAGACCTCTCTCTCCTGTATTAACTGAATGTCTCTCGCCCTCAGAGATCTCTCTCTCTCTCCTGTATTAACTCTATGTCTCTCGCCCTCAGAGACCTCTCTCTCCTGTATTAACTCTATGTCTCTCGCCCTCAGAGACCTCTCTCTCCTGTATTAACTCTATGTCTCTCGCCCTCAGAGACCTCTCTCTCCTGTATTAACCCATTCTGACCGGGCAATCAATGCTTTAGCTATTGAAAAATAGCAGATCTACAAGCTCATATCGCGCCACCGAGTGGCGCGATACGAGCTTGTAGGTCTGCTATTTTTTGAAAAATCGAAGAACGACTGACATTCTTTTAATCTGATCTCAGGTCAGAATGGGTTTAATCAGACCAGTGTGTGTCCAGTGGAAACCTCGTATGAATCTGATCTCAGGTCAGAATGGGTTAACTGTATGTCTCTCGCCCTCAGACCGCTCTCTCCTGTATTAACCCTATGTCTCTCGCCCACAGAGACCTCTCTCTCCTGTATTAACCCTATGTCTCTCGCCCACAAAGACCTCTCTCTCCTGTATTAACTGAATGTCTCTCGCCCTCAGAGATCTCTCTCTCTCTCCTGTATTAACTCTATGTCTCTCGCCCTCAGACCTCTCTCTCCTGTATTAACCCTATGTCTCTCGCCCACAGAGACCTCTCTCTCCTGTATTAACTGTATGTCTCTCGCCCTCAGAGACCTCTCTCTCCTGTATTAACTCTATGTCTCTCGCCCTCAGAGACCTCTCTCTCCTGTATTAACCCATTCTGACCGGGCAATCAATGCTTTAGCTATTGAAAAATAGCAGATCTACAAGCTCATATCGCGCCACCGAGTGGCGCGATACGAGCTTGTAGGTCTGCTATTTTTTGAAAAATCTAAGAACGACTGACATTCTTTTAATCTGATCTCAGGTCAGAATGGGTTTAATCAGACCAGTGTGTGTCCAGTGGAAACCTCGTATGAATCTGATCTCAGGTCAGAATGGGTTAACTGTATGTCTCTCGCCCTCAGACCTCTCTCTCCTGTATTAACTGTATGTCTCTCGCCCACAGAGACCTCTCTCTCCTGTATTAACTGTATGTCTCTCGCCCTCAGAGACCTCTCTCTCCTGTATTAACTCTATGTCTCTCGCCCTCAGAGACCTCTCTCTCCTGTATTAACCCATTCTGACCGGGCAATCAATGCTTTAGCTATTGAAAAATAGCAGATCTACAAGCTCATATCGCGCCACCGAGTGGCGCGATACGAGCTTGTAGGTCTGCTATTTTTTGAAAAATCTAAGAACGACTGACATTCTTTTAATCTGATCTCAGGTCAGAATGGGTTTAATCAGACCAGTGTGTGTCCAGTGGAAACCTCGTATGAATCTGATCTCAGGTCAGAATGGGTTAACTGTATGTCTCTCGCCCTCAGACCTCTCTCTCCTGTATTAACTGTATGTCTCTCGCCCACAGAGACCTCTCTCTCCTGTATTAACTGTATGTCTCTCGCCCTCAGAGACCTCTCTCTCCTGTATTAACCCATTCTGACCGGGCAATCAATGCTTTAGCTATTGAAAAATAGCAGATCTACAAGCTCATATCGCGCCACCGAGTGGCGCGATACGAGCTTGTAGGTCTGCTATTTTTTGAAAAATCGAAGAACGACTGACATTCTTTTAATCTGATCTCAGGTCAGAATGGGTTTAATCAGACCAGTGTGTGTCCAGTGGAAACCTCGTATGAATCTGATCTCAGGTCAGAATGGGTTAACTGTATGTCTCTCGCCCTCAGACCTCTCTCTCCTGTATTAACCCTATGTCTCTCGCCCACAGAGACCTCTCTCTCCTGTATTAACTGTATGTCTCTCGCCCTCAGAGACCTCTCTCTCCTGTATTAACCCATTCTGACCGGGCAATCAATGCTTTAGCTATTGAAAAATAGCAGATCTACAAGCTCATATCGCGCCACCGAGTGGCGCGATACGAGCTTGTAGGTCTGCTATTTTTTTTTAAATCTAAGAACGACTGACATTCTTTTAATCTGATCTCAGGTCAGAATGGGTTTAATCAGACCAGTGTGTGTCCAGTGGAAACCTCGTATGAATCTGATCTCAGGTCAGAATGGGTTAACTGTATGTCTCTCGCCCTCAGACCTCTCTCTCCTGTATTAACTGTATGTCTCTCGCCCTCAGAGATCTCTCTCTCCTGTATTAACTCTGTCTCTCGCCCTCAGAGACCTCTCTCTCCTGTATTAACCCTATGTCTCTCGCCCTCAGACCTCTCTCTCCTGTATTAACCCTATGTCTCTCGCCCACAGAGACCTCTCTCTCCTGTATTAACTCTATGTCTCTCGCCCTCAGACCTCTCTCTCCTGTATTAACCCTATGTCTCTCGCCCACAGAGACCTCTCTCTCCTGTATTAACTGAATGTCTCTCGCCCTCAGAGATCTCTCTCTCTCTCCTGTATTAACTCTATGTCTCTCGCCCTCAGAGACCTCTCTCTCCTGTATTAACTCTATGTCTCTCGCCCTCAGAGACCTCTCTCTCCTGTATTAACTCTATGTCTCTCGCCCTCAGAGACCTCTCTCTCCTGTATTAACCCATTCTGACCGGGCAATCAATGCTTTAGCTATTGAAAAATAGCAGATCTACAAGCTCATATCGCGCCACCGAGTGGCGCGATACGAGCTTGTAGGTCTGCTATTTTTTGAAAAATCGAAGAACGACTGACATTCTTTTAATCTGATCTCAGGTCAGAATGGGTTTAATCAGACCAGTGTGTGTCCAGTGGAAACCTCGTATGAATCTGATCTCAGGTCAGAATGGGTTAACTGTATGTCTCTCGCCCTCAGACCGCTCTCTCCTGTATTAACCCTATGTCTCTCGCCCACAGAGACCTCTCTCTCCTGTATTAACCCTATGTCTCTCGCCCACAAAGACCTCTCTCTCCTGTATTAACTGAATGTCTCTCGCCCTCAGAGATCTCTCTCTCTCTCCTGTATTAACTCTATGTCTCTCGCCCTCAGACCTCTCTCTCCTGTATTAACCCTATGTCTCTCGCCCACAGAGACCTCTCTCTCCTGTATTAACTGTATGTCTCTCGCCCTCAGAGACCTCTCTCTCCTGTATTAACTCTATGTCTCTCGCCCTCAGAGACCTCTCTCTCCTGTATTAACCCATTCTGACCGGGCAATCAATGCTTTAGCTATTGAAAAATAGCAGATCTACAAGCTCATATCGCGCCACCGAGTGGCGCGATACGAGCTTGTAGGTCTGCTATTTTTTGAAAAATCTAAGAACGACTGACATTCTTTTAATCTGATCTCAGGTCAGAATGGGTTTAATCAGACCAGTGTGTGTCCAGTGGAAACCTCGTATGAATCTGATCTCAGGTCAGAATGGGTTAACTGTATGTCTCTCGCCCTCAGACCTCTCTCTCCTGTATTAACTGTATGTCTCTCGCCCACAGAGACCTCTCTCTCCTGTATTAACTGTATGTCTCTCGCCCTCAGAGACCTCTCTCTCCTGTATTAACTCTATGTCTCTCGCCCTCAGAGACCTCTCTCTCCTGTATTAACCCATTCTGACCGGGCAATCAATGCTTTAGCTATTGAAAAATAGCAGATCTACAAGCTCATATCGCGCCACCGAGTGGCGCGATACGAGCTTGTAGGTCTGCTATTTTTTGAAAAATCTAAGAACGACTGACATTCTTTTAATCTGATCTCAGGTCAGAATGGGTTTAATCAGACCAGTGTGTGTCCAGTGGAAACCTCGTATGAATCTGATCTCAGGTCAGAATGGGTTAACTGTATGTCTCTCGCCCTCAGACCTCTCTCTCCTGTATTAACTGTATGTCTCTCGCCCACAGAGACCTCTCTCTCCTGTATTAACTGTATGTCTCTCGCCCTCAGAGACCTCTCTCTCCTGTATTAACCCATTCTGACCGGGCAATCAATGCTTTAGCTATTGAAAAATAGCAGATCTACAAGCTCATATCGCGCCACCGAGTGGCGCGATACGAGCTTGTAGGTCTGCTATTTTTTGAAAAATCGAAGAACGACTGACATTCTTTTAATCTGATCTCAGGTCAGAATGGGTTTAATCAGACCAGTGTGTGTCCAGTGGAAACCTCGTATGAATCTGATCTCAGGTCAGAATGGGTTAACTGTATGTCTCTCGCCCTCAGACCTCTCTCTCCTGTATTAACCCTATGTCTCTCGCCCACAGAGACCTCTCTCTCCTGTATTAACTGTATGTCTCTCGCCCTCAGAGACCTCTCTCTCCTGTATTAACCCATTCTGACCGGGCAATCAATGCTTTAGCTATTGAAAAATAGCAGATCTACAAGCTCATATCGCGCCACCGAGTGGCGCGATACGAGCTTGTAGGTCTGCTATTTTTTTTTAAATCTAAGAACGACTGACATTCTTTTAATCTGATCTCAGGTCAGAATGGGTTTAATCAGACCAGTGTGTGTCCAGTGGAAACCTCGTATGAATCTGATCTCAGGTCAGAATGGGTTAACTGTATGTCTCTCGCCCTCAGACCTCTCTCTCCTGTATTAACTGTATGTCTCTCGCCCTCAGAGATCTCTCTCTCCTGTATTAACTCTGTCTCTCGCCCTCAGAGACCTCTCTCTCCTGTATTAACCCTATGTCTCTCGCCCTCAGACCTCTCTCTCCTGTATTAACCCTATGTCTCTCGCCCACAGAGACCTCTCTCTCCTGTATTAACTCTATGTCTCTCGCCCTCAGACCTCTCTCTCCTGTATTAACCCTATGTCTCTCGCCCACAGAGACCTCTCTCTCCTGTATTAACTGAATGTCTCTCGCCCTCAGAGATCTCTCTCTCTCTCCTGTATTAACTCTATGTCTCTCGCCCTCAGAGACCTCTCTCTCCTGTATTAACTCTATGTCTCTCGCCCTCAGAGACCTCTCTCTCCTGTATTAACTCTATGTCTCTCGCCCTCAGAGACCTCTCTCTCCTGTATTAACCCATTCTGACCGGGCAATCAATGCTTTAGCTATTGAAAAATAGTAGATCTACAAGCTCATATCGCGCCACCGAGTGGCGCGATACGAGCTTGTAGGTCTGCTATTTTTTGAAAAATCGAAGAACGACTGACATTCTTTTAATCTGATCTCAGGTCAGAATGGGTTTAATCAGACCAGTGTGTGTCCAGTGGAAACCTCGTATGAATCTGATCTCAGGTCAGAATGGGTTAACTGTATGTCTCTCGCCCTCAGACCGCTCTCTCCTGTATTAACCCTATGTCTCTCGCCCACAGAGACCTCTCTCTCCTGTATTAACCCTATGTCTCTCGCCCACAAAGACCTCTCTCTCCTGTATTAACTGAATGTCTCTCGCCCTCAGAGATCTCTCTCTCTCTCCTGTATTAACTCTATGTCTCTCGCCCTCAGACCTCTCTCTCCTGTATTAACCCTATGTCTCTCGCCCACAGAGACCTCTCTCTCCTGTATTAACTGTATGTCTCTCGCCCTCAGAGACCTCTCTCTCCTGTATTAACTCTATGTCTCTCGCCCTCAGAGACCTCTCTCTCCTGTATTAACCCATTCTGACCGGGCAATCAATGCTTTAGCTATTGAAAAATAGCAGATCTACAAGCTCATATCGCGCCACCGAGTGGCGCGATACGAGCTTGTAGGTCTGCTATTTTTTGAAAAATCTAAGAACGACTGACATTCTTTTAATCTGATCTCAGGTCAGAATGGGTTTAATCAGACCAGTGTGTGTCCAGTGGAAACCTCGTATGAATCTGATCTCAGGTCAGAATGGGTTAACTGTATGTCTCTCGCCCTCAGACCTCTCTCTCCTGTATTAACTGTATGTCTCTCGCCCACAGAGACCTCTCTCTCCTGTATTAACTGTATGTCTCTCGCCCTCAGAGACCTCTCTCTCCTGTATTAACCCATTCTGACCGGGCAATCAATGCTTTAGCTATTGAAAAATAGCAGATCTACAAGCTCATATCGCGCCACCGAGTGGCGCGATACGAGCTTGTAGGTCTGCTATTTTTTTTTAAATCTAAGAACGACTGACATTCTTTTAATCTGATCTCAGGTCAGAATGGGTTTAATCAGACCAGTGTGTGTCCAGTGGAAACCTCGTATGAATCTGATCTCAGGTCAGAATGGGTTAACTGTATGTCTCTCGCCCTCAGACCTCTCTCTCCTGTATTAACTGTATGTCTCTCGCCCTCAGAGATCTCTCTCTCCTGTATTAACTCTGTCTCTCGCCCTCAGAGACCTCTCTCTCCTGTATTAACCCTATGTCTCTCGCCCTCAGACCTCTCTCTCCTGTATTAACCCTATGTCTCTCGCCCACAGAGACCTCTCTCTCCTGTATTAACTCTATGTCTCTCGCCCTCAGACCTCTCTCTCCTGTATTAACCCTATGTCTCTCGCCCACAGAGACCTCTCTCTCCTGTATTAACTGAATGTCTCTCGCCCTCAGAGATCTCTCTCTCTCTCCTGTATTAACTCTATGTCTCTCGCCCTCAGAGACCTCTCTCTCCTGTATTAACTCTATGTCTCTCGCCCTCAGAGACCTCTCTCTCCTGTATTAACTCTATGTCTCTCGCCCTCAGAGACCTCTCTCTCCTGTATTAACCCATTCTGACCGGGCAATCAATGCTTTAGCTATTGAAAAATAGCAGATCTACAAGCTCATATCGCGCCACCGAGTGGCGCGATACGAGCTTGTAGGTCTGCTATTTTTTGAAAAATCGAAGAACGACTGACATTCTTTTAATCTGATCTCAGGTCAGAATGGGTTTAATCAGACCAGTGTGTGTCCAGTGGAAACCTCGTATGAATCTGATCTCAGGTCAGAATGGGTTAACTGTATGTCTCTCGCCCTCAGACCTCTCTCTCCTGTATTAACTGTATGTCTCTCGCCCTCAGAGATCTCTCTCTCCTGTATTAACTCTGTCTCTCGCCCTCAGAGACCTCTCTCTCCTGTATTAACCCTATGTCTCTCGCCCTCAGACCTCTCTCTCCTGTATTAACCCTATGTCTCTCGCCCACAGAGACCTCTCTCTCCTGTATTAACTCTATGTCTCTCGCCCTCAGACCTCTCTCTCCTGTATTAACCCTATGTCTCTCGCCCACAGAGACCTCTCTCTCCTGTATTAACTGAATGTCTCTCGCCCTCAGAGATCTCTCTCTCTCTCCTGTATTAACTCTATGTCTCTCGCCCTCAGAGACCTCTCTCTCCTGTATTAACTCTATGTCTCTCGCCCTCAGAGACCTCTCTCTCCTGTATTAACTCTATGTCTCTCGCCCTCAGAGACCTCTCTCTCCTGTATTAACCCATTCTGACCGGGCAATCAATGCTTTAGCTATTGAAAAATAGCAGATCTACAAGCTCATATCGCGCCACCGAGTGGCGCGATACGAGCTTGTAGGTCTGCTATTTTTTGAAAAATCGAAGAACGACTGACATTCTTTTAATCTGATCTCAGGTCAGAATGGGTTTAATCAGACCAGTGTGTGTCCAGTGGAAACCTCGTATGAATCTGATCTCAGGTCAGAATGGGTTAACTGTATGTCTCTCGCCCTCAGACCGCTCTCTCCTGTATTAACCCTATGTCTCTCGCCCACAGAGACCTCTCTCTCCTGTATTAACCCTATGTCTCTCGCCCACAAAGACCTCTCTCTCCTGTATTAACTGAATGTCTCTCGCCCTCAGAGATCTCTCTCTCTCTCCTGTATTAACTCTATGTCTCTCGCCCTCAGACCTCTCTCTCCTGTATTAACCCTATGTCTCTCGCCCACAGAGACCTCTCTCTCCTGTATTAACTGTATGTCTCTCGCCCTCAGAGACCTCTCTCTCCTGTATTAACTCTATGTCTCTCGCCCTCAGAGACCTCTCTCTCCTGTATTAACCCATTCTGACCGGGCAATCAATGCTTTAG
The DNA here is from genome assembly GCF_964188405.1 of Protomyctophum parallelum. Taxonomy (NCBI): domain Eukaryota; kingdom Metazoa; phylum Chordata; class Actinopteri; order Myctophiformes; family Myctophidae; genus Protomyctophum; species Protomyctophum parallelum. The sequence continues at coordinate 52,188,759 of NC_139712.1, read as the reverse complement.
CTATTGAAAAATAGCAGATCTACAAGCTCATATCGCGCCACCGAGTGGCGCGATACGAGCTTGTAGGTCTGCTATTTTTTGAAAAATCTAAGAACGACTGACATTCTTTTAATCTGATCTCAGGTCAGAATGGGTTTAATCAGACCAGTGTGTGTCCAGTGGAAACCTCGTATGAATCTGATCTCAGGTCAGAATGGGTTAACTGTATGTCTCTCGCCCTCAGACCTCTCTCTCCTGTATTAACTGTATGTCTCTCGCCCACAGAGACCTCTCTCTCCTGTATTAACTGTATGTCTCTCGCCCTCAGAGACCTCTCTCTCCTGTATTAACTCTATGTCTCTCGCCCTCAGAGACCTCTCTCTCCTGTATTAACCCATTCTGACCGGGCAATCAATGCTTTAGCTATTGAAAAATAGCAGATCTACAAGCTCATATCGCGCCACCGAGTGGCGCGATACGAGCTTGTAGGTCTGCTATTTTTTGAAAAATCTAAGAACGACTGACATTCTTTTAATCTGATCTCAGGTCAGAATGGGTTTAATCAGACCAGTGTGTGTCCAGTGGAAACCTCGTATGAATCTGATCTCAGGTCAGAATGGGTTAACTGTATGTCTCTCGCCCTCAGACCTCTCTCTCCTGTATTAACTGTATGTCTCTCGCCCACAGAGACCTCTCTCTCCTGTATTAACTGTATGTCTCTCGCCCTCAGAGACCTCTCTCTCCTGTATTAACCCATTCTGACCGGGCAATCAATGCTTTAGCTATTGAAAAATAGCAGATCTACAAGCTCATATCGCGCCACCGAGTGGCGCGATACGAGCTTGTAGGTCTGCTATTTTTTGAAAAATCGAAGAACGACTGACATTCTTTTAATCTGATCTCAGGTCAGAATGGGTTTAATCAGACCAGTGTGTGTCCAGTGGAAACCTCGTATGAATCTGATCTCAGGTCAGAATGGGTTAACTGTATGTCTCTCGCCCTCAGACCTCTCTCTCCTGTATTAACCCTATGTCTCTCGCCCACAGAGACCTCTCTCTCCTGTATTAACTGTATGTCTCTCGCCCTCAGAGACCTCTCTCTCCTGTATTAACCCATTCTGACCGGGCAATCAATGCTTTAGCTATTGAAAAATAGCAGATCTACAAGCTCATATCGCGCCACCGAGTGGCGCGATACGAGCTTGTAGGTCTGCTATTTTTTTTTTAATCTAAGAACGACTGACATTCTTTTAATCTGATCTCAGGTCAGAATGGGTTTAATCAGACCAGTGTGTGTCCAGTGGAAACCTCGTATGAATCTGATCTCAGGTCAGAATGGGTTAACTGTATGTCTCTCGCCCTCAGACCTCTCTCTCCTGTATTAACTGTATGTCTCTCGCCCTCAGAGATCTCTCTCTCCTGTATTAACTCTGTCTCTCGCCCTCAGAGACCTCTCTCTCCTGTATTAACCCTATGTCTCTCGCCCTCAGACCTCTCTCTCCTGTATTAACCCTATGTCTCTCGCCCACAGAGACCTCTCTCTCCTGTATTAACTCTATGTCTCTCGCCCTCAGACCTCTCTCTCCTGTATTAACCCTATGTCTCTCGCCCACAGAGACCTCTCTCTCCTGTATTAACTGAATGTCTCTCGCCCTCAGAGATCTCTCTCTCTCTCCTGTATTAACTCTATGTCTCTCGCCCTCAGAGACCTCTCTCTCCTGTATTAACTCTATGTCTCTCGCCCTCAGAGACCTCTCTCTCCTGTATTAACTCTATGTCTCTCGCCCTCAGAGACCTCTCTCTCCTGTATTAACCCATTCTGACCGGGCAATCAATGCTTTAGCTATTGAAAAATAGTAGATCTACAAGCTCATATCGCGCCACCGAGTGGCGCGATACGAGCTTGTAGGTCTGCTATTTTTTGAAAAATCGAAGAACGACTGACATTCTTTTAATCTGATCTCAGGTCAGAATGGGTTTAATCAGACCAGTGTGTGTCCAGTGGAAACCTCGTATGAATCTGATCTCAGGTCAGAATGGGTTAACTGTATGTCTCTCGCCCTCAGACCGCTCTCTCCTGTATTAACCCTATGTCTCTCGCCCACAGAGACCTCTCTCTCCTGTATTAACCCTATGTCTCTCGCCCACAAAGACCTCTCTCTCCTGTATTAACTGAATGTCTCTCGCCCTCAGAGATCTCTCTCTCTCTCCTGTATTAACTCTATGTCTCTCGCCCTCAGACCTCTCTCTCCTGTATTAACCCTATGTCTCTCGCCCACAGAGACCTCTCTCTCCTGTATTAACTGTATGTCTCTCGCCCTCAGAGACCTCTCTCTCCTGTATTAACTCTATGTCTCTCGCCCTCAGAGACCTCTCTCTCCTGTATTAACCCATTCTGACCGGGCAATCAATGCTTTAGCTATTGAAAAATAGCAGATCTACAAGCTCATATCGCGCCACCGAGTGGCGCGATACGAGCTTGTAGGTCTGCTATTTTTTGAAAAATCTAAGAACGACTGACATTCTTTTAATCTGATCTCAGGTCAGAATGGGTTTAATCAGACCAGTGTGTGTCCAGTGGAAACCTCGTATGAATCTGATCTCAGGTCAGAATGGGTTAACTGTATGTCTCTCGCCCTCAGACCTCTCTCTCCTGTATTAACTGTATGTCTCTCGCCCACAGAGACCTCTCTCTCCTGTATTAACTGTATGTCTCTCGCCCTCAGAGACCTCTCTCTCCTGTATTAACCCATTCTGACCGGGCAATCAATGCTTTAGCTATTGAAAAATAGCAGATCTACAAGCTCATATCGCGCCACCGAGTGGCGCGATACGAGCTTGTAGGTCTGCTATTTTTTTTTAAATCTAAGAACGACTGACATTCTTTTAATCTGATCTCAGGTCAGAATGGGTTTAATCAGACCAGTGTGTGTCCAGTGGAAACCTCGTATGAATCTGATCTCAGGTCAGAATGGGTTAACTGTATGTCTCTCGCCCTCAGACCTCTCTCTCCTGTATTAACTGTATGTCTCTCGCCCTCAGAGATCTCTCTCTCCTGTATTAACTCTGTCTCTCGCCCTCAGAGACCTCTCTCTCCTGTATTAACCCTATGTCTCTCGCCCTCAGACCTCTCTCTCCTGTATTAACCCTATGTCTCTCGCCCACAGAGACCTCTCTCTCCTGTATTAACTCTATGTCTCTCGCCCTCAGACCTCTCTCTCCTGTATTAACCCTATGTCTCTCGCCCACAGAGACCTCTCTCTCCTGTATTAACTGAATGTCTCTCGCCCTCAGAGATCTCTCTCTCTCTCCTGTATTAACTCTATGTCTCTCGCCCTCAGAGACCTCTCTCTCCTGTATTAACTCTATGTCTCTCGCCCTCAGAGACCTCTCTCTCCTGTATTAACTCTATGTCTCTCGCCCTCAGAGACCTCTCTCTCCTGTATTAACCCATTCTGACCGGGCAATCAATGCTTTAGCTATTGAAAAATAGCAGATCTACAAGCTCATATCGCGCCACCGAGTGGCGCGATACGAGCTTGTAGGTCTGCTATTTTTTGAAAAATCGAAGAACGACTGACATTCTTTTAATCTGATCTCAGGTCAGAATGGGTTTAATCAGACCAGTGTGTGTCCAGTGGAAACCTCGTATGAATCTGATCTCAGGTCAGAATGGGTTAACTGTATGTCTCTCGCCCTCAGACCTCTCTCTCCTGTATTAACTGTATGTCTCTCGCCCTCAGAGATCTCTCTCTCCTGTATTAACTCTGTCTCTCGCCCTCAGAGACCTCTCTCTCCTGTATTAACCCTATGTCTCTCGCCCTCAGACCTCTCTCTCCTGTATTAACCCTATGTCTCTCGCCCACAGAGACCTCTCTCTCCTGTATTAACTCTATGTCTCTCGCCCTCAGACCTCTCTCTCCTGTATTAACCCTATGTCTCTCGCCCACAGAGACCTCTCTCTCCTGTATTAACTGAATGTCTCTCGCCCTCAGAGATCTCTCTCTCTCTCCTGTATTAACTCTATGTCTCTCGCCCTCAGAGACCTCTCTCTCCTGTATTAACTCTATGTCTCTCGCCCTCAGAGACCTCTCTCTCCTGTATTAACTCTATGTCTCTCGCCCTCAGAGACCTCTCTCTCCTGTATTAACCCATTCTGACCGGGCAATCAATGCTTTAGCTATTGAAAAATAGCAGATCTACAAGCTCATATCGCGCCACCGAGTGGCGCGATACGAGCTTGTAGGTCTGCTATTTTTTGAAAAATCGAAGAACGACTGACATTCTTTTAATCTGATCTCAGGTCAGAATGGGTTTAATCAGACCAGTGTGTGTCCAGTGGAAACCTCGTATGAATCTGATCTCAGGTCAGAATGGGTTAACTGTATGTCTCTCGCCCTCAGACCGCTCTCTCCTGTATTAACCCTATGTCTCTCGCCCACAGAGACCTCTCTCTCCTGTATTAACCCTATGTCTCTCGCCCACAAAGACCTCTCTCTCCTGTATTAACTGAATGTCTCTCGCCCTCAGAGATCTCTCTCTCTCTCCTGTATTAACTCTATGTCTCTCGCCCTCAGACCTCTCTCTCCTGTATTAACCCTATGTCTCTCGCCCACAGAGACCTCTCTCTCCTGTATTAACTGTATGTCTCTCGCCCTCAGAGACCTCTCTCTCCTGTATTAACTCTATGTCTCTCGCCCTCAGAGACCTCTCTCTCCTGTATTAACCCATTCTGACCGGGCAATCAATGCTTTAGCTATTGAAAAATAGCAGATCTACAAGCTCATATCGCGCCACCGAGTGGCGCGATACGAGCTTGTAGGTCTGCTATTTTTTGAAAAATCTAAGAACGACTGACATTCTTTTAATCTGATCTCAGGTCAGAATGGGTTTAATCAGACCAGTGTGTGTCCAGTGGAAACCTCGTATGAATCTGATCTCAGGTCAGAATGGGTTAACTGTATGTCTCTCGCCCTCAGACCTCTCTCTCCTGTATTAACTGTATGTCTCTCGCCCACAGAGACCTCTCTCTCCTGTATTAACTGTATGTCTCTCGCCCTCAGAGACCTCTCTCTCCTGTATTAACTCTATGTCTCTCGCCCTCAGAGACCTCTCTCTCCTGTATTAACCCATTCTGACCGGGCAATCAATGCTTTAGCTATTGAAAAATAGCAGATCTACAAGCTCATATCGCGCCACCGAGTGGCGCGATACGAGCTTGTAGGTCTGCTATTTTTTGAAAAATCTAAGAACGACTGACATTCTTTTAATCTGATCTCAGGTCAGAATGGGTTTAATCAGACCAGTGTGTGTCCAGTGGAAACCTCGTATGAATCTGATCTCAGGTCAGAATGGGTTAACTGTATGTCTCTCGCCCTCAGACCTCTCTCTCCTGTATTAACTGTATGTCTCTCGCCCACAGAGACCTCTCTCTCCTGTATTAACTGTATGTCTCTCGCCCTCAGAGACCTCTCTCTCCTGTATTAACCCATTCTGACCGGGCAATCAATGCTTTAGCTATTGAAAAATAGCAGATCTACAAGCTCATATCGCGCCACCGAGTGGCGCGATACGAGCTTGTAGGTCTGCTATTTTTTGAAAAATCGAAGAACGACTGACATTCTTTTAATCTGATCTCAGGTCAGAATGGGTTTAATCAGACCAGTGTGTGTCCAGTGGAAACCTCGTATGAATCTGATCTCAGGTCAGAATGGGTTAACTGTATGTCTCTCGCCCTCAGACCTCTCTCTCCTGTATTAACCCTATGTCTCTCGCCCACAGAGACCTCTCTCTCCTGTATTAACTGTATGTCTCTCGCCCTCAGAGACCTCTCTCTCCTGTATTAACCCATTCTGACCGGGCAATCAATGCTTTAGCTATTGAAAAATAGCAGATCTACAAGCTCATATCGCGCCACCGAGTGGCGCGATACGAGCTTGTAGGTCTGCTATTTTTTTTTTAATCTAAGAACGACTGACATTCTTTTAATCTGATCTCAGGTCAGAATGGGTTTAATCAGACCAGTGTGTGTCCAGTGGAAACCTCGTATGAATCTGATCTCAGGTCAGAATGGGTTAACTGTATGTCTCTCGCCCTCAGACCTCTCTCTCCTGTATTAACTGTATGTCTCTCGCCCTCAGAGATCTCTCTCTCCTGTATTAACTCTGTCTCTCGCCCTCAGAGACCTCTCTCTCCTGTATTAACCCTATGTCTCTCGCCCTCAGACCTCTCTCTCCTGTATTAACCCTATGTCTCTCGCCCACAGAGACCTCTCTCTCCTGTATTAACTCTATGTCTCTCGCCCTCAGACCTCTCTCTCCTGTATTAACCCTATGTCTCTCGCCCACAGAGACCTCTCTCTCCTGTATTAACTGAATGTCTCTCGCCCTCAGAGATCTCTCTCTCTCTCCTGTATTAACTCTATGTCTCTCGCCCTCAGAGACCTCTCTCTCCTGTATTAACTCTATGTCTCTCGCCCTCAGAGACCTCTCTCTCCTGTATTAACTCTATGTCTCTCGCCCTCAGAGACCTCTCTCTCCTGTATTAACCCATTCTGACCGGGCAATCAATGCTTTAGCTATTGAAAAATAGTAGATCTACAAGCTCATATCGCGCCACCGAGTGGCGCGATACGAGCTTGTAGGTCTGCTATTTTTTGAAAAATCGAAGAACGACTGACATTCTTTTAATCTGATCTCAGGTCAGAATGGGTTTAATCAGACCAGTGTGTGTCCAGTGGAAACCTCGTATGAATCTGATCTCAGGTCAGAATGGGTTAACTGTATGTCTCTCGCCCTCAGACCGCTCTCTCCTGTATTAACCCTATGTCTCTCGCCCACAGAGACCTCTCTCTCCTGTATTAACCCTATGTCTCTCGCCCACAAAGACCTCTCTCTCCTGTATTAACTGAATGTCTCTCGCCCTCAGAGATCTCTCTCTCTCTCCTGTATTAACTCTATGTCTCTCGCCCTCAGACCTCTCTCTCCTGTATTAACCCTATGTCTCTCGCCCACAGAGACCTCTCTCTCCTGTATTAACTGTATGTCTCTCGCCCTCAGAGACCTCTCTCTCCTGTATTAACTCTATGTCTCTCGCCCTCAGAGACCTCTCTCTCCTGTATTAACCCATTCTGACCGGGCAATCAATGCTTTAGCTATTGAAAAATAGCAGATCTACAAGCTCATATCGCGCCACCGAGTGGCGCGATACGAGCTTGTAGGTCTGCTATTTTTTGAAAAATCTAAGAACGACTGACATTCTTTTAATCTGATCTCAGGTCAGAATGGGTTTAATCAGACCAGTGTGTGTCCAGTGGAAACCTCGTATGAATCTGATCTCAGGTCAGAATGGGTTAACTGTATGTCTCTCGCCCTCAGACCTCTCTCTCCTGTATTAACTGTATGTCTCTCGCCCACAGAGACCTCTCTCTCCTGTATTAACTGTATGTCTCTCGCCCTCAGAGACCTCTCTCTCCTGTATTAACCCATTCTGACCGGGCAATCAATGCTTTAGCTATTGAAAAATAGCAGATCTACAAGCTCATATCGCGCCACCGAGTGGCGCGATACGAGCTTGTAGGTCTGCTATTTTTTTTTAAATCTAAGAACGACTGACATTCTTTTAATCTGATCTCAGGTCAGAATGGGTTTAATCAGACCAGTGTGTGTCCAGTGGAAACCTCGTATGAATCTGATCTCAGGTCAGAATGGGTTAACTGTATGTCTCTCGCCCTCAGACCTCTCTCTCCTGTATTAACTGTATGTCTCTCGCCCTCAGAGATCTCTCTCTCCTGTATTAACTCTGTCTCTCGCCCTCAGAGACCTCTCTCTCCTGTATTAACCCTATGTCTCTCGCCCTCAGACCTCTCTCTCCTGTATTAACCCTATGTCTCTCGCCCACAGAGACCTCTCTCTCCTGTATTAACTCTATGTCTCTCGCCCTCAGACCTCTCTCTCCTGTATTAACCCTATGTCTCTCGCCCACAGAGACCTCTCTCTCCTGTATTAACTGAATGTCTCTCGCCCTCAGAGATCTCTCTCTCTCTCCTGTATTAACTCTATGTCTCTCGCCCTCAGAGACCTCTCTCTCCTGTATTAACTCTATGTCTCTCGCCCTCAGAGACCTCTCTCTCCTGTATTAACTCTATGTCTCTCGCCCTCAGAGACCTCTCTCTCCTGTATTAACCCATTCTGACCGGGCAATCAATGCTTTAGCTATTGAAAAATAGCAGATCTACAAGCTCATATCGCGCCACCGAGTGGCGCGATACGAGCTTGTAGGTCTGCTATTTTTTGAAAAATCGAAGAACGACTGACATTCTTTTAATCTGATCTCAGGTCAGAATGGGTTTAATCAGACCAGTGTGTGTCCAGTGGAAACCTCGTATGAATCTGATCTCAGGTCAGAATGGGTTAACTGTATGTCTCTCGCCCTCAGACCGCTCTCTCCTGTATTAACCCTATGTCTCTCGCCCACAGAGACCTCTCTCTCCTGTATTAACCCTATGTCTCTCGCCCACAAAGACCTCTCTCTCCTGTATTAACTGAATGTCTCTCGCCCTCAGAGATCTCTCTCTCTCTCCTGTATTAACTCTATGTCTCTCGCCCTCAGACCTCTCTCTCCTGTATTAACCCTATGTCTCTCGCCCACAGAGACCTCTCTCTCCTGTATTAACTGTATGTCTCTCGCCCTCAGAGACCTCTCTCTCCTGTATTAACTCTATGTCTCTCGCCCTCAGAGACCTCTCTCTCCTGTATTAACCCATTCTGACCGGGCAATCAATGCTTTAGCTATTGAAAAATAGCAGATCTACAAGCTCATATCGCGCCACCGAGTGGCGCGATACGAGCTTGTAGGTCTGCTATTTTTTGAAAAATCTAAGAACGACTGACATTCTTTTAATCTGATCTCAGGTCAGAATGGGTTTAATCAGACCAGTGTGTGTCCAGTGGAAACCTCGTATGAATCTGATCTCAGGTCAGAATGGGTTAACTGTATGTCTCTCGCCCTCAGACCTCTCTCTCCTGTATTAACTGTATGTCTCTCGCCCACAGAGACCTCTCTCTCCTGTATTAACTGTATGTCTCTCGCCCTCAGAGACCTCTCTCTCCTGTATTAACTCTATGTCTCTCGCCCTCAGAGACCTCTCTCTCCTGTATTAACCCATTCTGACCGGGCAATCAATGCTTTAGCTATTGAAAAATAGCAGATCTACAAGCTCATATCGCGCCACCGAGTGGCGCGATACGAGCTTGTAGGTCTGCTATTTTTTGAAAAATCTAAGAACGACTGACATTCTTTTAATCTGATCTCAGGTCAGAATGGGTTTAATCAGACCAGTGTGTGTCCAGTGGAAACCTCGTATGAATCTGATCTCAGGTCAGAATGGGTTAACTGTATGTCTCTCGCCCTCAGACCTCTCTCTCCTGTATTAACTGTATGTCTCTCGCCCACAGAGACCTCTCTCTCCTGTATTAACTGTATGTCTCTCGCCCTCAGAGACCTCTCTCTCCTGTATTAACCCATTCTGACCGGGCAATCAATGCTTTAGCTATTGAAAAATAGCAGATCTACAAGCTCATATCGCGCCACCGAGTGGCGCGATACGAGCTTGTAGGTCTGCTATTTTTTGAAAAATCGAAGAACGACTGACATTCTTTTAATCTGATCTCAGGTCAGAATGGGTTTAATCAGACCAGTGTGTGTCCAGTGGAAACCTCGTATGAATCTGATCTCAGGTCAGAATGGGTTAACTGTATGTCTCTCGCCCTCAGACCTCTCTCTCCTGTATTAACCCTATGTCTCTCGCCCACAGAGACCTCTCTCTCCTGTATTAACTGTATGTCTCTCGCCCTCAGAGACCTCTCTCTCCTGTATTAACCCATTCTGACCGGGCAATCAATGCTTTAGCTATTGAAAAATAGCAGATCTACAAGCTCATATCGCGCCACCGAGTGGCGCGATACGAGCTTGTAGGTCTGCTATTTTTTTTTTAATCTAAGAACGACTGACATTCTTTTAATCTGATCTCAGGTCAGAATGGGTTTAATCAGACCAGTGTGTGTCCAGTGGAAACCTCGTATGAATCTGATCTCAGGTCAGAATGGGTTAACTGTATGTCTCTCGCCCTCAGACCTCTCTCTCCTGTATTAACTGTATGTCTCTCGCCCTCAGAGATCTCTCTCTCCTGTATTAACTCTGTCTCTCGCCCTCAGAGACCTCTCTCTCCTGTATTAACCCTATGTCTCTCGCCCTCAGACCTCTCTCTCCTGTATTAACCCTATGTCTCTCGCCCACAGAGACCTCTCTCTCCTGTATTAACTCTATGTCTCTCGCCCTCAGACCTCTCTCTCCTGTATTAACCCTATGTCTCTCGCCCACAGAGACCTCTCTCTCCTGTATTAACTGAATGTCTCTCGCCCTCAGAGATCTCTCTCTCTCTCCTGTATTAACTCTATGTCTCTCGCCCTCAGAGACCTCTCTCTCCTGTATTAACTCTATGTCTCTCGCCCTCAGAGACCTCTCTCTCCTGTATTAACTCTATGTCTCTCGCCCTCAGAGACCTCTCTCTCCTGTATTAACCCATTCTGACCGGGCAATCAATGCTTTAGCTATTGAAAAATAGTAGATCTACAAGCTCATATCGCGCCACCGAGTGGCGCGATACGAGCTTGTAGGTCTGCTATTTTTTGAAAAATCGAAGAACGACTGACATTCTTTTAATCTGATCTCAGGTCAGAATGGGTTTAATCAGACCAGTGTGTGTCCAGTGGAAACCTCGTATGAATCTGATCTCAGGTCAGAATGGGTTAACTGTATGTCTCTCGCCCTCAGACCGCTCTCTCCTGTATTAACCCTATGTCTCTCGCCCACAGAGACCTCTCTCTCCTGTATTAACCCTATGTCTCTCGCCCACAAAGACCTCTCTCTCCTGTATTAACTGAATGTCTCTCGCCCTCAGAGATCTCTCTCTCTCTCTCCTGTATTAACTCTATGTCTCTCGCCCTCAGACCTCTCTCTCCTGTATTAACCCTATGTCTCTCGCCCACAGAGACCTCTCTCTCCTGTATTAACTGTATGTCTCTCGCCCTCACGAGACCTCTCTCTCCTGTATTAACTCTATGTCTCTCGCCCTCAGAGACCTCTCTCTCCTGTATTAACCCATTCTGACCGGGCAATCAATGCTTTAGCTATTGAAAAATAGCAGATCTACAAGCTCATATCGCGCCACCGAGTGGCGCGATACGAGCTTGTAGGTCTGCTATTTTTTGAAAAATCTAAGAACGACTGACATTCTTTTAATCTGATCTCAGGTCAGAATGGGTTTAATCAGACCAGTGTGTGTCCAGTGGAAACCTCGTATGAATCTGATCTCAGGTCAGAATGGGTTAACTGTATGTCTCTCGCCCTCAGACCTCTCTCTCCTGTATTAACTGTATGTCTCTCGCCCACAGAGACCTCTCTCTCCTGTATTAACTGTATGTCTCTCGCCCTCAGAGACCTCTCTCTCCTGTATTAACTCTATGTCTCTCGCCCTCAGAGACCTCTCTCTCCTGTATTAACCCATTCTGACCGGGCAATCAATGCTTTAGCTATTGAAAAATAGCAGATCTACAAGCTCATATCGCGCCACCGAGTGGCGCGATACGAGCTTGTAGGTCTGCTATTTTTTGAAAAATCTAAGAACGACTGACATTCTTTTAATCTGATCTCAGGTCAGAATGGGTTTAATCAGACCAGTGTGTGTCCAGTGGAAACCTCGTATGAATCTGATCTCAGGTCAGAATGGGTTAACTGTATGTCTCTCGCCCTCAGACCTCTCTCTCCTGTATTAACTGTATGTCTCTCGCCCACAGAGACCTCTCTCTCCTGTATTAACTGTATGTCTCTCGCCCTCAGAGACCTCTCTCTCCTGTATTAACCCATTCTGACCGGGCAATCAATGCTTTAGCTATTGAAAAATAGCAGATCTACAAGCTCATATCGCGCCACCGAGTGGCGCGATACGAGCTTGTAGGTCTGCTATTTTTTGAAAAATCGAAGAACGACTGACATTCTTTTAATCTGATCTCAGGTCAGAATGGGTTTAATCAGACCAGTGTGTGTCCAGTGGAAACCTCGTATGAATCTGATCTCAGGTCAGAATGGGTTAACTGTATGTCTCTCGCCCTCAGACCTCTCTCTCCTGTATTAACCCTATGTCTCTCGCCCACAGAGACCTCTCTCTCCTGTATTAACTGTATGTCTCTCGCCCTCAGAGACCTCTCTCTCCTGTATTAACTCTATGTCTCTCGCCCTCAGAGACCTCTCTCTCCTGTATTAACTCTATGTCTCTCGCCCTCAGAGACCTCTCTCTCCTGTATTAACCCATTCTGACCGGGCAATCAATGCTTTAGCTATTGAAAAATAGCAGATCTACAAGCTCATATCGCGCCACCGAGTGGCGCGATACGAGCTTGTAGGTCTGCTATTTTTTGAAAAATCGAAGAACGACTGACATTCTTTTAATCTGATCTCAGGTCAGAATGGGTTTAATCAGACCAGTGTGTGTCCAGTGGAAACCTCGTATGAATCTGATCTCAGGTCAGAATGGGTTAACTGTATGTCTCTCGCCCTCAGACCTCTCTCTCCTGTATTAACTGTATGTCTCTCGCCCTCAGAGATCTCTCTCTCCTGTATTAACTCTGTCTCTCGCCCTCAGAGACCTCTCTCTCCTGTATTAACCCTATGTCTCTCGCCCTCAGACCTCTCTCTCCTGTATTAACCCTATGTCTCTCGCCCACAGAGACCTCTCTCTCCTGTATTAACTCTATGTCTCTCGCCCTCAGACCTCTCTCTCCTGTATTAACCCTATGTCTCTCGCCCACAGAGACCTCTCTCTCCTGTATTAACTGTATGTCTCTCGCCCTCAGAGACCTCTCTCTCCTGTATTAACCCATTCTGACCGGGCAATCAATGCTTTAGCTATTGAAAAATAGCAGACCTACAAGCTCGTATCGCGCCACCGAGTGGCGCGATACGAGCTTGTAGGTCTGCTATTTTTTGAAAAATCGAAGAACGACTGACATTCTTTTAATCTGATCTCAGGTCAGAATGGGTTTAATCAGACCAGTGTGTGTCCAGTGGAAACCTCGTATGAATCTGATCTCAGGTCAGAATGGGTTAACTGTATGTCTCTCGCCCTCAGACCGCTCTCTCCTGTATTAACCCTATGTCTCTCGCCCACAGAGACCTCTCTCTCCTGTATTAACCCTATGTCTCTCGCCCACAAAGACCTCTCTCTCCTGTATTAACTGAATGTCTCTCGCCCTCAGAGATCTCTCTCTCTCTCCTGTATTAACTCTATGTCTCTCGCCCTCAGACCTCTCTCTCCTGTATTAACCCTATGTCTCTCGCCCACAGAGACCTCTCTCTCCTGTATTAACTGTATGTCTCTCGCCCTCAGAGACCTCTCTCTCCTGTATTAACCCATTCTGACCGGGCAATCAATGCTTTAGCTATTGAAAAATAGCAGATCTACAAGCTCATATCGCGCCACCGAGTGGCGCGATACGAGCTTGTAGGTCTGCTATTTTTTGAAAAATCTAAGAACGACTGACATTCTTTTAATCTGATCTCAGGTCAGAATGGGTTTAATCAGACCAGTGTGTGTCCAGTGGAAACCTCGTATGAATCTGATCTCAGGTCAGAATGGGTTAACTGTATGTCTCTCGCCCTCAGACCTCTCTCTCCTGTATTAACTGTATGTCTCTCGCCCTCAGAGATCTCTCTCTCCTGTATTAACTCTGTCTCTCGCCCTCAGAGACCTCTCTCTCCTGTATTAACCCTATGTCTCTCGCCCTCAGACCTCTCTCTCCTGTATTAACCCTATGTCTCTCGCCCACAGAGACCTCTCTCTCCTGTATTAACTCTATGTCTCTCGCCCTCAGACCTCTCTCTCCTGTATTAACCCTATGTCTCTCACCCACAGAGACCTCTCTCTCCTGTATTAACTGTATGTCTCTCGCCCTCAGAGACCTCTCTCTCCTGTATTAACCCATTCTGACCGGGCAATCAATGCTTTAGCTATTGAAAAATAGCAGACCTACAAGCTCGTATCGCGCCACCGAGTGGCGCGATACGAGCTTGTAGGTCTGCTATTTTTTGAAAAATCGAAGAACGACTGACATTCTTTTAATCTGATCTCAGGTCAGAATGGGTTTAATCAGACCAGTGTGTGTCCAGTGGAAACCTCGTATGAATCTGATCTCAGGTCAGAATGGGTTAACTGTATGTCTCTCGCCCTCAGACCGCTCTCTCCTGTATTAACCCTATGTCTCTCGCCCACAGAGACCTCTCTCTCCTGTATTAACCCTATGTCTCTCGCCCACAAAGACCTCTCTCTCCTGTATTAACTGAATGTCTCTCGCCCTCAGAGATCTCTCTCTCTCCTGTATTAACTCTATGTCTCTCGCCCTCAGACCTCTCTCTCCTGTATTAACCCTATGTCTCTCGCCCACAGAGACCTCTCTCTCCTGTATTAACTGTATGTCTCTCGCCCTCAGAGACCTCTCTCTCCTGTATTAACCCATTCTGACCGGGCAATCAATGCTTTAGCTATTGAAAAATAGCAGATCTACAAGCTCATATCGCGCCACCGAGTGGCGCGATACGAGCTTGTAGGTCTGCTATTTTTTGAAAAATCGAAGAACGACTGACATTCTTTTAATCTGATCTCAGGTCAGAATGGGTTTAATCAGACCAGTGTGTGTCCAGTGGAAACCTCGTATGAATCTGATCTCAGGTCAGAATGGGTTAACTGTATGTCTCTCGCCCTCAGACCTCTCTCTCCTGTATTAACTGTATGTCTCTCGCCCACAGAGACCTCTCTCTCCTGTATTAACTGTATGTCTCTCGCCCTCAGAGACCTCTCTCTCCTGTATTAACTCTATGTCTCTCGCCCTCAGACCTCTCTCTCCTGTATTAACCCTATGTCTCTCGCCCACAGAGACCTCTCTCTCCTGTATTAACTGAATGTCTCTCGCCCTCAGAGATCTCTCTCTCTCTCCTGTATTAACTCTATGTCTCTCGCCCTCAGACCTCTCTCTCCTGTATTAACCCTATGTCTCTCGCCCACATAGACCTCTCTCTCCTGTATTAACTGTATGTCTCTCGCCCTCAGAGACCTCTCTCTCCTGTATTAACTCTATGTCTCTCGCCCTCAGAGACCTCTCTCTCCTGTATTAACCCATTCTGACCGGGCAATCAATGCTTTAGCTATTGAAAAATAGCAGATCTACAAGCTCATATCGCGCCACCGAGTGGCGCGATACGAGCTTGTAGGTCTGCTATTTTTTGAAAAATCTAAGAACGACTGACATTCTTTTAATCTGATCTCAGGTCAGAATGGGTTTAATCAGACCAGTGTGTGTCCAGTGGAAACCTCGTATGAATCTGATCTCAGGTCAGAATGGGTTAACTGTATGTCTCTCGCCCTCAGACCTCTCTCTCCTGTATTAACTGTATGTCTCTCGCCCACAGAGACCTCTCTCTCCTGTATTAACTGTATGTCTCTCGCCCTCAGAGACCTCTCTCTCCTGTATTAACCCATTCTGACCGGGCAATCAATGCTTTAGCTATTGAAAAATAGCAGATCTACAAGCTCATATCGCGCCACCGAGTGGCGCGATACGAGCTTGTAGGTCTGCTATTTTTTGAAAAATCTAAGAACGACTGACATTCTTTTAATCTGATCTCAGGTCAGAATGGGTTTAATCAGACCAGTGTGTGTCCAGTGGAAACCTCGTATGAATCTGATCTCAGGTCAGAATGGGTTAACTGTATGTCTCTCGCCCTCAGACCTCTCTCTCCTGTATTAACTGTATGTCTCTCGCCCTCAGAGATCTCTCTCTCCTGTATTAACTCTGTCTCTCGCCCTCAGAGACCTCTCTCTCCTGTATTAACCCTATGTCTCTCGCCCTCAGACCTCTCTCTCCTGTATTAACCCTATGTCTCTCGCCCACAGAGACCTCTCTCTCCTGTATTAACTCTATGTCTCTCGCCCTCAGACCTCTCTCTCCTGTATTAACCCTATGTCTCTCGCCCACAGAGACCTCTCTCTCCTGTATTAACTGAATGTCTCTCGCCCTCAGAGATCTCTCTCTCTCTCCTGTATTAACTCTATGTCTCTCGCCCTCAGAGACCTCTCTCTCCTGTATTAACTCTATGTCTCTCGCCCTCAGAGACCTCTCTCTCCTGTATTAACTCTATGTCTCTCGCCCTCAGAGACCTCTCTCTCCTGTATTAACCCATTCTGACCGGGCAATCAATGCTTTAGCTATTGAAAAATAGCAGATCTACAAGCTCATATCGCGCCACCGAGTGGCGCGATACGAGCTTGTAGGTCTGCTATTTTTTGAAAAATCGAAGAACGACTGACATTCTTTTAATCTGATCTCAGGTCAGAATGGGTTTAATCAGACCAGTGTGTGTCCAGTGGAAACCTCGTATGAATCTGATCTCAGGTCAGAATGGGTTAACTGTATGTCTCTCGCCCTCAGACCGCTCTCTCCTGTATTAACCCTATGTCTCTCGCCCACAGAGACCTCTCTCTCCTGTATTAACCCTATGTCTCTCGCCCACAAAGACCTCTCTCTCCTGTATTAACTGAATGTCTCTCGCCCTCAGAGATCTCTCTCTCTCTCCTGTATTAACTCTATGTCTCTCGCCCTCAGACCTCTCTCTCCTGTATTAACCCTATGTCTCTCGCCCACAGAGACCTCTCTCTCCTGTATTAACTGTATGTCTCTCGCCCTCAGAGACCTCTCTCTCCTGTATTAACTCTATGTCTCTCGCCCTCAGAGACCTCTCTCTCCTGTATTAACCCATTCTGACCGGGCAATCAATGCTTTAGCTATTGAAAAATAGCAGATCTACAAGCTCATATCGCGCCACCGAGTGGCGCGATACGAGCTTGTAGGTCTGCTATTTTTTGAAAAATCTAAGAACGACTGACATTCTTTTAATCTGATCTCAGGTCAGAATGGGTTTAATCAGACCAGTGTGTGTCCAGTGGAAACCTCGTATGAATCTGATCTCAGGTCAGAATGGGTTAACTGTATGTCTCTCGCCCTCAGACCTCTCTCTCCTGTATTAACTGTATGTCTCTCGCCCACAGAGACCTCTCTCTCCTGTATTAACTGTATGTCTCTCGCCCTCAGAGACCTCTCTCTCCTGTATTAACTCTATGTCTCTCGCCCTCAGAGACCTCTCTCTCCTGTATTAACCCATTCTGACCGGGCAATCAATGCTTTAGCTATTGAAAAATAGCAGATCTACAAGCTCATATCGCGCCACCGAGTGGCGCGATACGAGCTTGTAGGTCTGCTATTTTTTGAAAAATCTAAGAACGACTGACATTCTTTTAATCTGATCTCAGGTCAGAATGGGTTTAATCAGACCAGTGTGTGTCCAGTGGAAACCTCGTATGAATCTGATCTCAGGTCAGAATGGGTTAACTGTATGTCTCTCGCCCTCAGACCTCTCTCTCCTGTATTAACTGTATGTCTCTCGCCCACAGAGACCTCTCTCTCCTGTATTAACTGTATGTCTCTCGCCCTCAGAGACCTCTCTCTCCTGTATTAACCCATTCTGACCGGGCAATCAATGCTTTAGCTATTGAAAAATAGCAGATCTACAAGCTCATATCGCGCCACCGAGTGGCGCGATACGAGCTTGTAGGTCTGCTATTTTTTGAAAAATCGAAGAACGACTGACATTCTTTTAATCTGATCTCAGGTCAGAATGGGTTTAATCAGACCAGTGTGTGTCCAGTGGAAACCTCGTATGAATCTGATCTCAGGTCAGAATGGGTTAACTGTATGTCTCTCGCCCTCAGACCTCTCTCTCCTGTATTAACCCTATGTCTCTCGCCCACAGAGACCTCTCTCTCCTGTATTAACTGTATGTCTCTCGCCCTCAGAGACCTCTCTCTCCTGTATTAACCCATTCTGACCGGGCAATCAATGCTTTAGCTATTGAAAAATAGCAGATCTACAAGCTCATATCGCGCCACCGAGTGGCGCGATACGAGCTTGTAGGTCTGCTATTTTTTTTTTAATCTAAGAACGACTGACATTCTTTTAATCTGATCTCAGGTCAGAATGGGTTTAATCAGACCAGTGTGTGTCCAGTGGAAACCTCGTATGAATCTGATCTCAGGTCAGAATGGGTTAACTGTATGTCTCTCGCCCTCAGACCTCTCTCTCCTGTATTAACTGTATGTCTCTCGCCCTCAGAGATCTCTCTCTCCTGTATTAACTCTGTCTCTCGCCCTCAGAGACCTCTCTCTCCTGTATTAACCCTATGTCTCTCGCCCTCAGACCTCTCTCTCCTGTATTAACCCTATGTCTCTCGCCCACAGAGACCTCTCTCTCCTGTATTAACTCTATGTCTCTCGCCCTCAGACCTCTCTCTCCTGTATTAACCCTATGTCTCTCGCCCACAGAGACCTTTCTCTCCTGTATTAACTGAATGTCTCTCGCCCTCAGAGATCTCTCTCTCTCTCCTGTATTAACTCTATGTCTCTCGCCCTCAGAGACCTCTCTCTCCTGTATTAACTCTATGTCTCTCGCCCTCAGAGACCTCTCTCTCCTGTATTAACTCTATGTCTCTCGCCCTCAGAGACCTCTCTCTCCTGTATTAACCCATTCTGACCGGGCAATCAATGCTTTAGCTATTGAAAAATAGTAGATCTACAAGCTCATATCGCGCCACCGAGTGGCGCGATACGAGCTTGTAGGTCTGCTATTTTTTGAAAAATCGAAGAACGACTGACATTCTTTTAATCTGATCTCAGGTCAGAATGGGTTTAATCAGACCAGTGTGTGTCCAGTGGAAACCTCGTATGAATCTGATCTCAGGTCAGAATGGGTTAACTGTATGTCTCTCGCCCTCAGACCGCTCTCTCCTGTATTAACCCTATGTCTCTCGCCCACAGAGACCTCTCTCTCCTGTATTAACCCTATGTCTCTCGCCCACAAAGACCTCTCTCTCCTGTATTAACTGAATGTCTCTCGCCCTCAGAGATCTCTCTCTCTCTCCTGTATTAACTCTATGTCTCTCGCCCTCAGACCTCTCTCTCCTGTATTAACCCTATGTCTCTCGCCCACAGAGACCTCTCTCTCCTGTATTAACTGTATGTCTCTCGCCCTCAGAGACCTCTCTCTCCTGTATTAACTCTATGTCTCTCGCCCTCAGAGACCTCTCTCTCCTGTATTAACCCATTCTGACCGGGCAATCAATGCTTTAGCTATTGAAAAATAGCAGATCTACAAGCTCATATCGCGCCACCGAGTGGCGCGATACGAGCTTGTAGGTCTGCTATTTTTTGAAAAATCTAAGAACGACTGACATTCTTTTAATCTGATCTCAGGTCAGAATGGGTTTAATCAGACCAGTGTGTGTCCAGTGGAAACCTCGTATGAATCTGATCTCAGGTCAGAATGGGTTAACTGTATGTCTCTCGCCCTCAGACCTCTCTCTCCTGTATTAACTGTATGTCTCTCGCCCACAGAGACCTCTCTCTCCTGTATTAACTGTATGTCTCTCGCCCTCAGAGACCTCTCTCTCCTGTATTAACTCTATGTCTCTCGCCCTCAGAGACCTCTCTCTCCTGTATTAACCCATTCTGACCGGGCAATCAATGCTTTAGCTATTGAAAAATAGCAGATCTACAAGCTCATATCGCGCCACCGAGTGGCGCGATACGAGCTTGTAGGTCTGCTATTTTTTGAAAAATCTAAGAACGACTGACATTCTTTTAATCTGATCTCAGGTCAGAATGGGTTTAATCAGACCAGTGTGTGTCCAGTGGAAACCTCGTATGAATCTGATCTCAGGTCAGAATGGGTTAACTGTATGTCTCTCGCCCTCAGACCTCTCTCTCCTGTATTAACTGTATGTCTCTCGCCCACAGAGACCTCTCTCTCCTGTATTAACTGTATGTCTCTCGCCCTCAGAGACCTCTCTCTCCTGTATTAACCCATTCTGACCGGGCAATCAATGCTTTAGCTATTGAAAAATAGCAGATCTACAAGCTCATATCGCGCCACCGAGTGGCGCGATACGAGCTTGTAGGTCTGCTATTTTTTGAAAAATCGAAGAACGACTGACATTCTTTTAATCTGATCTCAGGTCAGAATGGGTTTAATCAGACCAGTGTGTGTCCAGTGGAAACCTCGTATGAATCTGATCTCAGGTCAGAATGGGTTAACTGTATGTCTCTCGCCCTCAGACCTCTCTCTCCTGTATTAACCCTATGTCTCTCGCCCACAGAGACCTCTCTCTCCTGTATTAACTGTATGTCTCTCGCCCTCAGAGACCTCTCTCTCCTGTATTAACTCTATGTCTCTCGCCCTCAGAGACCTCTCTCTCCTGTATTAACTCTATGTCTCTCGCCCTCAGAGACCTCTCTCTCCTGTATTAACCCATTCTGACCGGGCAATCAATGCTTTAGCTATTGAAAAATAGCAGATCTACAAGCTCATATCGCGCCACCGAGTGGCGCGATACGAGCTTGTAGGTCTGCTATTTTTTGAAAAATCGAAGAACGACTGACATTCTTTTAATCTGATCTCAGGTCAGAATGGGTTTAATCAGACCAGTGTGTGTCCAGTGGAAACCTCGTATGAATCTGATCTCAGGTCAGAATGGGTTAACTGTATGTCTCTCGCCCTCAGACCTCTCTCTCCTGTATTAACTGTATGTCTCTCGCCCTCAGAGATCTCTCTCTCCTGTATTAACTCTGTCTCTCGCCCTCAGAGACCTCTCTCTCCTGTATTAACCCTATGTCTCTCGCCCTCAGACCTCTCTCTCCTGTATTAACCCTATGTCTCTCGCCCACAGAGACCTCTCTCTCCTGTATTAACTCTATGTCTCTCGCCCTCAGACCTCTCTCTCCTGTATTAACCCTATGTCTCTCGCCCACAGAGACCTCTCTCTCCTGTATTAACTGTATGTCTCTCGCCCTCAGAGACCTCTCTCTCCTGTATTAACCCATTCTGACCGGGCAATCAATGCTTTAGCTATTGAAAAATAGCAGACCTACAAGCTCGTATCGCGCCACCGAGTGGCGCGATACGAGCTTGTAGGTCTGCTATTTTTTGAAAAATCGAAGAACGACTGACATTCTTTTAATCTGATCTCAGGTCAGAATGGGTTTAATCAGACCAGTGTGTGTCCAGTGGAAACCTCGTATGAATCTGATCTCAGGTCAGAATGGGTTAACTGTATGTCTCTCGCCCTCAGACCGCTCTCTCCTGTATTAACCCTATGTCTCTCGCCCACAGAGACCTCTCTCTCCTGTATTAACCCTATGTCTCTCGCCCACAAAGACCTCTCTCTCCTGTATTAACTGAATGTCTCTCGCCCTCAGAGATCTCTCTCTCTCTCCTGTATTAACTCTATGTCTCTCGCCCTCAGACCTCTCTCTCCTGTATTAACCCTATGTCTCTCGCCCACAGAGACCTCTCTCTCCTGTATTAACTGTATGTCTCTCGCCCTCAGAGACCTCTCTCTCCTGTATTAACCCATTCTGACCGGGCAATCAATGCTTTAGCTATTGAAAAATAGCAGATCTACAAGCTCATATCGCGCCACCGAGTGGCGCGATACGAGCTTGTAGGTCTGCTATTTTTTGAAAAATCTAAGAACGACTGACATTCTTTTAATCTGATCTCAGGTCAGAATGGGTTTAATCAGACCAGTGTGTGTCCAGTGGAAACCTCGTATGAATCTGATCTCAGGTCAGAATGGGTTAACTGTATGTCTCTCGCCCTCAGACCTCTCTCTCCTGTATTAACTGTATGTCTCTCGCCCTCAGAGATCTCTCTCTCCTGTATTAACTCTGTCTCTCGCCCTCAGAGACCTCTCTCTCCTGTATTAACCCTATGTCTCTCGCCCTCAGACCTCTCTCTCCTGTATTAACCCTATGTCTCTCGCCCACAGAGACCTCTCTCTCCTGTATTAACTCTATGTCTCTCGCCCTCAGACCTCTCTCTCCTGTATTAACCCTATGTCTCTCACCCACAGAGACCTCTCTCTCCTGTATTAACTGTATGTCTCTCGCCCTCAGAGACCTCTCTCTCCTGTATTAACCCATTCTGACCGGGCAATCAATGCTTTAGCTATTGAAAAATAGCAGACCTACAAGCTCGTATCGCGCCACCGAGTGGCGCGATACGAGCTTGTAGGTCTGCTATTTTTTGAAAAATCTAAGAACGACTGACATTCTTTTAATCTGATCTCAGGTCAGAATGGGTTTAATCAGACCAGTGTGTGTCCAGTGGAAACCTCGTATGAATCTGATCTCAGGTCAGAATGGGTTAACTGTATGTCTCTCGCCCTCAGACCTCTCTCTCCTGTATTAACTGTATGTCTCTCGCCCACAGAGACCTCTCTCTCCTGTATTAACTGTATGTCTCTCGCCCTCAGAGACCTCTCTCTCCTGTATTAACTCTATGTCTCTCGCCCTCAGAGACCTCTCTCTCCTGTATTAACCCATTCTGACCGGGCAATCAATGCTTTAGCTATTGAAAAATAGCAGATCTACAAGCTCATATCGCGCCACCGAGTGGCGCGATACGAGCTTGTAGGTCTGCTATTTTTTGAAAAATCTAAGAACGACTGACATTCTTTTAATCTGATCTCAGGTCAGAATGGGTTTAATCAGACCAGTGTGTGTCCAGTGGAAACCTCGTATGAATCTGATCTCAGGTCAGAATGGGTTAACTGTATGTCTCTCGCCCTCAGACCTCTCTCTCCTGTATTAACTGTATGTCTCTCGCCCACAGAGACCTCTCTCTCCTGTATTAACTGTATGTCTCTCGCCCTCAGAGACCTCTCTCTCCTGTATTAACCCATTCTGACCGGGCAATCAATGCTTTAGCTATTGAAAAATAGCAGATCTACAAGCTCATATCGCGCCACCGAGTGGCGCGATACGAGCTTGTAGGTCTGCTATTTTTTGAAAAATCGAAGAACGACTGACATTCTTTTAATCTGATCTCAGGTCAGAATGGGTTTAATCAGACCAGTGTGTGTCCAGTGGAAACCTCGTATGAATCTGATCTCAGGTCAGAATGGGTTAACTGTATGTCTCTCGCCCTCAGACCTCTCTCTCCTGTATTAACCCTATGTCTCTCGCCCACAGAGACCTCTCTCTCCTGTATTAACTGTATGTCTCTCGCCCTCAGAGACCTCTCTCTCCTGTATTGACCCATTCTGACCGGGCAATCAATGCTTTAGCTATTGAAAAATAGCAGATCTACAAGCTCATATCGCGCCACCGAGTGGCGCGATACGAGCTTGTAGGTCTGCTATTTTTTTTTAAATCTAAGAACGACTGACATTCTTTTAATCTGATCTCAGGTCAGAATGGGTTTAATCAGACCAGTGTGTGTCCAGTGGAAACCTCGTATGAATCTGATCTCAGGTCAGAATGGGTTAACTGTATGTCTCTCGCCCTCAGACCTCTCTCTCCTGTATTAACTGTATGTCTCTCGCCCTCAGAGATCTCTCTCTCCTGTATTAACTCTGTCTCTCGCCCTCAGAGACCTCTCTCTCCTGTATTAACCCTATGTCTCTCGCCCTCAGACCTCTCTCTCCTGTATTAACCCTATGTCTCTCGCCCACAGAGACCTCTCTCTCCTGTATTAACTCTATGTCTCTCGCCCTCAGACCTCTCTCTCCTGTATTAACCCTATGTCTCTCGCCCACAGAGACCTCTCTCTCCTGTATTAACTGAATGTCTCTCGCCCTCAGAGATCTCTCTCTCTCTCCTGTATTAACTCTATGTCTCTCGCCCTCAGAGACCTCTCTCTCCTGTATTAACTCTATGTCTCTCGCCCTCAGAGACCTCTCTCTCCTGTATTAACTCTATGTCTCTCGCCCTCAGAGACCTCTCTCTCCTGTATTAACCCATTCTGACCGGGCAATCAATGCTTTAGCTATTGAAAAATAGTAGATCTACAAGCTCATATCGCGCCACCGAGTGGCGCGATACGAGCTTGTAGGTCTGCTATTTTTTGAAAAATCGAAGAACGACTGACATTCTTTTAATCTGATCTCAGGTCAGAATGGGTTTAATCAGACCAGTGTGTGTCCAGTGGAAACCTCGTATGAATCTGATCTCAGGTCAGAATGGGTTAACTGTATGTCTCTCGCCCTCAGACCGCTCTCTCCTGTATTAACCCTATGTCTCTCGCCCACAGAGACCTCTCTCTCCTGTATTAACCCTATGTCTCTCGCCCACAAAGACCTCTCTCTCCTGTATTAACTGAATGTCTCTCGCCCTCAGAGATCTCTCTCTCTCTCCTGTATTAACTCTATGTCTCTCGCCCTCAGACCTCTCTCTCCTGTATTAACCCTATGTCTCTCGCCCACAGAGACCTCTCTCTCCTGTATTAACTGTATGTCTCTCGCCCTCAGAGACCTCTCTCTCCTGTATTAACTCTATGTCTCTCGCCCTCAGAGACCTCTCTCTCCTGTATTAACCCATTCTGACCGGGCAATCAATGCTTTAGCTATTGAAAAATAGCAGATCTACAAGCTCATATCGCGCCACCGAGTGGCGCGATACGAGCTTGTAGGTCTGCTATTTTTTGAAAAATCTAAGAACGACTGACATTCTTTTAATCTGATCTCAGGTCAGAATGGGTTTAATCAGACCAGTGTGTGTCCAGTGGAAACCTCGTATGAATCTGATCTCAGGTCAGAATGGGTTAACTGTATGTCTCTCGCCCTCAGACCTCTCTCTCCTGTATTAACTGTATGTCTCTCGCCCACAGAGACCTCTCTCTCCTGTATTAACTGTATGTCTCTCGCCCTCAGAGACCTCTCTCTCCTGTATTAACTCTATGTCTCTCGCCCTCAGAGACCTCTCTCTCCTGTATTAACCCATTCTGACCGGGCAATCAATGCTTTAGCTATTGAAAAATAGCAGATCTACAAGCTCATATCGCGCCACCGAGTGGCGCGATACGAGCTTGTAGGTCTGCTATTTTTTGAAAAATCTAAGAACGACTGACATTCTTTTAATCTGATCTCAGGTCAGAATGGGTTTAATCAGACCAGTGTGTGTCCAGTGGAAACCTCGTATGAATCTGATCTCAGGTCAGAATGGGTTAACTGTATGTCTCTCGCCCTCAGACCTCTCTCTCCTGTATTAACTGTATGTCTCTCGCCCACAGAGACCTCTCTCTCCTGTATTAACTGTATGTCTCTCGCCCTCAGAGACCTCTCTCTCCTGTATTAACCCATTCTGACCGGGCAATCAATGCTTTAGCTATTGAAAAATAGCAGATCTACAAGCTCATATCGCGCCACCGAGTGGCGCGATACGAGCTTGTAGGTCTGCTATTTTTTGAAAAATCGAAGAACGACTGACATTCTTTTAATCTGATCTCAGGTCAGAATGGGTTTAATCAGACCAGTGTGTGTCCAGTGGAAACCTCGTATGAATCTGATCTCAGGTCAGAATGGGTTAACTGTATGTCTCTCGCCCTCAGACCGCTCTCTCCTGTATTAACCCTATGTCTCTCGCCCACAGAGACCTCTCTCTCCTGTATTAACCCTATGTCTCTCGCCCACAAAGACCTCTCTCTCCTGTATTAACTGAATGTCTCTCGCCCTCAGAGATCTCTCTCTCTCTCCTGTATTAACTCTATGTCTCTCGCCCTCAGACCTCTCTCTCCTGTATTAACCCTATGTCTCTCGCCCACAGAGACCTCTCTCTCCTGTATTAACTGTATGTCTCTCGCCCTCAGAGACCTCTCTCTCCTGTATTAACTCTATGTCTCTCGCCCTCAGAGACCTCTCTCTCCTGTATTAACCCATTCTGACCGGGCAATCAATGCTTTAGCTATTGAAAAATAGCAGATCTACAAGCTCATATCGCGCCACCGAGTGGCGCGATACGAGCTTGTAGGTCTGCTATTTTTTGAAAAATCTAAGAACGACTGACATTCTTTTAATCTGATCTCAGGTCAGAATGGGTTTAATCAGACCAGTGTGTGTCCAGTGGAAACCTCGTATGAATCTGATCTCAGGTCAGAATGGGTTAACTGTATGTCTCTCGCCCTCAGACCTCTCTCTCCTGTATTAACTGTATGTCTCTCGCCCACAGAGACCTCTCTCTCCTGTATTAACTGTATGTCTCTCGCCCTCAGAGACCTCTCTCTCCTGTATTAACTCTATGTCTCTCGCCCTCAGAGACCTCTCTCTCCTGTATTAACCCATTCTGACCGGGCAATCAATGCTTTAGCTATTGAAAAATAGCAGATCTACAAGCTCATATCGCGCCACCGAGTGGCGCGATACGAGCTTGTAGGTCTGCTATTTTTTGAAAAATCTAAGAACGACTGACATTCTTTTAATCTGATCTCAGGTCAGAATGGGTTTAATCAGACCAGTGTGTGTCCAGTGGAAACCTCGTATGAATCTGATCTCAGGTCAGAATGGGTTAACTGTATGTCTCTCGCCCTCAGACCTCTCTCTCCTGTATTAACTGTATGTCTCTCGCCCACAGAGACCTCTCTCTCCTGTATTAACTGTATGTCTCTCGCCCTCAGAGACCTCTCTCTCCTGTATTAACCCATTCTGACCGGGCAATCAATGCTTTAGCTATTGAAAAATAGCAGATCTACAAGCTCATATCGCGCCACCGAGTGGCGCGATACGAGCTTGTAGGTCTGCTATTTTTTGAAAAATCGAAGAACGACTGACATTCTTTTAATCTGATCTCAGGTCAGAATGGGTTTAATCAGACCAGTGTGTGTCCAGTGGAAACCTCGTATGAATCTGATCTCAGGTCAGAATGGGTTAACTGTATGTCTCTCGCCCTCAGACCTCTCTCTCCTGTATTAACCCTATGTCTCTCGCCCACAGAGACCTCTCTCTCCTGTATTAACTGTATGTCTCTCGCCCTCAGAGACCTCTCTCTCCTGTATTAACTCTATGTCTCTCGCCCTCAGAGACCTCTCTCTCCTGTATTAACTCTATGTCTCTCGCCCTCAGAGACCTCTCTCTCCTGTATTAACCCATTCTGACCGGGCAATCAATGCTTTAGCTATTGAAAAATAGCAGATCTACAAGCTCATATCGCGCCACCGAGTGGCGCGATACGAGCTTGTAGGTCTGCTATTTTTTGAAAAATCGAAGAACGACTGACATTCTTTTAATCTGATCTCAGGTCAGAATGGGTTTAATCAGACCAGTGTGTGTCCAGTGGAAACCTCGTATGAATCTGATCTCAGGTCAGAATGGGTTAACTGTATGTCTCTCGCCCTCAGACCTCTCTCTCCTGTATTAACTGTATGTCTCTCGCCCTCAGAGATCTCTCTCTCCTGTATTAACTCTGTCTCTCGCCCTCAGAGACCTCTCTCTCCTGTATTAACCCTATGTCTCTCGCCCTCAGACCTCTCTCTCCTGTATTAACCCTATGTCTCTCGCCCACAGAGACCTCTCTCTCCTGTATTAACTCTATGTCTCTCGCCCTCAGACCTCTCTCTCCTGTATTAACCCTATGTCTCTCGCCCACAGAGACCTCTCTCTCCTGTATTAACTGTATGTCTCTCGCCCTCAGAGACCTCTCTCTCCTGTATTAACCCATTCTGACCGGGCAATCAATGCTTTAGCTATTGAAAAATAGCAGACCTACAAGCTCGTATCGCGCCACCGAGTGGCGCGATACGAGCTTGTAGGTCTGCTATTTTTTGAAAAATCGAAGAACGACTGACATTCTTTTAATCTGATCTCAGGTCAGAATGGGTTTAATCAGACCAGTGTGTGTCCAGTGGAAACCTCGTATGAATCTGATCTCAGGTCAGAATGGGTTAACTGTATGTCTCTCGCCCTCAGACCGCTCTCTCCTGTATTAACCCTATGTCTCTCGCCCACAGAGACCTCTCTCTCCTGTATTAACCCTATGTCTCTCGCCCACAAAGACCTCTCTCTCCTGTATTAACTGAATGTCTCTCGCCCTCAGAGATCTCTCTCTCTCTCCTGTATTAACTCTATGTCTCTCGCCCTCAGACCTCTCTCTCCTGTATTAACCCTATGTCTCTCGCCCACAGAGACCTCTCTCTCCTGTATTAACTGTATGTCTCTCGCCCTCAGAGACCTCTCTCTCCTGTATTAACCCATTCTGACCGGGCTATCAATGCTTTAGCTATTGAAAAATAGCAGATCTACAAGCTCATATCGCGCCACCGAGTGGCGCGATACGAGCTTGTAGGTCTGCTATTTTTTGAAAAATCGAAGAACGACTGACATTCTTTTAATCTGATCTCAGGTCAGAATGGGTTTAATCAGACCAGTGTGTGTCCAGTGGAAACCTCGTATGAATCTGATCTCAGGTCAGAATGGGTTAACTGTATGTCTCTCGCCCTCAGACCTCTCTCTCCTGTATTAACTGTATGTCTCTCGCCCACAGAGACCTCTCTCTCCTGTATTAACTGTATGTCTCTCGCCCTCAGAGACCTCTCTCTCCTGTATTAACCCATTCTGACCGGGCAATCAATGCTTTAGCTATTGAAAAATAGCAGATCTACAAGCTCATATCGCGCCACCGAGTGGCGCGATACGAGCTTGTAGGTCTGCTATTTTTTGAAAAATCTAAGAACGACTGACATTCTTTTAATCTGATCTCAGGTCAGAATGGGTTTAATCAGACCAGTGTGTGTCCAGTGGAAACCTCGTATGAATCTGATCTCAGGTCAGAATGGGTTAACTGTATGTCTCTCGCCCTCAGACCTCTCTCTCCTGTATTAACTGTATGTCTCTCGCCCACAGAGACCTCTCTCTCCTGTATTAACTGTATGTCTCTCGCCCTCAGAGACCTCTCTCTCCTGTATTAACTCTATGTCTCTCGCCCTCAGAGACCTCTCTCTCCTGTATTAACCCATTCTGACCGGGCAATCAATGCTTTAGCTATTGAAAAATAGCAGATCTACAAGCTCATATCGCGCCACCGAGTGGCGCGATACGAGCTTGTAGGTCTGCTATTTTTTGAAAAATCTAAGAACGACTGACATTCTTTTAATCTGATCTCAGGTCAGAATGGGTTTAATCAGACCAGTGTGTGTCCAGTGGAAACCTCGTATGAATCTGATCTCAGGTCAGAATGGGTTAACTGTATGTCTCTCGCCCTCAGACCTCTCTCTCCTGTATTAACTGTATGTCTCTCGCCCACAGAGACCTCTCTCTCCTGTATTAACTGTATGTCTCTCGCCCTCAGAGACCTCTCTCTCCTGTATTAACCCATTCTGACCGGGCAATCAATGCTTTAGCTATTGAAAAATAGCAGATCTACAAGCTCATATCGCGCCACCGAGTGGCGCGATACGAGCTTGTAGGTCTGCTATTTTTTGAAAAATCGAAGAACGACTGACATTCTTTTAATCTGATCTCAGGTCAGAATGGGTTTAATCAGACCAGTGTGTGTCCAGTGGAAACCTCGTATGAATCTGATCTCAGGTCAGAATGGGTTAACTGTATGTCTCTCGCCCTCAGACCTCTCTCTCCTGTATTAACCCTATGTCTCTCGCCCACAGAGACCTCTCTCTCCTGTATTAACTGTATGTCTCTCGCCCTCAGAGACCTCTCTCTCCTGTATTAACCCATTCTGACCGGGCAATCAATGCTTTAGCTATTGAAAAATAGCAGATCTACAAGCTCATATCGCGCCACCGAGTGGCGCGATACGAGCTTGTAGGTCTGCTATTTTTTTTTAAATCTAAGAACGACTGACATTCTTTTAATCTGATCTCAGGTCAGAATGGGTTTAATCAGACCAGTGTGTGTCCAGTGGAAACCTCGTATGAATCTGATCTCAGGTCAGAATGGGTTAACTGTATGTCTCTCGCCCTCAGACCTCTCTCTCCTGTATTAACTGTATGTCTCTCGCCCTCAGAGATCTCTCTCTCCTGTATTAACTCTGTCTCTCGCCCTCAGAGACCTCTCTCTCCTGTATTAACCCTATGTCTCTCGCCCTCAGACCTCTCTCTCCTGTATTAACCCTATGTCTCTCGCCCACAGAGACCTCTCTCTCCTGTATTAACTCTATGTCTCTCGCCCTCAGACCTCTCTCTCCTGTATTAACCCTATGTCTCTCGCCCACAGAGACCTCTCTCTCCTGTATTAACTGAATGTCTCTCGCCCTCAGAGATCTCTCTCTCTCTCCTGTATTAACTCTATGTCTCTCGCCCTCAGAGACCTCTCTCTCCTGTATTAACTCTATGTCTCTCGCCCTCAGAGACCTCTCTCTCCTGTATTAACTCTATGTCTCTCGCCCTCAGAGACCTCTCTCTCCTGTATTAACCCATTCTGACCGGGCAATCAATGCTTTAGCTATTGAAAAATAGTAGATCTACAAGCTCATATCGCGCCACCGAGTGGCGCGATACGAGCTTGTAGGTCTGCTATTTTTTGAAAAATCGAAGAACGACTGACATTCTTTTAATCTGATCTCAGGTCAGAATGGGTTTAATCAGACCAGTGTGTGTCCAGTGGAAACCTCGTATGAATCTGATCTCAGGTCAGAATGGGTTAACTGTATGTCTCTCGCCCTCAGACCGCTCTCTCCTGTATTAACCCTATGTCTCTCGCCCACAGAGACCTCTCTCTCCTGTATTAACCCTATGTCTCTCGCCCACAAAGACCTCTCTCTCCTGTATTAACTGAATGTCTCTCGCCCTCAGAGATCTCTCTCTCTCTCCTGTATTAACTCTATGTCTCTCGCCCTCAGACCTCTCTCTCCTGTATTAACCCTATGTCTCTCGCCCACAGAGACCTCTCTCTCCTGTATTAACTGTATGTCTCTCGCCCTCAGAGACCTCTCTCTCCTGTATTAACTCTATGTCTCTCGCCCTCAGAGACCTCTCTCTCCTGTATTAACCCATTCTGACCGGGCAATCAATGCTTTAGCTATTGAAAAATAGCAGATCTACAAGCTCATATCGCGCCACCGAGTGGCGCGATACGAGCTTGTAGGTCTGCTATTTTTTGAAAAATCTAAGAACGACTGACATTCTTTTAATCTGATCTCAGGTCAGAATGGGTTTAATCAGACCAGTGTGTGTCCAGTGGAAACCTCGTATGAATCTGATCTCAGGTCAGAATGGGTTAACTGTATGTCTCTCGCCCTCAGACCTCTCTCTCCTGTATTAACTGTATGTCTCTCGCCCACAGAGACCTCTCTCTCCTGTATTAACTGTATGTCTCTCGCCCTCAGAGACCTCTCTCTCCTGTATTAACTCTATGTCTCTCGCCCTCAGAGACCTCTCTCTCCTGTATTAACCCATTCTGACCGGGCAATCAATGCTTTAGCTATTGAAAAATAGCAGATCTACAAGCTCATATCGCGCCACCGAGTGGCGCGATACGAGCTTGTAGGTCTGCTATTTTTTGAAAAATCTAAGAACGACTGACATTCTTTTAATCTGATCTCAGGTCAGAATGGGTTTAATCAGACCAGTGTGTGTCCAGTGGAAACCTCGTATGAATCTGATCTCAGGTCAGAATGGGTTAACTGTATGTCTCTCGCCCTCAGACCTCTCTCTCCTGTATTAACTGTATGTCTCTCGCCCACAGAGACCTCTCTCTCCTGTATTAACTGTATGTCTCTCGCCCTCAGAGACCTCTCTCTCCTGTATTAACCCATTCTGACCGGGCAATCAATGCTTTAGCTATTGAAAAATAGCAGATCTACAAGCTCATATCGCGCCACCGAGTGGCGCGATACGAGCTTGTAGGTCTGCTATTTTTTGAAAAATCGAAGAACGACTGACATTCTTTTAATCTGATCTCAGGTCAGAATGGGTTTAATCAGACCAGTGTGTGTCCAGTGGAAACCTCGTATGAATCTGATCTCAGGTCAGAATGGGTTAACTGTATGTCTCTCGCCCTCAGACCTCTCTCTCCTGTATTAACCCTATGTCTCTCGCCCACAGAGACCTCTCTCTCCTGTATTAACTGTATGTCTCTCGCCCTCAGAGACCTCTCTCTCCTGTATTAACTCTATGTCTCTCGCCCTCAGAGACCTCTCTCTCCTGTATTAACTCTATGTCTCTCGCCCTCAGAGACCTCTCTCTCCTGTATTAACCCATTCTGACCGGGCAATCAATGCTTTAGCTATTGAAAAATAGCAGATCTACAAGCTCATATCGCGCCACCGAGTGGCGCGATACGAGCTTGTAGGTCTGCTATTTTTTGAAAAATCGAAGAACGACTGACATTCTTTTAATCTGATCTCAGGTCAGAATGGGTTTAATCAGACCAGTGTGTGTCCAGTGGAAACCTCGTATGAATCTGATCTCAGGTCAGAATGGGTTAACTGTATGTCTCTCGCCCTCAGACCTCTCTCTCCTGTATTAACTGTATGTCTCTCGCCCTCAGAGATCTCTCTCTCCTGTATTAACTCTGTCTCTCGCCCTCAGAGACCTCTCTCTCCTGTATTAACCCTATGTCTCTCGCCCTCAGACCTCTCTCTCCTGTATTAACCCTATGTCTCTCGCCCACAGAGACCTCTCTCTCCTGTATTAACTCTATGTCTCTCGCCCTCAGACCTCTCTCTCCTGTATTAACCCTATGTCTCTCGCCCACAGAGACCTCTCTCTCCTGTATTAACTGTATGTCTCTCGCCCTCAGAGACCTCTCTCTCCTGTATTAACCCATTCTGACCGGGCAATCAATGCTTTAGCTATTGAAAAATAGCAGACCTACAAGCTCGTATCGCGCCACCGAGTGGCGCGATACGAGCTTGTAGGTCTGCTATTTTTTGAAAAATCGAAGAACGACTGACATTCTTTTAATCTGATCTCAGGTCAGAATGGGTTTAATCAGACCAGTGTGTGTCCAGTGGAAACCTCGTATGAATCTGATCTCAGGTCAGAATGGGTTAACTGTATGTCTCTCGCCCTCAGACCGCTCTCTCCTGTATTAACCCTATGTCTCTCGCCCACAGAGACCTCTCTCTCCTGTATTAACCCTATGTCTCTCGCCCACAAAGACCTCTCTCTCCTGTATTAACTGAATGTCTCTCGCCCTCAGAGATCTCTCTCTCTCTCCTGTATTAACTCTATGTCTCTCGCCCTCAGACCTCTCTCTCCTGTATTAACCCTATGTCTCTCGCCCACAGAGACCTCTCTCTCCTGTATTAACTGTATGTCTCTCGCCCTCAGAGACCTCTCTCTCCTGTATTAACCCATTCTGACCGGGCAATCAATGCTTTAGCTATTGAAAAATAGCAGATCTACAAGCTCATATCGCGCCACCGAGTGGCGCGATACGAGCTTGTAGGTCTGCTATTTTTTGAAAAATCGAAGAACGACTGACATTCTTTTAATCTGATCTCAGGTCAGAATGGGTTTAATCAGACCAGTGTGTGTCCAGTGGAAACCTCGTATGAATCTGATCTCAGGTCAGAATGGGTTAACTGTATGTCTCTCGCCCTCAGACCTCTCTCTCCTGTATTAACTGTATGTCTCTCGCCCACAGAGACCTCTCTCTCCTGTATTAACTGTATGTCTCTCGCCCTCAGAGACCTCTCTCTCCTGTATTAACCCATTCTGACCGGGCAATCAATGCTTTAGCTATTGAAAAATAGCAGATCTACAAGCTCATATCGCGCCACCGAGTGGCGCGATACGAGCTTGTAGGTCTGCTATTTTTTGAAAAATCTAAGAACGACTGACATTCTTTTAATCTGATCTCAGGTCAGAATGGGTTTAATCAGACCAGTGTGTGTCCAGTGGAAACCTCGTATGAATCTGATCTCAGGTCAGAATGGGTTAACTGTATGTCTCTCGCCCTCAGACCTCTCTCTCCTGTATTAACTGTATGTCTCTCGCCCACAGAGACCTCTCTCTCCTGTATTAACTGTATGTCTCTCGCCCTCAGAGACCTCTCTCTCCTGTATTAACTCTATGTCTCTCGCCCTCAGAGACCTCTCTCTCCTGTATTAACCCATTCTGACCGGGCAATCAATGCTTTAGCTATTGAAAAATAGCAGATCTACAAGCTCATATCGCGCCACCGAGTGGCGCGATACGAGCTTGTAGGTCTGCTATTTTTTGAAAAATCTAAGAACGACTGACATTCTTTTAATCTGATCTCAGGTCAGAATGGGTTTAATCAGACCAGTGTGTGTCCAGTGGAAACCTCGTATGAATCTGATCTCAGGTCAGAATGGGTTAACTGTATGTCTCTCGCCCTCAGACCTCTCTCTCCTGTATTAACTGTATGTCTCTCGCCCACAGAGACCTCTCTCTCCTGTATTAACTGTATGTCTCTCGCCCTCAGAGACCTCTCTCTCCTGTATTAACCCATTCTGACCGGGCAATCAATGCTTTAGCTATTGAAAAATAGCAGATCTACAAGCTCATATCGCGCCACCGAGTGGCGCGATACGAGCTTGTAGGTCTGCTATTTTTTGAAAAATCGAAGAACGACTGACATTCTTTTAATCTGATCTCAGGTCAGAATGGGTTTAATCAGACCAGTGTGTGTCCAGTGGAAACCTCGTATGAATCTGATCTCAGGTCAGAATGGGTTAACTGTATGTCTCTCGCCCTCAGACCTCTCTCTCCTGTATTAACCCTATGTCTCTCGCCCACAGAGACCTCTCTCTCCTGTATTAACTGTATGTCTCTCGCCCTCAGAGACCTCTCTCTCCTGTATTAACCCATTCTGACCGGGCAATCAATGCTTTAGCTATTGAAAAATAGCAGATCTACAAGCTCATATCGCGCCACCGAGTGGCGCGATACGAGCTTGTAGGTCTGCTATTTTTTTTTAAATCTAAGAACGACTGACATTCTTTTAATCTGATCTCAGGTCAGAATGGGTTTAATCAGACCAGTGTGTGTCCAGTGGAAACCTCGTATGAATCTGATCTCAGGTCAGAATGGGTTAACTGTATGTCTCTCGCCCTCAGACCTCTCTCTCCTGTATTAACTGTATGTCTCTCGCCCTCAGAGATCTCTCTCTCCTGTATTAACTCTGTCTCTCGCCCTCAGAGACCTCTCTCTCCTGTATTAACCCTATGTCTCTCGCCCTCAGACCTCTCTCTCCTGTATTAACCCTATGTCTCTCGCCCACAGAGACCTCTCTCTCCTGTATTAACTCTATGTCTCTCGCCCTCAGACCTCTCTCTCCTGTATTAACCCTATGTCTCTCGCCCACAGAGACCTCTCTCTCCTGTATTAACTGAATGTCTCTCGCCCTCAGAGATCTCTCTCTCTCTCCTGTATTAACTCTATGTCTCTCGCCCTCAGAGACCTCTCTCTCCTGTATTAACTCTATGTCTCTCGCCCTCAGAGACCTCTCTCTCCTGTATTAACTCTATGTCTCTCGCCCTCAGAGACCTCTCTCTCCTGTATTAACCCATTCTGACCGGGCAATCAATGCTTTAGCTATTGAAAAATAGTAGATCTACAAGCTCATATCGCGCCACCGAGTGGCGCGATACGAGCTTGTAGGTCTGCTATTTTTTGAAAAATCGAAGAACGACTGACATTCTTTTAATCTGATCTCAGGTCAGAATGGGTTTAATCAGACCAGTGTGTGTCCAGTGGAAACCTCGTATGAATCTGATCTCAGGTCAGAATGGGTTAACTGTATGTCTCTCGCCCTCAGACCGCTCTCTCCTGTATTAACCCTATGTCTCTCGCCCACAGAGACCTCTCTCTCCTGTATTAACCCTATGTCTCTCGCCCACAAAGACCTCTCTCTCCTGTATTAACTGAATGTCTCTCGCCCTCAGAGATCTCTCTCTCTCTCCTGTATTAACTCTATGTCTCTCGCCCTCAGACCTCTCTCTCCTGTATTAACCCTATGTCTCTCGCCCACAGAGACCTCTCTCTCCTGTATTAACTGTATGTCTCTCGCCCTCAGAGACCTCTCTCTCCTGTATTAACTCTATGTCTCTCGCCCTCAGAGACCTCTCTCTCCTGTATTAACCCATTCTGACCGGGCAATCAATGCTTTAGCTATTGAAAAATAGCAGATCTACAAGCTCATATCGCGCCACCGAGTGGCGCGATACGAGCTTGTAGGTCTGCTATTTTTTGAAAAATCTAAGAACGACTGACATTCTTTTAATCTGATCTCAGGTCAGAATGGGTTTAATCAGACCAGTGTGTGTCCAGTGGAAACCTCGTATGAATCTGATCTCAGGTCAGAATGGGTTAACTGTATGTCTCTCGCCCTCAGACCTCTCTCTCCTGTATTAACTGTATGTCTCTCGCCCACAGAGACCTCTCTCTCCTGTATTAACTGTATGTCTCTCGCCCTCAGAGACCTCTCTCTCCTGTATTAACTCTATGTCTCTCGCCCTCAGAGACCTCTCTCTCCTGTATTAACCCATTCTGACCGGGCAATCAATGCTTTAGCTATTGAAAAATAGCAGATCTACAAGCTCATATCGCGCCACCGAGTGGCGCGATACGAGCTTGTAGGTCTGCTATTTTTTGAAAAATCTAAGAACGACTGACATTCTTTTAATCTGATCTCAGGTCAGAATGGGTTTAATCAGACCAGTGTGTGTCCAGTGGAAACCTCGTATGAATCTGATCTCAGGTCAGAATGGGTTAACTGTATGTCTCTCGCCCTCAGACCTCTCTCTCCTGTATTAACTGTATGTCTCTCGCCCACAGAGACCTCTCTCTCCTGTATTAACTGTATGTCTCTCGCCCTCAGAGACCTCTCTCTCCTGTATTAACCCATTCTGACCGGGCAATCAATGCTTTAGCTATTGAAAAATAGCAGATCTACAAGCTCATATCGCGCCACCGAGTGGCGCGATACGAGCTTGTAGGTCTGCTATTTTTTGAAAAATCGAAGAACGACTGACATTCTTTTAATCTGATCTCAGGTCAGAATGGGTTTAATCAGACCAGTGTGTGTCCAGTGGAAACCTCGTATGAATCTGATCTCAGGTCAGAATGGGTTAACTGTATGTCTCTCGCCCTCAGACCTCTCTCTCCTGTATTAACCCTATGTCTCTCGCCCACAGAGACCTCTCTCTCCTGTATTAACTGTATGTCTCTCGCCCTCAGAGACCTCTCTCTCCTGTATTAACTCTATGTCTCTCGCCCTCAGAGACCTCTCTCTCCTGTATTAACTCTATGTCTCTCGCCCTCAGAGACCTCTCTCTCCTGTATTAACCCATTCTGACCGGGCAATCAATGCTTTAGCTATTGAAAAATAGCAGATCTACAAGCTCATATCGCGCCACCGAGTGGCGCGATACGAGCTTGTAGGTCTGCTATTTTTTGAAAAATCGAAGAACGACTGACATTCTTTTAATCTGATCTCAGGTCAGAATGGGTTTAATCAGACCAGTGTGTGTCCAGTGGAAACCTCGTATGAATCTGATCTCAGGTCAGAATGGGTTAACTGTATGTCTCTCGCCCTCAGACCTCTCTCTCCTGTATTAACTGTATGTCTCTCGCCCTCAGAGATCTCTCTCTCCTGTATTAACTCTGTCTCTCGCCCTCAGAGACCTCTCTCTCCTGTATTAACCCTATGTCTCTCGCCCTCAGACCTCTCTCTCCTGTATTAACCCTATGTCTCTCGCCCACAGAGACCTCTCTCTCCTGTATTAACTCTATGTCTCTCGCCCTCAGACCTCTCTCTCCTGTATTAACCCTATGTCTCTCGCCCACAGAGACCTCTCTCTCCTGTATTAACTGTATGTCTCTCGCCCTCAGAGACCTCTCTCTCCTGTATTAACCCATTCTGACCGGGCAATCAATGCTTTAGCTATTGAAAAATAGCAGACCTACAAGCTCGTATCGCGCCACCGAGTGGCGCGATACGAGCTTGTAGGTCTGCTATTTTTTGAAAAATCGAAGAACGACTGACATTCTTTTAATCTGATCTCAGGTCAGAATGGGTTTAATCAGACCAGTGTGTGTCCAGTGGAAACCTCGTATGAATCTGATCTCAGGTCAGAATGGGTTAACTGTATGTCTCTCGCCCTCAGACCGCTCTCTCCTGTATTAACCCTATGTCTCTCGCCCACAGAGACCTCTCTCTCCTGTATTAACCCTATGTCTCTCGCCCACAAAGACCTCTCTCTCCTGTATTAACTGAATGTCTCTCGCCCTCAGAGATCTCTCTCTCTCTCCTGTATTAACTCTATGTCTCTCGCCCTCAGACCTCTCTCTCCTGTATTAACCCTATGTCTCTCGCCCACAGAGACCTCTCTCTCCTGTATTAACTGTATGTCTCTCGCCCTCAGAGACCTCTCTCTCCTGTATTAACTCTATGTCTCTCGCCCTCAGAGACCTCTCTCTCCTGTATTAACCCATTCTGACCGGGCAATCAATGCTTTAGCTATTGAAAAATAGCAGATCTACAAGCTCATATCGCGCCACCGAGTGGCGCGATACGAGCTTGTAGGTCTGCTATTTTTTGAAAAATCTAAGAACGACTGACATTCTTTTAATCTGATCTCAGGTCAGAATGGGTTTAATCAGACCAGTGTGTGTCCAGTGGAAACCTCGTATGAATCTGATCTCAGGTCAGAATGGGTTAACTGTATGTCTCTCGCCCTCAGACCTCTCTCTCCTGTATTAACTGTATGTCTCTCGCCCACAGAGACCTCTCTCTCCTGTATTAACTGTATGTCTCTCGCCCTCAGAGACCTCTCTCTCCTGTATTAACTCTATGTCTCTCGCCCTCAGAGACCTCTCTCTCCTGTATTAACCCATTCTGACCGGGCAATCAATGCTTTAGCTATTGAAAAATAGCAGATCTACAAGCTCATATCGCGCCACCGAGTGGCGCGATACGAGCTTGTAGGTCTGCTATTTTTTGAAAAATCTAAGAACGACTGACATTCTTTTAATCTGATCTCAGGTCAGAATGGGTTTAATCAGACCAGTGTGTGTCCAGTGGAAACCTCGTATGAATCTGATCTCAGGTCAGAATGGGTTAACTGTATGTCTCTCGCCCTCAGACCTCTCTCTCCTGTATTAACTGTATGTCTCTCGCCCACAGAGACCTCTCTCTCCTGTATTAACTGTATGTCTCTCGCCCTCAGAGACCTCTCTCTCCTGTATTAACCCATTCTGACCGGGCAATCAATGCTTTAGCTATTGAAAAATAGCAGATCTACAAGCTCATATCGCGCCACCGAGTGGCGCGATACGAGCTTGTAGGTCTGCTATTTTTTGAAAAATCGAAGAACGACTGACATTCTTTTAATCTGATCTCAGGTCAGAATGGGTTTAATCAGACCAGTGTGTGTCCAGTGGAAACCTCGTATGAATCTGATCTCAGGTCAGAATGGGTTAACTGTATGTCTCTCGCCCTCAGACCTCTCTCTCCTGTATTAACCCTATGTCTCTCGCCCACAGAGACCTCTCTCTCCTGTATTAACTGTATGTCTCTCGCCCTCAGAGACCTCTCTCTCCTGTATTAACTCTATGTCTCTCGCCCTCAGAGACCTCTCTCTCCTGTATTAACTCTATGTCTCTCGCCCTCAGAGACCTCTCTCTCCTGTATTAACCCATTCTGACCGGGCAATCAATGCTTTAGCTATTGAAAAATAGCAGATCTACAAGCTCATATCGCGCCACCGAGTGGCGCGATACGAGCTTGTAGGTCTGCTATTTTTTGAAAAATCGAAGAACGACTGACATTCTTTTAATCTGATCTCAGGTCAGAATGGGTTTAATCAGACCAGTGTGTGTCCAGTGGAAACCTCGTATGAATCTGATCTCAGGTCAGAATGGGTTAACTGTATGTCTCTCGCCCTCAGACCTCTCTCTCCTGTATTAACTGTATGTCTCTCGCCCTCAGAGATCTCTCTCTCCTGTATTAACTCTGTCTCTCGCCCTCAGAGACCTCTCTCTCCTGTATTAACCCTATGTCTCTCGCCCTCAGACCTCTCTCTCCTGTATTAACCCTATGTCTCTCGCCCACAGAGACCTCTCTCTCCTGTATTAACTCTATGTCTCTCGCCCTCAGACCTCTCTCTCCTGTATTAACCCTATGTCTCTCGCCCACAGAGACCTCTCTCTCCTGTATTAACTGTATGTCTCTCGCCCTCAGAGACCTCTCTCTCCTGTATTAACCCATTCTGACCGGGCAATCAATGCTTTAGCTATTGAAAAATAGCAGACCTACAAGCTCGTATCGCGCCACCGAGTGGCGCGATACGAGCTTGTAGGTCTGCTATTTTTTGAAAAATCGAAGAACGACTGACATTCTTTTAATCTGATCTCAGGTCAGAATGGGTTTAATCAGACCAGTGTGTG
Organism: Protomyctophum parallelum; assembly: GCF_964188405.1. Lineage (NCBI taxonomy): Eukaryota > Metazoa > Chordata > Actinopteri > Myctophiformes > Myctophidae > Protomyctophum > Protomyctophum parallelum. The sequence goes on along the minus strand of NC_139712.1, from coordinate 52,148,480 downwards.
TCCAGTGGAAACCTCGTATGAATCTGATCTCAGGTCAGAATGGGTTAACTGTATGTCTCTCGCCCTCAGACCGCTCTCTCCTGTATTAACCCTATGTCTCTCGCCCACAGAGACCTCTCTCTCCTGTATTAACCCTATGTCTCTCGCCCACAAAGACCTCTCTCTCCTGTATTAACTGAATGTCTCTCGCCCTCAGAGATCTCTCTCTCTCTCCTGTATTAACTCTATGTCTCTCGCCCTCAGACCTCTCTCTCCTGTATTAACCCTATGTCTCTCGCCCACAGAGACCTCTCTCTCCTGTATTAACTGTATGTCTCTCGCCCTCAGAGACCTCTCTCTCCTGTATTAACCCATTCTGACCGGGCAATCAATGCTTTAGCTATTGAAAAATAGCAGATCTACAAGCTCATATCGCGCCACCGAGTGGCGCGATACGAGCTTGTAGGTCTGCTATTTTTTGAAAAATCTAAGAACGACTGACATTCTTTTAATCTGATCTCAGGTCAGAATGGGTTTAATCAGACCAGTGTGTGTCCAGTGGAAACCTCGTATGAATCTGATCTCAGGTCAGAATGGGTTAACTGTATGTCTCTCGCCCTCAGACCTCTCTCTCCTGTATTAACTGTATGTCTCTCGCCCTCAGAGATCTCTCTCTCCTGTATTAACTCTGTCTCTCGCCCTCAGAGACCTCTCTCTCCTGTATTAACCCTATGTCTCTCGCCCTCAGACCTCTCTCTCCTGTATTAACCCTATGTCTCTCACCCACAGAGACCTCTCTCTCCTGTATTAACTGTATGTCTCTCGCCCTCAGAGACCTCTCTCTCCTGTATTAACCCATTCTGACCGGGCAATCAATGCTTTAGCTATTGAAAAATAGCAGACCTACAAGCTCGTATCGCGCCACCGAGTGGCGCGATACGAGCTTGTAGGTCTGCTATTTTTTGAAAAATCGAAGAACGACTGACATTCTTTTAATCTGATCTCAGGTCAGAATGGGTTTAATCAGACCAGTGTGTGTCCAGTGGAAACCTCGTATGAATCTGATCTCAGGTCAGAATGGGTTAACTGTATGTCTCTCGCCCTCAGACCGCTCTCTCCTGTATTAACCCTATGTCTCTCGCCCACAGAGACCTCTCTCTCCTGTATTAACCCTATGTCTCTCGCCCACAAAGACCTCTCTCTCCTGTATTAACTGAATGTCTCTCGCCCTCAGAGATCTCTCTCTCTCTCCTGTATTAACTCTATGTCTCTCGCCCTCAGACCTCTCTCTCCTGTATTAACCCTATGTCTCTCGCCCACAGAGACCTCTCTCTCCTGTATTAACTGTATGTCTCTCGCCCTCAGAGACCTCTCTCTCCTGTATTAACCCATTCTGACCGGGCAATCAATGCTTTAGCTATTGAAAAATAGCAGATCTACAAGCTCATATCGCGCCACCGAGTGGCGCGATACGAGCTTGTAGGTCTGCTATTTTTTGAAAAATCGAAGAACGACTGACATTCTTTTAATCTGATCTCAGGTCAGAATGGGTTTAATCAGACCAGTGTGTGTCCAGTGGAAACCTCGTATGAATCTGATCTCAGGTCAGAATGGGTTAACTGTATGTCTCTCGCCCTCAGACCTCTCTCTCCTGTATTAACTGTATGTCTCTCGCCCACAGAGACCTCTCTCTCCTGTATTAACTGTATGTCTCTCGCCCTCAGAGACCTCTCTCTCCTGTATTAACCCATTCTGACCGGGCAATCAATGCTTTAGCTATTGAAAAATAGCAGATCTACAAGCTCATATCGCGCCACCGAGTGGCGCGATACGAGCTTGTAGGTCTGCTATTTTTTGAAAAATCTAAGAACGACTGACATTCTTTTAATCTGATCTCAGGTCAGAATGGGTTTAATCAGACCAGTGTGTGTCCAGTGGAAACCTCGTATGAATCTGATCTCAGGTCAGAATGGGTTAACTGTATGTCTCTCGCCCTCAGACCTCTCTCTCCTGTATTAACTGTATGTCTCTCGCCCACAGAGACCTCTCTCTCCTGTATTAACTGTATGTCTCTCGCCCTCAGAGACCTCTCTCTCCTGTATTAACCCATTCTGACCGGGCAATCAATGCTTTAGCTATTGAAAAATAGCAGATCTACAAGCTCATATCGCGCCACCGAGTGGCGCGATACGAGCTTGTAGGTCTGCTATTTTTTGAAAAATCGAAGAACGACTGACATTCTTTTAATCTGATCTCAGGTCAGAATGGGTTTAATCAGACCAGTGTGTGTCCAGTGGAAACCTCGTATGAATCTGATCTCAGGTCAGAATGGGTTAACTGTATGTCTCTCGCCCTCAGACCTCTCTCTCCTGTATTAACCCTATGTCTCTCGCCCACAGAGACCTCTCTCTCCTGTATTAACTGTATGTCTCTCGCCCTCAGAGACCTCTCTCTCCTGTATTAACCCATTCTGACCGGGCAATCAATGCTTTAGCTATTGAAAAATAGCAGATCTACAAGCTCATATCGCGCCACCGAGTGGCGCGATACGAGCTTGTAGGTCTGCTATTTTTTTTTAAATCTAAGAACGACTGACATTCTTTTAATCTGATCTCAGGTCAGAATGGGTTTAATCAGACCAGTGTGTGTCCAGTGGAAACCTCGTATGAATCTGATCTCAGGTCAGAATGGGTTAACTGTATGTCTCTCGCCCTCAGACCTCTCTCTCCTGTATTAACTGTATGTCTCTCGCCCTCAGAGATCTCTCTCTCCTGTATTAACTCTGTCTCTCGCCCTCAGAGACCTCTCTCTCCTGTATTAACCCTATGTCTCTCGCCCTCAGACCTCTCTCTCCTGTATTAACCCTATGTCTCTCGCCCACAGAGACCTCTCTCTCCTGTATTAACTCTATGTCTCTCGCCCTCAGACCTCTCTCTCCTGTATTAACCCTATGTCTCTCGCCCACAGAGACCTCTCTCTCCTGTATTAACTGAATGTCTCTCGCCCTCAGAGATCTCTCTCTCTCTCCTGTATTAACTCTATGTCTCTCGCCCTCAGAGACCTCTCTCTCCTGTATTAACTCTATGTCTCTCGCCCTCAGAGACCTCTCTCTCCTGTATTAACTCTATGTCTCTCGCCCTCAGAGACCTCTCTCTCCTGTATTAACCCATTCTGACCGGGCAATCAATGCTTTAGCTATTGAAAAATAGTAGATCTACAAGCTCATATCGCGCCACCGAGTGGCGCGATACGAGCTTGTAGGTCTGCTATTTTTTGAAAAATCGAAGAACGACTGACATTCTTTTAATCTGATCTCAGGTCAGAATGGGTTTAATCAGACCAGTGTGTGTCCAGTGGAAACCTCGTATGAATCTGATCTCAGGTCAGAATGGGTTAACTGTATGTCTCTCGCCCTCAGACCGCTCTCTCCTGTATTAACCCTATGTCTCTCGCCCACAGAGACCTCTCTCTCCTGTATTAACCCTATGTCTCTCGCCCACAAAGACCTCTCTCTCCTGTATTAACTGAATGTCTCTCGCCCTCAGAGATCTCTCTCTCTCTCCTGTAGTAACTCTATGTCTCTCGCCCTCAGACCTCTCTCTCCTGTATTAACCCTATGTCTCTCGCCCACAGAGACCTCTCTCTCCTGTATTAACTGTATGTCTCTCGCCCTCAGAGACCTCTCTCTCCTGTATTAACTCTATGTCTCTCGCCCTCAGAGACCTCTCTCTCCTGTATTAACCCATTCTGACCGGGCAATCAATGCTTTAGCTATTGAAAAATAGCAGATCTACAAGCTCATATTGCGCCACCGAGTGGCGCGATACGAGCTTGTAGGTCTGCTATTTTTTGAAAAATCTAAGAACGACTGACATTCTTTTAATCTGATCTCAGGTCAGAATGGGTTTAATCAGACCAGTGTGTGTCCAGTGGAAACCTCGTATGAATCTGATCTCAGGTCAGAATGGGTTAACTGTATGTCTCTCGCCCTCAGACCTCTCTCTCCTGTATTAACTGTATGTCTCTCGCCCACAGAGACCTCTCTCTCCTGTATTAACTGTATGTCTCTCGCCCTCAGAGACCTCTCTCTCCTGTATTAACTCTATGTCTCTCGCCCTCAGAGACCTCTCTCTCCTGTATTAACCCATTCTGACCGGGCAATCAATGCTTTAGCTATTGAAAAATAGCAGATCTACAAGCTCATATCGCGCCACCGAGTGGCGCGATACGAGCTTGTAGGTCTGCTATTTTTTGAAAAATCGAAGAACGACTGACATTCTTTTAATCTGATCTCAGGTCAGAATGGGTTTAATCAGACCAGTGTGTGTCCAGTGGAAACCTCGTATGAATCTGATCTCAGGTCAGAATGGGTTAACTGTATGTCTCTCGCCCTCAGACCTCTCTCTCCTGTATTAACCCTATGTCTCTCGCCCACAGAGACCTCTCTCTCCTGTATTAACTGTATGTCTCTCGCCCTCAGAGACCTCTCTCTCCTGTATTAACCCATTCTGACCGGGCAATCAATGCTTTAGCTATTGAAAAATAGCAGATCTACAAGCTCATATCGCGCCACCGAGTGGCGCGATACGAGCTTGTAGGTCTGCTATTTTTTTTTAAATCTAAGAACGACTGACATTCTTTTAATCTGATCTCAGGTCAGAATGGGTTTAATCAGACCAGTGTGTGTCCAGTGGAAACCTCGTATGAATCTGATCTCAGGTCAGAATGGGTTAACTGTATGTCTCTCGCCCTCAGACCTCTCTCTCCTGTATTAACTGTATGTCTCTCGCCCTCAGAGATCTCTCTCTCCTGTATTAACTCTGTCTCTCGCCCTCAGAGACCTCTCTCTCCTGTATTAACCCTATGTCTCTCGCCCTCAGACCTCTCTCTCCTGTATTAACCCTATGTCTCTCGCCCACAGAGACCTCTCTCTCCTGTATTAACTCTATGTCTCTCGCCCTCAGACCTCTCTCTCCTGTATTAACCCTATGTCTCTCGCCCACAGAGACCTCTCTCTCCTGTATTAACTGAATGTCTCTCGCCCTCAGAGATCTCTCTCTCTCTCCTGTATTAACTCTATGTCTCTCGCCCTCAGAGACCTCTCTCTCCTGTATTAACTCTATGTCTCTCGCCCTCAGAGACCTCTCTCTCCTGTATTAACTCTATGTCTCTCGCCCTCAGAGACCTCTCTCTCCTGTATTAACCCATTCTGACCGGGCAATCAATGCTTTAGCTATTGAAAAATAGTAGATCTACAAGCTCATATCGCGCCACCGAGTGGCGCGATACGAGCTTGTAGGTCTGCTATTTTTTGAAAAATCGAAGAACGACTGACATTCTTTTAATCTGATCTCAGGTCAGAATGGGTTTAATCAGACCAGTGTGTGTCCAGTGGAAACCTCGTATGAATCTGATCTCAGGTCAGAATGGGTTAACTGTATGTCTCTCGCCCTCAGACCGCTCTCTCCTGTATTAACCCTATGTCTCTCGCCCACAGAGACCTCTCTCTCCTGTATTAACCCTATGTCTCTCGCCCACAAAGACCTCTCTCTCCTGTATTAACTGAATGTCTCTCGCCCTCAGAGATCTCTCTCTCTCTCCTGTATTAACTCTATGTCTCTCGCCCTCAGACCTCTCTCTCCTGTATTAACCCTATGTCTCTCGCCCACAGAGACCTCTCTCTCCTGTATTAACTGTATGTCTCTCGCCCTCAGAGACCTCTCTCTCCTGTATTAACTCTATGTCTCTCGCCCTCAGAGACCTCTCTCTCCTGTATTAACCCATTCTGACCGGGCAATCAATGCTTTAGCTATTGAAAAATAGCAGATCTACAAGCTCATATCGCGCCACCGAGTGGCGCGATACGAGCTTGTAGGTCTGCTATTTTTTGAAAAATCTAAGAACGACTGACATTCTTTTAATCTGATCTCAGGTCAGAATGGGTTTAATCAGACCAGTGTGTGTCCAGTGGAAACCTCGTATGAATCTGATCTCAGGTCAGAATGGGTTAACTGTATGTCTCTCGCCCTCAGACCTCTCTCTCCTGTATTAACTGTATGTCTCTCGCCCACAGAGACCTCTCTCTCCTGTATTAACTGTATGTCTCTCGCCCTCAGAGACCTCTCTCTCCTGTATTAACTCTATGTCTCTCGCCCTCAGAGACCTCTCTCTCCTGTATTAACCCATTCTGACCGGGCAATCAATGCTTTAGCTATTGAAAAATAGCAGATCTACAAGCTCATATCGCGCCACCGAGTGGCGCGATACGAGCTTGTAGGTCTGCTATTTTTTGAAAAATCTAAGAACGACTGACATTCTTTTAATCTGATCTCAGGTCAGAATGGGTTTAATCAGACCAGTGTGTGTCCAGTGGAAACCTCGTATGAATCTGATCTCAGGTCAGAATGGGTTAACTGTATGTCTCTCGCCCTCAGACCTCTCTCTCCTGTATTAACTGTATGTCTCTCGCCCACAGAGACCTCTCTCTCCTGTATTAACTGTATGTCTCTCGCCCTCAGAGACCTCTCTCTCCTGTATTAACCCATTCTGACCGGGCAATCAATGCTTTAGCTATTGAAAAATAGCAGATCTACAAGCTCATATCGCGCCACCGAGTGGCGCGATACGAGCTTGTAGGTCTGCTATTTTTTGAAAAATCGAAGAACGACTGACATTCTTTTAATCTGATCTCAGGTCAGAATGGGTTTAATCAGACCAGTGTGTGTCCAGTGGAAACCTCGTATGAATCTGATCTCAGGTCAGAATGGGTTAACTGTATGTCTCTCGCCCTCAGACCTCTCTCTCCTGTATTAACCCTATGTCTCTCGCCCACAGAGACCTCTCTCTCCTGTATTAACTGTATGTCTCTCGCCCTCAGAGACCTCTCTCTCCTGTATTAACTCTATGTCTCTCGCCCTCAGAGACCTCTCTCTCCTGTATTAACTCTATGTCTCTCGCCCTCAGAGACCTCTCTCTCCTGTATTAACCCATTCTGACCGGGCAATCAATGCTTTAGCTATTGAAAAATAGCAGATCTACAAGCTCATATCGCGCCACCGAGTGGCGCGATACGAGCTTGTAGGTCTGCTATTTTTTGAAAAATCGAAGAACGACTGACATTCTTTTAATCTGATCTCAGGTCAGAATGGGTTTAATCAGACCAGTGTGTGTCCAGTGGAAACCTCGTATGAATCTGATCTCAGGTCAGAATGGGTTAACTGTATGTCTCTCGCCCTCAGACCTCTCTCTCCTGTATTAACTGTATGTCTCTCGCCCTCAGAGATCTCTCTCTCCTGTATTAACTCTGTCTCTCGCCCTCAGAGACCTCTCTCTCCTGTATTAACCCTATGTCTCTCGCCCTCAGACCTCTCTCTCCTGTATTAACCCTATGTCTCTCGCCCACAGAGACCTCTCTCTCCTGTATTAACTCTATGTCTCTCGCCCTCAGACCTCTCTCTCCTGTATTAACCCTATGTCTCTCGCCCACAGAGACCTCTCTCTCCTGTATTAACTGTATGTCTCTCGCCCTCAGAGACCTCTCTCTCCTGTATTAACCCATTCTGACCGGGCAATCAATGCTTTAGCTATTGAAAAATAGCAGACCTACAAGCTCGTATCGCGCCACCGAGTGGCGCGATACGAGCTTGTAGGTCTGCTATTTTTTGAAAAATCGAAGAACGACTGACATTCTTTTAATCTGATCTCAGGTCAGAATGGGTTTAATCAGACCAGTGTGTGTCCAGTGGAAACCTCGTATGAATCTGATCTCAGGTCAGAATGGGTTAACTGTATGTCTCTCGCCCTCAGACCGCTCTCTCCTGTATTAACCCTATGTCTCTCGCCCACAGAGACCTCTCTCTCCTGTATTAACCCTATGTCTCTCGCCCACAAAGACCTCTCTCTCCTGTATTAACTGAATGTCTCTCGCCCTCAGAGATCTCTCTCTCTCTCCTGTATTAACTCTATGTCTCTCGCCCTCAGACCTCTCTCTCCTGTATTAACCCTATGTCTCTCGCCCACAGAGACCTCTCTCTCCTGTATTAACTGTATGTCTCTCGCCCTCAGAGACCTCTCTCTCCTGTATTAACCCATTCTGACCGGGCAATCAATGCTTTAGCTATTGAAAAATAGCAGATCTACAAGCTCATATCGCGCCACCGAGTGGCGCGATACGAGCTTGTAGGTCTGCTATTTTTTGAAAAATCTAAGAACGACTGACATTCTTTTAATCTGATCTCAGGTCAGAATGGGTTTAATCAGACCAGTGTGTGTCCAGTGGAAACCTCGTATGAATCTGATCTCAGGTCAGAATGGGTTAACTGTATGTCTCTCGCCCTCAGACCTCTCTCTCCTGTATTAACTGTATGTCTCTCGCCCTCAGAGATCTCTCTCTCCTGTATTAACTCTGTCTCTCGCCCTCAGAGACCTCTCTCTCCTGTATTAACCCTATGTCTCTCGCCCTCAGACCTCTCTCTCCTGTATTAACCCTATGTCTCTCACCCACAGAGACCTCTCTCTCCTGTATTAACTGTATGTCTCTCGCCCTCAGAGACCTCTCTCTCCTGTATTAACCCATTCTGACCGGGCAATCAATGCTTTAGCTATTGAAAAATAGCAGACCTACAAGCTCGTATCGCGCCACCGAGTGGCGCGATACGAGCTTGTAGGTCTGCTATTTTTTGAAAAATCGAAGAACGACTGACATTCTTTTAATCTGATCTCAGGTCAGAATGGGTTTAATCAGACCAGTGTGTGTCCAGTGGAAACCTCGTATGAATCTGATCTCAGGTCAGAATGGGTTAACTGTATGTCTCTCGCCCTCAGACCGCTCTCTCCTGTATTAACCCTATGTCTCTCGCCCACAGAGACCTCTCTCTCCTGTATTAACCCTATGTCTCTCGCCCACAAAGACCTCTCTCTCCTGTATTAACTGAATGTCTCTCGCCCTCAGAGATCTCTCTCTCTCTCCTGTATTAACTCTATGTCTCTCGCCCTCAGACCTCTCTCTCCTGTATTAACCCTATGTCTCTCGCCCACAGAGACCTCTCTCTCCTGTATTAACTGTATGTCTCTCGCCCTCAGAGACCTCTCTCTCCTGTATTAACCCATTCTGACCGGGCAATCAATGCTTTAGCTATTGAAAAATAGCAGATCTACAAGCTCATATCGCGCCACCGAGTGGCGCGATACGAGCTTGTAGGTCTGCTATTTTTTGAAAAATCGAAGAACGACTGACATTCTTTTAATCTGATCTCAGGTCAGAATGGGTTTAATCAGACCAGTGTGTGTCCAGTGGAAACCTCGTATGAATCTGATCTCAGGTCAGAATGGGTTAACTGTATGTCTCTCGCCCTCAGACCTCTCTCTCCTGTATTAACTGTATGTCTCTCGCCCACAGAGACCTCTCTCTCCTGTATTAACTGTATGTCTCTCGCCCTCAGAGACCTCTCTCTCCTGTATTAACCCATTCTGACCGGGCAATCAATGCTTTAGCTATTGAAAAATAGCAGATCTACAAGCTCATATCGCGCCACCGAGTGGCGCGATACGAGCTTGTAGGTCTGCTATTTTTTGAAAAATCTAAGAACGACTGACATTCTTTTAATCTGATCTCAGGTCAGAATGGGTTTAATCAGACCAGTGTGTGTCCAGTGGAAACCTCGTATGAATCTGATCTCAGGTCAGAATGGGTTAACTGTATGTCTCTCGCCCTCAGACCTCTCTCTCCTGTATTAACTGTATGTCTCTCGCCCACAGAGACCTCTCTCTCCTGTATTAACTGTATGTCTCTCGCCCTCAGAGACCTCTCTCTCCTGTATTAACCCATTCTGACCGGGCAATCAATGCTTTAGCTATTGAAAAATAGCAGATCTACAAGCTCATATCGCGCCACCGAGTGGCGCGATACGAGCTTGTAGGTCTGCTATTTTTTGAAAAATCGAAGAACGACTGACATTCTTTTAATCTGATCTCAGGTCAGAATGGGTTTAATCAGACCAGTGTGTGTCCAGTGGAAACCTCGTATGAATCTGATCTCAGGTCAGAATGGGTTAACTGTATGTCTCTCGCCCTCAGACCTCTCTCTCCTGTATTAACCCTATGTCTCTCGCCCACAGAGACCTCTCTCTCCTGTATTAACTGTATGTCTCTCGCCCTCAGAGACCTCTCTCTCCTGTATTAACCCATTCTGACCGGGCAATCAATGCTTTAGCTATTGAAAAATAGCAGATCTACAAGCTCATATCGCGCCACCGAGTGGCGCGATACGAGCTTGTAGGTCTGCTATTTTTTTTTAAATCTAAGAACGACTGACATTCTTTTAATCTGATCTCAGGTCAGAATGGGTTTAATCAGACCAGTGTGTGTCCAGTGGAAACCTCGTATGAATCTGATCTCAGGTCAGAATGGGTTAACTGTATGTCTCTCGCCCTCAGACCTCTCTCTCCTGTATTAACTGTATGTCTCTCGCCCTCAGAGATCTCTCTCTCCTGTATTAACTCTGTCTCTCGCCCTCAGAGACCTCTCTCTCCTGTATTAACCCTATGTCTCTCGCCCTCAGACCTCTCTCTCCTGTATTAACCCTATGTCTCTCGCCCACAGAGACCTCTCTCTCCTGTATTAACTCTATGTCTCTCGCCCTCAGACCTCTCTCTCCTGTATTAACCCTATGTCTCTCGCCCACAGAGACCTCTCTCTCCTGTATTAACTGAATGTCTCTCGCCCTCAGAGATCTCTCTCTCTCTCCTGTATTAACTCTATGTCTCTCGCCCTCAGAGACCTCTCTCTCCTGTATTAACTCTATGTCTCTCGCCCTCAGAGACCTCTCTCTCCTGTATTAACTCTATGTCTCTCGCCCTCAGAGACCTCTCTCTCCTGTATTAACCCATTCTGACCGGGCAATCAATGCTTTAGCTATTGAAAAATAGTAGATCTACAAGCTCATATCGCGCCACCGAGTGGCGCGATACGAGCTTGTAGGTCTGCTATTTTTTGAAAAATCGAAGAACGACTGACATTCTTTTAATCTGATCTCAGGTCAGAATGGGTTTAATCAGACCAGTGTGTGTCCAGTGGAAACCTCGTATGAATCTGATCTCAGGTCAGAATGGGTTAACTGTATGTCTCTCGCCCTCAGACCGCTCTCTCCTGTATTAACCCTATGTCTCTCGCCCACAGAGACCTCTCTCTCCTGTATTAACCCTATGTCTCTCGCCCACAAAGACCTCTCTCTCCTGTATTAACTGAATGTCTCTCGCCCTCAGAGATCTCTCTCTCTCTCCTGTAGTAACTCTATGTCTCTCGCCCTCAGACCTCTCTCTCCTGTATTAACCCTATGTCTCTCGCCCACAGAGACCTCTCTCTCCTGTATTAACTGTATGTCTCTCGCCCTCAGAGACCTCTCTCTCCTGTATTAACTCTATGTCTCTCGCCCTCAGAGACCTCTCTCTCCTGTATTAACCCATTCTGACCGGGCAATCAATGCTTTAGCTATTGAAAAATAGCAGATCTACAAGCTCATATCGCGCCACCGAGTGGCGCGATACGAGCTTGTAGGTCTGCTATTTTTTGAAAAATCTAAGAACGACTGACATTCTTTTAATCTGATCTCAGGTCAGAATGGGTTTAATCAGACCAGTGTGTGTCCAGTGGAAACCTCGTATGAATCTGATCTCAGGTCAGAATGGGTTAACTGTATGTCTCTCGCCCTCAGACCTCTCTCTCCTGTATTAACTGTATGTCTCTCGCCCACAGAGACCTCTCTCTCCTGTATTAACTGTATGTCTCTCGCCCTCAGAGACCTCTCTCTCCTGTATTAACTCTATGTCTCTCGCCCTCAGAGACCTCTCTCTCCTGTATTAACCCATTCTGACCGGGCAATCAATGCTTTAGCTATTGAAAAATAGCAGATCTACAAGCTCATATCGCGCCACCGAGTGGCGCGATACGAGCTTGTAGGTCTGCTATTTTTTGAAAAATCGAAGAACGACTGACATTCTTTTAATCTGATCTCAGGTCAGAATGGGTTTAATCAGACCAGTGTGTGTCCAGTGGAAACCTCGTATGAATCTGATCTCAGGTCAGAATGGGTTAACTGTATGTCTCTCGCCCTCAGACCTCTCTCTCCTGTATTAACCCTATGTCTCTCGCCCACAGAGACCTCTCTCTCCTGTATTAACTGTATGTCTCTCGCCCTCAGAGACCTCTCTCTCCTGTATTAACCCATTCTGACCGGGCAATCAATGCTTTAGCTATTGAAAAATAGCAGATCTACAAGCTCATATCGCGCCACCGAGTGGCGCGATACGAGCTTGTAGGTCTGCTATTTTTTTTTAAATCTAAGAACGACTGACATTCTTTTAATCTGATCTCAGGTCAGAATGGGTTTAATCAGACCAGTGTGTGTCCAGTGGAAACCTCGTATGAATCTGATCTCAGGTCAGAATGGGTTAACTGTATGTCTCTCGCCCTCAGACCTCTCTCTCCTGTATTAACTGTATGTCTCTCGCCCTCAGAGATCTCTCTCTCCTGTATTAACTCTGTCTCTCGCCCTCAGAGACCTCTCTCTCCTGTATTAACCCTATGTCTCTCGCCCTCAGACCTCTCTCTCCTGTATTAACCCTATGTCTCTCGCCCACAGAGACCTCTCTCTCCTGTATTAACTGAATGTCTCTCGCCCTCAGAGATCTCTCTCTCTCTCCTGTATTAACTCTATGTCTCTCGCCCTCAGAGACCTCTCTCTCCTGTATTAACTCTATGTCTCTCGCCCTCAGAGACCTCTCTCTCCTGTATTAACTCTATGTCTCTCGCCCTCAGAGACCTCTCTCTCCTGTATTAACCCATTCTGACCGGGCAATCAATGCTTTAGCTATTGAAAAATAGTAGATCTACAAGCTCATATCGCGCCACCGAGTGGCGCGATACGAGCTTGTAGGTCTGCTATTTTTTGAAAAATCGAAGAACGACTGACATTCTTTTAATCTGATCTCAGGTCAGAATGGGTTTAATCAGACCAGTGTGTGTCCAGTGGAAACCTCGTATGAATCTGATCTCAGGTCAGAATGGGTTAACTGTATGTCTCTCGCCCTCAGACCGCTCTCTCCTGTATTAACCCTATGTCTCTCGCCCACAGAGACCTCTCTCTCCTGTATTAACCCTATGTCTCTCGCCCACAAAGACCTCTCTCTCCTGTATTAACTGAATGTCTCTCGCCCTCAGAGATCTCTCTCTCTCTCCTGTATTAACTCTATGTCTCTCGCCCTCAGACCTCTCTCTCCTGTATTAACCCTATGTCTCTCGCCCACAGAGACCTCTCTCTCCTGTATTAACTGTATGTCTCTCGCCCTCAGAGACCTCTCTCTCCTGTATTAACTCTATGTCTCTCGCCCTCAGAGACCTCTCTCTCCTGTATTAACCCATTCTGACCGGGCAATCAATGCTTTAGCTATTGAAAAATAGCAGATCTACAAGCTCATATCGCGCCACCGAGTGGCGCGATACGAGCTTGTAGGTCTGCTATTTTTTGAAAAATCTAAGAACGACTGACATTCTTTTAATCTGATCTCAGGTCAGAATGGGTTTAATCAGACCAGTGTGTGTCCAGTGGAAACCTCGTATGAATCTGATCTCAGGTCAGAATGGGTTAACTGTATGTCTCTCGCCCTCAGACCTCTCTCTCCTGTATTAACTGTATGTCTCTCGCCCACAGAGACCTCTCTCTCCTGTATTAACTGTATGTCTCTCGCCCTCAGAGACCTCTCTCTCCTGTATTAACTCTATGTCTCTCGCCCTCAGAGACCTCTCTCTCCTGTATTAACCCATTCTGACCGGGCAATCAATGCTTTAGCTATTGAAAAATAGCAGATCTACAAGCTCATATCGCGCCACCGAGTGGCGCGATACGAGCTTGTAGGTCTGCTATTTTTTGAAAAATCTAAGAACGACTGACATTCTTTTAATCTGATCTCAGGTCAGAATGGGTTTAATCAGACCAGTGTGTGTCCAGTGGAAACCTCGTATGAATCTGATCTCAGGTCAGAATGGGTTAACTGTATGTCTCTCGCCCTCAGACCTCTCTCTCCTGTATTAACTGTATGTCTCTCGCCCACAGAGACCTCTCTCTCCTGTATTAACTGTATGTCTCTCGCCCTCAGAGACCTCTCTCTCCTGTATTAACCCATTCTGACCGGGCAATCAATGCTTTAGCTATTGAAAAATAGCAGATCTACAAGCTCATATCGCGCCACCGAGTGGCGCGATACGAGCTTGTAGGTCTGCTATTTTTTGAAAAATCGAAGAACGACTGACATTCTTTTAATCTGATCTCAGGTCAGAATGGGTTTAATCAGACCAGTGTGTGTCCAGTGGAAACCTCGTATGAATCTGATCTCAGGTCAGAATGGGTTAACTGTATGTCTCTCGCCCTCAGACCTCTCTCTCCTGTATTAACCCTATGTCTCTCGCCCACAGAGACCTCTCTCTCCTGTATTAACTGTATGTCTCTCGCCCTCAGAGACCTCTCTCTCCTGTATTAACTCTATGTCTCTCGCCCTCAGAGACCTCTCTCTCCTGTATTAACTCTATGTCTCTCGCCCTCAGAGACCTCTCTCTCCTGTATTAACCCATTCTGACCGGGCAATCAATGCTTTAGCTATTGAAAAATAGCAGATCTACAAGCTCATATCGCGCCACCGAGTGGCGCGATACGAGCTTGTAGGTCTGCTATTTTTTGAAAAATCGAAGAACGACTGACATTCTTTTAATCTGATCTCAGGTCAGAATGGGTTTAATCAGACCAGTGTGTGTCCAGTGGAAACCTCGTATGAATCTGATCTCAGGTCAGAATGGGTTAACTGTATGTCTCTCGCCCTCAGACCTCTCTCTCCTGTATTAACTGTATGTCTCTCGCCCTCAGAGATCTCTCTCTCCTGTATTAACTCTGTCTCTCGCCCTCAGAGACCTCTCTCTCCTGTATTAACCCTATGTCTCTCGCCCTCAGACCTCTCTCTCCTGTATTAACCCTATGTCTCTCGCCCACAGAGACCTCTCTCTCCTGTATTAACTCTATGTCTCTCGCCCTCAGACCTCTCTCTCCTGTATTAACCCTATGTCTCTCGCCCACAGAGACCTCTCTCTCCTGTATTAACTGTATGTCTCTCGCCCTCAGAGACCTCTCTCTCCTGTATTAACCCATTCTGACCGGGCAATCAATGCTTTAGCTATTGAAAAATAGCAGACCTACAAGCTCGTATCGCGCCACCGAGTGGCGCGATACGAGCTTGTAGGTCTGCTATTTTTTGAAAAATCGAAGAACGACTGACATTCTTTTAATCTGATCTCAGGTCAGAATGGGTTTAATCAGACCAGTGTGTGTCCAGTGGAAACCTCGTATGAATCTGATCTCAGGTCAGAATGGGTTAACTGTATGTCTCTCGCCCTCAGACCGCTCTCTCCTGTATTAACCCTATGTCTCTCGCCCACAGAGACCTCTCTCTCCTGTATTAACCCTATGTCTCTCGCCCACAAAGACCTCTCTCTCCTGTATTAACTGAATGTCTCTCGCCCTCAGAGATCTCTCTCTCTCTCCTGTATTAACTCTATGTCTCTCGCCCTCAGACCTCTCTCTCCTGTATTAACCCTATGTCTCTCGCCCACAGAGACCTCTCTCTCCTGTATTAACTGTATGTCTCTCGCCCTCAGAGACCTCTCTCTCCTGTATTAACTCTATGTCTCTCGCCCTCAGAGACCTCTCTCTCCTGTATTAACCCATTCTGACCGGGCAATCAATGCTTTAGCTATTGAAAAATAGCAGATCTACAAGCTCATATCGCGCCACCGAGTGGCGCGATACGAGCTTGTAGGTCTGCTATTTTTTGAAAAATCGAAGAACGACTGACATTCTTTTAATCTGATCTCAGGTCAGAATGGGTTTAATCAGACCAGTGTGTGTCCAGTGGAAACCTCGTATGAATCTGATCTCAGGTCAGAATGGGTTAACTGTATGTCTCTCGCCCTCAGACCGCTCTCTCCTGTATTAACCCTAAGTCTCTCGCCCACAGAGACCTCTCTCTCCTGTATTAACCCTATGTCTCTCGCCCACAAAGACCTCTCTCTCCTGTATTAACTGAATGTCTCTCGCCCTCAGAGATCTCTCTCTCTCTCCTGTATTAACTCTATGTCTCTCGCCCTCAGACCTCTCTCTCCTGTATTAACCCTATGTCTCTCGCCCACAGAGACCTCTCTCTCCTGTATTAACTGTATGTCTCTCGCCCTCAGAGACCTCTCTCTCCTGTATTAACCCATTCTGACCGGGCAATCAATGCTTTAGCTATTGAAAAATAGCAGATCTACAAGCTCATATCGCGCCACCGAGTGGCGCGATACGAGCTTGTAGGTCTGCTATTTTTTGAAAAATCTAAGAACGACTGACATTCTTTTAATCTGATCTCAGGTCAGAATGGGTTTAATCAGACCAGTGTGTGTCCAGTGGAAACCTCGTATGAATCTGATCTCAGGTCAGAATGGGTTAACTGTATGTCTCTCGCCCTCAGACCTCTCTCTCCTGTATTAACTGTATGTCTCTCGCCCTCAGAGACCTCTCTCTCCTGTATTAACCCTATGTCTCTCGCCCTCAGACCTCTCTCTCCTGTATTAACCCTATGTCTCTCGCCCACAGAGACCTCTCTCTCCTGTATTAACTCTATGTCTCTCGCCCTCAGACCTCTCTCTCCTGTATTAACCCTATGTCTCTCACCCACAGAGACCTCTCTCTCCTGTATTAACTGTATGTCTCTCTCCCTCAGAGACCTCTCTCTCCTGTATTAACCCATTCTGACCGGGCAATCAATGCTTTAGCTATTGAAAAATAGCAGACCTACAAGCTCGTATCGCGCCACCGAGTGGCGCGATACGAGCTTGTAGGTCTGCTATTTTTTGAAAAATCGAAGAACGACTGACATTCTTTTAATCTGATCTCAGGTCAGAATGGGTTTAATCAGACCAGTGTGTGTCCAGTGGAAACCTCGTATGAATCTGATCTCAGGTCAGAATGGGTTAACTGTATGTCTCTCGCCCTCAGACCGCTCTCTCCTGTATTAACCCTATGTCTCTCGCCCACAGAGACCTCTCTCTCCTGTATTAACCCTATGTCTCTCGCCCACAAAGACCTCTCTCTCCTGTATTAACTGAATGTCTCTCGCCCTCAGAGATCTCTCTCTCTCTCCTGTATTAACTCTATGTCTCTCGCCCTCAGACCTCTCTCTCCTGTATTAACCCTATGTCTCTCGCCCACAGAGACCTCTCTCTCCTGTATTAACTGTATGTCTCTCGCCCTCAGAGACCTCTCTCTCCTGTATTAACCCATTCTGACCGGGCAATCAATGCTTTAGCTATTGAAAAATAGCAGATCTACAAGCTCATATCGCGCCACCGAGTGGCGCGATACGAGCTTGTAGGTCTGCTATTTTTTGAAAAATCGAAGAACGACTGACATTCTTTTAATCTGATCTCAGGTCAGAATGGGTTTAATCAGACCAGTGTGTGTCCAGTGGAAACCTCGTATGAATCTGATCTCAGGTCAGAATGGGTTAACTGTATGTCTCTCGCCCTCAGACCTCTCTCTCCTGTATTAACCCTATGTCTCTCGCCCACAGAGACCTCTCTCTCCTGTATTAACTCTATGTCTCTCGCCCTCAGACCTCTCTCTCCTGTATTAACCCTATGTCTCTCGCCCACAGAGACCTCTCTCTCCTGTATTAACTGTATGTCTCTCGCCCTCAGAGACCTCTCTCTCCTGTATTAACCCATTCTGACCGGGCAATCAATGCTTTAGCTATTGAAAAATAGCAGATCTACAAGCTCATATCGCGCCACCGAGTGGCGCGATACGAGCTTGTAGGTCTGCTATTTTTTTTTAAATCGAAGAACGACTGACATTCTTTTAATCTGATCTCAGGTCAGAATGGGTTTAATCAGACCAGTGTGTGTCCAGTGGAAACCTCGTATGAATCTGATCTCAGGTCAGAATGGGTTAACTGTATGTCTCTCGCCCTCAGACCGCTCTCTCCTGTATTAACCCTATGTCTCTCGCCCACAGAGACCTATCTCTCCTGTATTAACCCTATGTCTCTCGCCCACAAAGACCTCTCTCTCCTGTATTAACTGAATGTCTCTCGCCCTCAGAGATCTCTCTCTCTCTCCTGTATTAACTCTATGTCTCTCGCCCTCAGACCTCTCTCTCCTGTATTAACCCTATGTCTCTCGCCCACAGAGACCTCTCTCTCCTGTATTAACTGTATGTCTCTCGCCCTCAGAGACCTCTCTCTCCTGTATTAACTCTATGTCTCTCGCCCTCAGAGACCTCTCTCTCCTGTATTAACCCATTCTGACCGGGCAATCAATGCTTTAGCTATTGAAAAATAGCAGATCTACAAGCTCATATCGCGCCACCGAGTGGCGCGATACGAGCTTGTAGGTCTGCTATTTTTTGAAAAATCTAAGAACGACTGACATTCTTTTAATCTGATCTCAGGTCAGAATGGGTTTAATCAGACCAGTGTGTGTCCAGTGGAAACCTCGTATGAATCTGATCTCAGGTCAGAATGGGTTAACTGTATGTCTCTCGCCCTCAGACCTCTCTCTCCTGTATTAACTGTATGTCTCTCGCCCACAGAGACCTCTCTCTCCTGTATTAACTGTATGTCTCTCGCCCTCAGAGACCTCTCTCTCCTGTATTAACCCATTCTGACCGGGCAATCAATGCTTTAGCTATTGAAAAATAGCAGATCTACAAGCTCATATCGCGCCACCGAGTGGCGCGATACGAGCTTGTAGGTCTGCTATTTTTTGAAAAATCGAAGAACGACTGACATTCTTTTAATCTGATCTCAGGTCAGAATGGGTTTAATCAGACCAGTGTGTGTCCAGTGGAAACCTCGTATGAATCTGATCTCAGGTCAGAATGGGTTAACTGTATGTCTCTCGCCCTCAGACCGCTCTCTCCTGTATTAACCCTATGTCTCTCGCCCACAGAGACCTCTCTCTCCTGTATTAACCCTATGTGTCTCGCCCACAAAGACCTCTCTCTCCTGTATTAACTGAATGTCTCTCGCCCTCAGAGATCTCTCTCTCTCTCCTGTATTAACTCTATGTCTCTCGCCCTCAGACCTCTCTCTCCTGTATTAACCCTATGTCTCTCGCCCACAGAGACCTCTCTCTCCTGTATTAACTGTATGTCTCTCGCCCTCAGAGACCTCTCTCTCCTGTATTAACTCTATGTCTCTCGCCCTCAGAGACCTCTCTCTCCTGTATTAACCCATTCTGACCGGGCAATCAATGCTTTAGCTATTGAAAAATAGCAGATCTACAAGCTCATATCGCGCCACCGAGTGGCGCGATACGAGCTTGTAGGTCTGCTATTTTTTGAAAAATCGAAGAACGACTGACATTCTTTTAATCTGATCTCAGGTCAGAATGGGTTTAATCAGACCAGTGTGTGTCCAGTGGAAACCTCGTATGAATCTGATCTCAGGTCAGAATGGGTTAACTGTATGTCTCTCGCCCTCAGACCTCTCTCTCCTGTATTAACTGTATGTCTCTCGCCCTCAGAGATCTCTCTCTCCTGTATTAACTCTGTCTCTCGCCCTCAGAGACCTCTCTCTCCTGTATTAACCCTATGTCTCTCGCCCTCAGACCTCTCTCTCCTGTATTAACCCTATGTCTCTCGCCCACAGAGACCTCTCTCTCCTGTATTAACTCTATGTCTCTCGCCCTCAGACCTCTCTCTCCTGTATTAACCCTATGTCTCTCGCCCACAGAGACCTCTCTCTCCTGTATTAACTGTATGTCTCTCGCCCTCAGAGACCTCTCTCTCCTGTATTAACCCATTCTGACCGGGCAATCAATGCTTTAGCTATTGAAAAATAGCAGATCTACAAGCTCATATCGCGCCACCGAGTGGCGCGATACGAGCTTGTAGGTCTGCTATTTTTTTTTAAATCGAAGAACGACTGACATTCTTTTAATCTGATCTCAGGTCAGAATGGGTTTAATCAGACCAGTGTGTGTCCAGTGGAAACCTCGTATGAATCTGATCTCAGGTCAGAATGGGTTAACTGTATGTCTCTCGCCCTCAGACCGCTCTCTCCTGTATTAACCCTATGTCTCTCGCCCACAGAGACCTCTCTCTCCTGTATTAACCCTATGTCTCTCGCCCACAAAGACCTCTCTCTCCTGTATTAACTGAATGTCTCTCGCCCTCAGAGATCTCTCTCTCTCTCCTGTATTAACTCTATGTCTCTCGCCCTCAGACCTCTCTCTCCTGTATTAACCCTATGTCTCTCGCCCACAGAGACCTCTCTCTCCTGTATTAACTGTATGTCTCTCGCCCTCAGAGACCTCTCTCTCCTGTATTAACTCTATGTCTCTCGCCCTCAGAGACCTCTCTCTCCTGTATTAACCCATTCTGACCGGGCAATCAATGCTTTAGCTATTGAAAAATAGCAGATCTACAAGCTCATATCGCGCCACCGAGTGGCGCGATACGAGCTTGTAGGTCTGCTATTTTTTTTTAAATCGAAGAACGACTGACATTCTTTTAATCTGATCTCAGGTCAGAATGGGTTTAATCAGACCAGTGTGTGTCCAGTGGAAACCTCGTATGAATCTGATCTCAGGTCAGAATGGGTTAACTGTATGTCTCTCGCCCTCAGACCGCTCTCTCCTGTATTAACCCTATGTCTCTCGCCCACAGAGACCTCTCTCTCCTGTATTAACCCTATGTCTCTCGCCCACAAAGACCTCTCTCTCCTGTATTAACTGAATGTCTCTCGCCCTCAGAGATCTCTCTCTCTCTCCTGTATTAACTCTATGTCTCTCGCCCTCAGACCTCTCTCTCCTGTATTAACCCTATGTCTCTCGCCCACAGAGACCTCTCTCTCCTGTATTAACTGTATGTCTCTCGCCCTCAGAGACCTCTCTCTCCTGTATTAACTCTATGTCTCTCGCCCTCAGAGACCTCTCTCTCCTGTATTAACCCATTCTGACCGGGCAATCAATGCTTTAGCTATTGAAAAATAGCAGATCTACAAGCTCATATCGCGCCACCGAGTGGCGCGATACGAGCTTGTAGGTCTGCTATTTTTTGAAAAATCTAAGAACGACTGACATTCTTTTAATCTGATCTCAGGTCAGAATGGGTTTAATGAGACCAGTGTGTGTCCAGTGGAAACCTCGTATGAATCTGATCTCAGGTCAGAATGGGTTAACTGTATGTCTCTCGCCCTCAGACCTCTCTCTCCTGTATTAACTGTATGTCTCTCGCCCTCAGAGATCTCTCTCTCCTGTATTAACTCTGTCTCTCGCCCTCAGAGACCTCTCTCTCCTGTATTAACCCTATGTCTCTCGCCCTCAGAGATCTCTCTCTCTCTCCTGTATTAACTCTATGTCTCTCGCCCTCAGACCTCTCTCTCCTGTATTAACCCTATGTCTCTCGCCCACAGAGACCTCTCTCTCCTGTATTAACTGTATGTCTCTCGCCCTCAGAGACCTCTCTCTCCTGTATTAACTCTATGTCTCTCGCCCTCAGAGACCTCTCTCTCCTGTATTAACCCATTCTGACCGGGCAATCAATGCTTTAGCTATTGAAAAATAGCAGATCTACAAGCTCATATCGCGCCACCGAGTGGCGCGATACGAGCTTGTAGGTCTGCTATTTTTTGAAAAATCGAAGAACGACTGACATTCTTTTAATCTGATCTCAGGTCAGAATGGGTTTAATCAGACCAGTGTGTGTCCAGTGGAAACCTCGTATGAATCTGATCTCAGGTCAGAATGGGTTAACTGTATGTCTCTCGCCCTCAGACCGCTCTCTCCTGTATTAACCCTATGTCTCTCGCCCACAGAGACCTCTCTCTCCTGTATTAACCCTATGTCTCTCGCCCACAAAGACCTCTCTCTCCTGTATTAACTGAATGTCTCTCGCCCTCAGAGATCTCTCTCTCTCTCCTGTATTAACTCTATGTCTCTCGCCCTCAGACCTGTCTCTCCTGTATTAACCCTATGTCTCTCGCCCACAGATACCTCTCTCTCCTGTATTAACTGTATGTCTCTCGCCCTCAGAGACCTCTCTCTCCTGTATTAACTCTATGTCTCTCGCCCTCAGAGACCTCTCTCTCCTGTATTAACCCATTCTGACCGGGCAATCAATGCTTTAGCTATTGAAAAATAGCAGATCTACAAGCTCATATCGCACCACCGAGTGGCGCGATACGAGCTTGTAGGTCTGCTATTTTTTGAAAAATCTAAGAACGACTGACATTCTTTTAATCTGATCTCAGGTCAGAATGGGTTTAATCAGACCAGTGTGTGTCCAGTGGAAACCTCGTATGAATCTGATCTCAGGTCAGAATGGGTTAACTGTATGTCTCTCGCCCTCAGACCTCTCTCTCCTGTATTAACTGTATGTCTCTCGCCCTCAGAGATCTCTCTCTCCTGTATTAACTCTGTCTCTCGCCCTCAGAGACCTCTCTCTCCTGTATTAACCCTATGTCTCTCGCCCTCAGAGATCTCTCTCTCTCTCCTGTATTAACTCTATGTCTCTCGCCCTCAGACCTCTCTCTCCTGTATTAACTGTATGTCTCTCGCCCACAGAGACCTCTCTCTCCTGTATTAACTGTATGTCTCTCGCCCTCAGAGACCTCTCTCTCCTGTATTAACTCTATGTCTCTCGCCCTCAGAGACCTCTCTCTCCTGTATTAACCCATTCTGACCGGGCAATCAATGCTTTAGCTATTGAAAAATAGCAGATCTACAAGCTCATATCGCGCCACCGAGTGGCGCGATACGAGCTTGTAGGTCTGCTATTTTTTGAAAAATCGAAGAACGACTGACATTCTTTTAATCTGATCTCAGGTCAGAATGGGTTTAATCAGACCAGTGTGTGTCCAGTGGAAACCTCGTATGAATCTGATCTCAGGTCAGAATGGGTTAACTGTATGTCTCTCGCCCTCAGACCGCTCTCTCCTGTATTAACCCTATGTCTCTCGCCCACAGAGACCTCTCTCTCCTGTATTAACCCTATGTCTCTCGCCCACAAAGACCTCTCTCTCCTGTATTAACTGAATGTCTCTCGCCCTCAGAGATCTCTCTCTCTCTCCTGTATTAACTCTATGTCTCTCGCCCTCAGACCTGTCTCTCCTGTATTAACCCTATGTCTCTCGCCCACAGATACCTCTCTCTCCTGTATTAACTGTATGTCTCTCGCCCTCAGAGACCTCTCTCTCCTGTATTAACTCTATGTCTCTCGCCCTCAGAGACCTCTCTCTCCTGTATTAACCCATTCTGACCGGGCAATCAATGCTTTAGCTATTGAAAAATAGCAGATCTACAAGCTCATATCGCACCACCGAGTGGCGCGATACGAGCTTGTAGGTCTGCTATTTTTTGAAAAATCTAAGAACGACTGACATTCTTTTAATCTGATCTCAGGTCAGAATGGGTTTAATCAGACCAGTGTGTGTCCAGTGGAAACCTCGTATGAATCTGATCTCAGGTCAGAATGGGTTAACTGTATGTCTCTCGCCCTCAGACCTCTCTCTCCTGTATTAACTGTATGTCTCTCGCCCTCAGAGATCTCTCTCTCCTGTATTAACTCTGTCTCTCGCCCTCAGAGACCTCTCTCTCCTGTATTAACCCTATGTCTCTCGCCCTCAGAGATCTCTCTCTCTCTCCTGTATTAACTCTATGTCTCTCGCCCTCAGACCTCTCTCTCCTGTATTAACCCTATGTCTCTCGCCCACAGAGACCTCTCTCTCCTGTATTAACTGTATGTCTCTCGCCCTCAGAGACCTCTCTCTCCTGTATTAACTCTATGTCTCTCGCCCTCAGAGACCTCTCTCTCCTGTATTAACCCATTCTGACCGGGCAATGAATGCTTTAGCTATTGAAAAATAGCAGATCTACAAGCTCATATCGCGCCACCGAGTGGCGCGATACGAGCTTGTAGGTCTGCTATTTTTTGAAAAATCTAAGAACGACTGACATTCTTTTAATCTGATCTCAGGTCAGAATGGGTTTAATCAGACCAGTGTGTGTCCAGTGGAAACCTCGTATGAATCTGATCTCAGGTCAGAATGGGTTAACTGTATGTCTCTCGCCCTCAGACCTCTCTCTCCTGTATTAACTGTATGTCTCTCGCCCACAGAGACCTCTCTCTCCTGTATTAACTGTATGTCTCTCGCCCTCAGAGACCTCTCTCTCCTGTATTAACCCATTCTGACCGGGCAATCAATGCTTTAGCTATTGAAAAATAGCAGATCTACAAGCTCATATCGCGCCACCGAGTGGCGCGATACGAGCTTGTAGGTCTGCTATTTTTTTTTAAATCGAAGAACGACTGACATTCTTTTAATCTGATCTCAGGTCAGAATGGGTTTAATCAGACCAGTGTGTGTCCAGTGGAAACCTCGTATGAATCTGATCTCAGGTCAGAATGGGTTAACTGTATGTCTCTCGCCCTCAGACCGCTCTCTCCTGTATTAACCCTATGTCTCTCGCCCACAGAGACCTCTCTCTCCTGTATTAACCCTATGTCTCTCGCCCACAAAGACCTCTCTCTCCTGTATTAACTGAATGTCTCTCGCCCTCAGAGATCTCTCTCTCTCTCCTGTATTAACTCTATGTCTCTCGCCCTCAGACCTCTCTCTCCTGTATTAACCCTATGTCTCTCGCCCACAGAGACCTCTCTCTCCTGTATTAACTGTATGTCTCTCGCCCTCAGAGACCTCTCTCTCCTGTATTAACTCTATGTCTCTCGCCCTCAGAGACCTCTCTCTCCTGTATTAACCCATTCTGACCGGGCAATCAATGCTTTAGCTATTGAAAAATAGCAGATCTACAAGCTCATATCGCGCCACCGAGTGGCGCGATACGAGCTTGTAGGTCTGCTATTTTTTGAAAAATCTAAGAACGACTGACATTCTTTTAATCTGATCTCAGGTCAGAATGGGTTTAATGAGACCAGTGTGTGTCCAGTGGAAACCTCGTATGAATCTGATCTCAGGTCAGAATGGGTTAACTGTATGTCTCTCGCCCTCAGACCTCTCTCTCCTGTATTAACTGTATGTCTCTCGCCCTCAGAGATCTCTCTCTCCTGTATTAACTCTGTCTCTCGCCCTCAGAGACCTCTCTCTCCTGTATTAACCCTATGTCTCTCGCCCTCAGAGATCTCTCTCTCTCTCCTGTATTAACTCTATGTCTCTCGCCCTCAGACCTCTCTCTCCTGTATTAACCCTATGTCTCTCGCCCACAGAGACCTCTCTCTCCTGTATTAACTGTATGTCTCTCGCCCTCAGAGACCTCTCTCTCCTGTATTAACTCTATGTCTCTCGCCCTCAGAGACCTCTCTCTCCTGTATTAACCCATTCTGACCGGGCAATCAATGCTTTAGCTATTGAAAAATAGCAGATCTACAAGCTCATATCGCGCCACCGAGTGGCGCGATACGAGCTTGTAGGTCTGCTATTTTTTGAAAAATCGAAGAACGACTGACATTCTTTTAATCTGATCTCAGGTCAGAATGGGTTTAATCAGACCAGTGTGTGTCCAGTGGAAACCTCGTATGAATCTGATCTCAGGTCAGAATGGGTTAACTGTATGTCTCTCGCCCTCAGACCGCTCTCTCCTGTATTAACCCTATGTCTCTCGCCCACAGAGACCTCTCTCTCCTGTATTAACCCTATGTCTCTCGCCCACAAAGACCTCTCTCTCCTGTATTAACTGAATGTCTCTCGCCCTCAGAGATCTCTCTCTCTCTCCTGTATTAACTCTATGTCTCTCGCCCTCAGACCTCTCTCTCCTGTATTAACCCTATGTCTCTCGCCCACAGAGACCTCTCTCTCCTGTATTAACTGTATGTCTCTCGCCCTCAGAGACCTCTCTCTCCTGTATTAACCCATTCTGACCGGGCAATCAATGCTTTAGCTATTGAAAAATAGCAGACCTACAAGCTCATATCGCGCCACCGAGTGGCGCGATACGAGCTTGTAGGTCTGCTATTTTTTGAAAAATCGAAGAACGACTGACATTCTTTTAATCTGATCTCAGGTCAGAATGGGTTTAATCAGACCAGTGTGTGTCCAGTGGAAACCTCGTATGAATCTGATCTCAGGTCAGAATGGGTTAACTGTATGTCTCTCGCCCTCAGACCGCTCTCTCCTGTATTAACCCTATGTCTCTCGCCCACAGAGACCTCTCTCTCCTGTATTAACCCTATGTCTCTCGCCCACAAAGACCTCTCTCTCCTGTATTAACTGAATGTCTCTCGCCCTCAGAGATCTCTCTCTCTCTCCTGTATTAACTCTATGTCTCTCGCCCTCAGACCTCTCTCTCCTGTATTAACCCTATGTCTCTCGCCCACAGAGACCTCTCTCTCCTGTATTAACTGTATGTCTCTCGCCCTCAGAGACCTCTCTCTCCTGTATTAACCCATTCTGACCGGGCAATCAATGCTTTAGCTATTGAAAAATAGCAGATCTACAAGCTCATATCGCGCCACCGAGTGGCGCGATACGAGCTTGTAGGTCTGCTATTTTTTGAAAAATCGAAGAACGACTGACATTCTTTTAATCTGATCTCAGGTCAGAATGGGTTTAATCAGACCAGTGTGTGTCCAGTGGAAACCTCGTATGAATCTGATCTCAGGTCAGAATGGGTTAACTGTATGTCTCTCGCCCTCAGACCTCTCTCTCCTGTATTAACTGTATGTCTCTCGCCCTCAGAGATCTCTCTCTCCTGTATTAACTCTGTCTCTCGCCCTCAGAGACCTCTCTCTCCTGTATTAACCCTATGTCTCTCGCCCTCAGACCTCTCTCTCCTGTATTAACCCTATGTCTCTCGCCCACAGAGACCTCTCTCTCCTGTATTAACTCTATGTCTCTCGCCCTCAGACCTCTCTCTCCTGTATTAACCCTATGTCTCTCGCCCACAGAGACCTCTCTCTCCTGTATTAACTGTATGTCTCTCGCCCTCAGAGACCTCTCTCTCCTGTATTAACCCATTCTGACCGGGCAATCAATGCTTTAGCTATTGAAAAATAGCAGATCTACAAGCTCATATCGCGCCACCGAGTGGCGCGATACGAGCTTGTAGGTCTGCTATTTTTTGAAAAATCGAAGAACGACTGACATTCTTTTAATCTGATCTCAGGTCAGAATGGGTTTAATCAGACCAGTGTGTGTCCAGTGGAAACCTCGTATGAATCTGATCTCAGGTCAGAATGGGTTAACTGTATGTCTCTCGCCCTCAGACCGCTCTCTCCTGTATTAACCCTATGTCTCTCGCCCACAGAGACCTCTCTCTCCTGTATTAACCCTATGTCTCTCGCCCACAGAGACCTCTCTCTCCTGTATTAACCCTATGTCTCTCGCCCACAAAGACCTCTCTCTCCTGTATTAACTGAATGTCTCTCGCCCTCAGAGATCTCTCTCTCTCTCTCCTGTATTAACTCTATGTCTCTCGCCCTCAGACCTCTCTCTCCTGTATTAACCCTATGTCTCTCGCCCACAGAGACCTCTCTCTCCTGTATTAACTGTATGTCTCTCGCCCTCAGAGACCTCTCTCTCCTGTATTAACCCATTCTGACCGGGCAATCAATGCTTTAGCTATTGAAAAATAGCAGATCTACAAGCTCATATCGCGCCACCGAGTGGCGCGATACGAGCTTGTAGGTCTGCTATTTTTTGAAAAATCGAAGAACGACTGACATTCTTTTAATCTGATCTCAGGTCAGAATGGGTTTAATCAGACCAGTGTGTGTCCAGTGGAAACCTCGTATGAATCTGATCTCAGGTCAGAATGGGTTAACTGTATGTCTCTCGCCCTCAGACCTCTCTCTCCTGTATTAACTGTATGTCTCTCGCCCTCAGAGATCTCTCTCTCCTGTATTAACTCTGTCTCTCGCCCTCAGAGACCTCTCTCTCCTGTATTAACCCTATGTCTCTCGCCCTCAGACCTCTCTCTCCTGTATTAACCCTATGTCTCTCGCCCACAGAGACCTCTCTCTCCTGTATTAACTCTATGTCTCTCGCCCTCAGAGACCTCTCTCTCCTGTATTAACTGTATGTCTCTCGCCCTCAGAGACCTCTCTCTTGTATTAACTGTATGTCTCTCGCCCTCAAGACCTCTCTATCTCTCCTGTATTAACTGTATGTCTCTTGCCCTCAGAGACCTCTCTCTCCTGTATCAACTGTATGTCTCTCGCCCTTAGAGACCTCTCTCTCCTGTATTAACCCATTCTGACCGGGCACCCATTTTGGTGTTGGCATCATGTTATACTTTAGCTATTGAAAAATAGCAGATCTACAAGCTCATATCGCGCCACCGAGTGGCGCGATACGAGCTTGTAGGTCTGCTATTTTTTGAAAAATCGAAGAACGACTGACATTTTTTAATCTGATCTCAGGTCAGAATGGGTTTAATCAGACCAGTGTGTGTCCAGTGGAAACCTCGTATGAATCTGATCTCAGGTCAGAATGGGTTAACTGTATGTCTCTCGCCCTCAGACCGCTCTCTCCTGTATTAACCCTATGTCTCTCGCCCACAGAGACCTCTCTCTCCTGTATTAACCCTATGTCTCTCGCCCACAAAGACCTCTCTCTCCTGTATTAACTGAATGTCTCTCGCCCTCAGAGATCTCTCTCTCTCTCCTGTATTAACTCTATGTCTCTCGCCCTCAGACCTCTCTCTCCTGTATTAACCCTATGTCTCTCGCCCTCAGAGACCTCTCTCTCCTGTATTAACCCATTCTGACCGGGCACCCATTTTGGTGTTGGCATCATGTTATGCTTTAGCTATTGAAAAATAGCAGATCTACAAGCTCATATCGCGCCACCGAGTGGCGCGATACGAGCTTGTAGGTCTGCTATTTTTTGAAAAATCGAAGAACGACTGACATTCTTTTAATCTGATCTCAGGTCAGAATGGGTTTAATCAGACCAGTGTGTGTCCAGTGGAAACCTCGTATGAATCTGATCTCAGGTCAGAATGGGTTAACTGTATGTCTCTCGCCCTCAGACCTCTCTCTCCTGTATTAACTGTATGTCTCTCGCCCTCAGAGATCTCTCTCTCCTGTATTAACTCTGTCTCTCGCCCTCAGAGACCTCTCTCTCCTGTATTAACCCTATGTCTCTCGCCCTCAGACCTCTCTCTCCTGTATTAACCCTATGTCTCTCGCCCACAGAGACCTCTCTCTCCTGTATTAACTCTATGTCTCTCGCCCTCAGACCTCTCTCTCCTGTATTAACCCTATGTCTCTCGCCCACAGAGACCTCTCTCTCCTGTATTAACTGTATGTCTCTCGCCCTCAGAGACCTCTCTCTCCTGTATTAACCCATTCTGACCGGGCAATCAATGCTTTAGCTATTGAAAAATAGCAGATCTACAAGCTCATATCGCGCCACCGAGTGGCGCGATACGAGCTTGTAGGTCTGCTATTTTTTGAAAAATCGAAGAACGACTGACATTCTTTTAATCTGATCTCAGGTCAGAATGGGTTTAATCAGACCAGTGTGTGTCCAGTGGAAACCTCGTATGAATCTGATCTCAGGTCAGAATGGGTTAACTGTATGTCTCTCGCCCTCAGACCGCTCTCTCCTGTATTAACCCTATGTCTCTCGCCCACAGAGACCTCTCTCTCCTGTATTAACCCTATGTCTCTCGCCCACAGAGACCTCTCTCTCCTGTATTAACCCTATGTCTCTCGCCCACAAAGACCTCTCTCTCCTGTATTAACTGAATGTCTCTCGCCCTCAGAGATCTCTCTCTCTCTCTCCTGTATTAACTCTATGTCTCTCGCCCTCAGACCTCTCTCTCCTGTATTAACCCTATGTCTCTCGCCCACAGAGACCTCTCTCTCCTGTATTAACTGTATGTCTCTCGCCCTCAGAGACCTCTCTCTCCTGTATTAACCCATTCTGACCGGGCAATCAATGCTTTAGCTATTGAAAAATAGCAGATCTACAAGCTCATATCGCGCCACCGAGTGGCGCGATACGAGCTTGTAGGTCTGCTATTTTTTGAAAAATCGAAGAACGACTGACATTCTTTTAATCTGATCTCAGGTCAGAATGGGTTTAATCAGACCAGTGTGTGTCCAGTGGAAACCTCGTATGAATCTGATCTCAGGTCAGAATGGGTTAACTGTATGTCTCTCGCCCTCAGACCGCTCTCTCCTGTATTAACCCTATGTCTCTCGCCCACAGAGACCTCTCTCTCCTGTATTAACCCTATGTCTCTCGCCCACAGAGACCTCTCTCTCCTGTATTAACCCTATGTCTCTCGCCCACAAAGACCTCTCTCTCCTGTATTAACTGAATGTCTCTCGCCCTCAGAGATCTCTCTCTCTCTCTCCTGTATTAACTCTATGTCTCTCGCCCTCAGACCTCTCTCTCCTGTATTAACCCTATGTCTCTCGCCCACAGAGACCTCTCTCTCCTGTATTAACTGTATGTCTCTCGCCCTCAGAGACCTCTCTCTCCTGTATTAACCCATTCTGACCGGGCAATCAATGCTTTAGCTATTGAAAAATAGCAGATCTACAAGCTCATATCGCGCCACCGAGTGGCGCGATACGAGCTTGTAGGTCTGCTATTTTTTGAAAAATCGAAGAACGACTGACATTCTTTTAATCTGATCTCAGGTCAGAATGGGTTTAATCAGACCAGTGTGTGTCCAGTGGAAACCTCGTATGAATCTGATCTCAGGTCAGAATGGGTTAACTGTATGTCTCTCGCCCTCAGACCTCTCTCTCCTGTATTAACTGTATGTCTCTCGCCCTCAGAGATCTCTCTCTCCTGTATTAACTCTGTCTCTCGCCCTCAGAGACCTCTCTCTCCTGTATTAACCCTATGTCTCTCGCCCTCAGACCTCTCTCTCCTGTATTAACCCTATGTCTCTCGCCCACAGAGACCTCTCTCTCCTGTATTAACTCTATGTCTCTCGCCCTCAGAGACCTCTCTCTCCTGTATTAACTGTATGTCTCTCGCCCTCAGAGACCTCTCTCTTGTATTAACTGTATGTCTCTCGCCCTCAAGACCTCTCTATCTCTCCTGTATCAACTGTATGTCTCTCGCCCTTAGAGACCTCTCTCTCCTGTATTAACCCATTCTGACCGGGCACCCATTTTGGTGTTGGCATCATGTTATACTTTAGCTATTGAAAAATAGCAGATCTACAAGCTCATATCGCGCCACCGAGTGGCGCGATACGAGCTTGTAGGTCTGCTATTTTTTGAAAAATCGAAGAACGACTGACATTTTTTAATCTGATCTCAGGTCAGAATGGGTTTAATCAGACCAGTGTGTGTCCAGTGGAAACCTCGTATGAATCTGATCTCAGGTCAGAATGGGTTAACTGTATGTCTCTCGCCCTCAGACCGCTCTCTCCTGTATTAACCCTATGTCTCTCGCCCACAGAGACCTCTCTCTCCTGTATTAACCCTATGTCTCTCGCCCACAAAGACCTCTCTCTCCTGTATTAACTGAATGTCTCTCGCCCTCAGAGATCTCTCTCTCTCTCCTGTATTAACTCTATGTCTCTCGCCCTCAGACCTCTCTCTCCTGTATTAACCCTATGTCTCTCGCCCTCAGAGACCTCTCTCTCCTGTATTAACCCATTCTGACCGGGCACCCATTTTGGTGTTGGCATCATGTTATGCTTTAGCTATTGAAAAATAGCAGATCTACAAGCTCATATCGCGCCACCGAGTGGCGCGATACGAGCTTGTAGGTCTGCTATTTTTTGAAAAATCGAAGAACGACTGACATTTTTTTAATCTGATCTCAGGTCAGAATGGGTTTAATCAGACCAGTGTGTACCCAGGGGGCAAAGGGGGTTGACCTGCATTTGCCATGACCTCAAAGGTTGTCCACCAGAAATAGTATCTATGACCCCGTAGGATCACAACCTATATGGACAACCCGGTCAATTCTTTGCTGGAAGTCCAATATGGCCGCCGCAATATTGGCCCCTATTAGTTATAATGGGGGGTGAATAGGGCAGAATTTTAAACCAAAACCAAAATCCACGAAACTTCTCAGGTTGATCAATGATATAAATATGAACATTTTTTGTATTGAAAGTTTCCATGAATTTCAATATGGCCGCCACAATATGGCCGCCACAATATTGGCACCCAGAAAATAGGTTTGGCTCTAACTTCTGAACCAGATGAGCTAGAAACGCAAACTCTGTGTCTATTTCATGTTTTCTGACCATGAGAGACTCAATGGAATACCCATTTTCATTATTGGGTGTGTCTGGACCCTTATTGTGCATATTTACAAGATGGTGGCTACCCGAAATAGTGCTTTACCATGATTTCTACCATGATTGTTGACTGTTTTAGCAAACACAAGCAATATTAATCCATTGGCTAAGATTTATGACACAGAAGGGACATATATATTTGACCTTGCATATTGTCATTTCCCCTCAGATCCTATGTAGAGTTGTAGGAATGATTTCAGATAAAATCAGAGACCAAAACAATGTATCTTAGAGATTACTTTACTATGGGACTGATACTATGGGATTGAATGGGACTGAATGGGAGTGACAGTCCCATAGTAACAGTACCTCCCATTCACTCCCTCACTCCCATTCAGTCCCATTCAGTCCCATTCACTCTGAATGGGAGTGAATGGGAGTGACAGTCCCATAGTAACAGTACCTACCATTCACTCCCTTTCACTCTGAATGGGAGTGAATGGGAGTGACAGTCCCATAGTAACAGTACCTCCCATTCACTCCGATTCAGTCCCATTCACTCCCCCATTCACTCCCATTCACTTTTATTCACTCCCATTCAGTCACATAATAACAGTACACCCCATTCACTCCCATTCAGTCCCATTCACTCCCATCGTGTCAGTCCCATAGTAACAGTACCTCCCATTCAGTTACATTCCCTCCCATTCACTCCCATAGTATCAGTCTCATAGTAACAATACCTGCCATTCACTCCCATGCACTCCCATAGTATCAGTCCCATAGTAACAGTACCTCCCTTTCACTCCCATTCAGTCCCATAGTATCAGTAACTCCCATTCACTCCCATAGTATCAGTCATATATTAACAGTACCTCCCTTTCACTCCCATTCAGTCCCATAGTATCAGTCCCATACAGTACCTCCCATTCACTCCCATTCAGTCCCATGCACTCCCATAGTATCAGTCCCATAACTAAAAAACGTTGCATGGATGCACCTGGGACGTATCCTCAGTGATGTATCCTGAGGTCAACGGGGTTCCGGGTCTCTCAACATCATACCCCTCACTCAGGCGACCCAGCCGGGGTTGATCAAGTCCCGACTTACGTCCCAGTAGCTATACCCTCAATCAGTCCCACTAGGGAAAAACCAGCGGCACACAATCCGTTGGAACTACTCCAGAACTACTCTGCCAGGGCTGGGAGGTACACTTCTGGCACATGGAGGGACTAGGCTCTGTGGGTTGTCTCCTGGTCGGGCCCCTCCTATGTCTCACCAGGTCCACTCCTGCTCTCACCAGGAGTAGAGCGAGGACCTGTGCGTTGCATCAGAGTCCCAGCACCAGACAGTTTATTCAGGAGTGGTGGGCATTGGGCAATGGTTCCGCAGGGTCATGGTGCTGCGGTTCCGCTTGCTGCTTGCATGGCCCTCCCAAAGGCCTCACAGAGGGTTGTTGGACTTCATCCTCACAGAGGACACAGGCTGGGGCGCTAACCCACACTGCTCACCCGGGTGCCTTCTACATTCCGGCTGTCACCCGTCTCTCCGGTGTCACCAGACTATACCTGGTTGTCACATACTGTAGTCTATTCCTATGAGTCACTATATAAATAGAAGAACTATAACTAAAAAACATCGCATGGATGCACCTGGGACGTATCCTCAGTGATGTATCCTGAGGTCAACGGTGTTTCGGATCTCTCAACATCATACCCATCACTTAGGCGACCCAGCCGGGAGTGATCAAGTCCCGACTTACGTCCCAGTAGCTACCCTCAATCAGTCCCACTAGGGAAAAACCAGGGGCACACAATCTGTTGGAACTACTCCAGAACTACTCTGCCAAGGCTGGGAGGTACACTTCTGGCACATGGAGGGACTAGGCTCTGTGGGTTGTCTCCTGGCCGGGTACTGTTACCCATAGTAACAGTACCTCCCTTTCACTCCCATTCACTCCCATAGTATCAGTCCCATAGTAACAGTACCTCCCATGCACTCCCATAGTATCAGTCCCATAGTAACAGTAGCTCCCTTTCACTCCCACTCAGTCCCATTCACTCCCATTCTATCAGTCCCATAGTAACAGTACCTCCCATTCAGTCCCATTCACTCCCATTTTGAAAGGTGTGTTAAAATGGCCTAAGTCACATTTTATTATGACTTAGGCCTAAGTCTCCCTCTTGACATAGGCCATTGTTTTAATAGGGTGTAACAGGAAGGCCTTTTACATTAGGGCTCGGGTGATTTTACCAGAGGTGGCCAGCATCACCAGGTGGTGATTTAGGCCAAAAAAGCAATTTGGCAAAAAATGACTTAGGCAATTAGTTTAATAAGGTGACGATATTCAAAACAGTCAACAATCATGGTAGAAATCATGGTAAAGCACTATTTCGGGTAGCCACCATCTTGTAAATATGCACAATAAGGGTCCAGACACACCCAATAATGAAAATGGGTATTCCATTGAGTCTCTCATGGTCAGAAAACATGAAATAGACACTGATTTTGCGTTTCTAGCTCATCTGGTTCAGAAGTTAGAGCCAAACCTATTTTCTGGGTGCTAATATTGTGGCGGCCATATTGTGGCGGCCATATTGAATTTCATGGAAACCTTCAATACAAAATATGTTCATATTTATATCATTGATCAACCTGATAAGTTTCGTGGATTTTGGTTTTGGTTTAAAATTTTGCCCTATTCACCCCCCATTATAACTAATAGGGGCCAATATTGCGGCGGCCATATTGGACTTCCAGCAAAGAATTGACCGGGTTGTCCATATAGGTTGTGATCCTACGGGGTCATAGATACTATTTCTGGTGGACAACCTTTGAGGTCATGGCAAATGCAGGTTTCCTAAAAAAAGGGTGGTTTGCCCCCTGGGTAGTGTGTCCAGTGGAAACCTCGTATGAATCTGATCTCAGGTCAGAAAGGGTTAACTGCATGTCTCTCGCCCTCAGACCTCTCTCTCCTGTATTAACCCTATGTCTCTCGCCCACAGAGACCTCTCTCTCCTGTATTAACCCTATGTCTCTCGCCCACAGAGACCTCTCTCTCCTGTATTAACTGAATGTCTCTCGCCCTCAGAGATCTCTCTCTCTCTCCTGTATTAACTCTATGTCTCTCGCCCTCAGAGACCTCTCTCTCCTGTATTAACCCTATGTCTCTCGCCCTCAGACCTCTCTCTCCTGTATTAACCCTATGTCTCTCGCCCACAGATACCTCTCTCTCCTGTATTAACTGTATGTCTCTCGCCCTCAGAGACCTCTCTCTCCTGTATTAACTGTATGTCGCTCGCCCACAGAGACCTCTCTCTCCTGTATTAACTGTATGTCGCTCGCCCTCAAGACCTCTCTCTCTCTCCTGTATTAACTGTATGTCTCTCGCCCTCAGAGGCCTCTCTCTCCTGTATCAACTGTATGTCTCTCGCCCTCAGAGACCTCTCTCTCCTGTATTAACCCTATGTCTCTCGCCCACAGAGACCTCTCTCTCCTGTATTAACTGTATGTCTCTCGCCCTCAGAGATCTCTCTCTCTCTCCTGTATTAACTCTATGTCTCTCGCCCTCAGAGACCTCTCTCCTGTATTAACCCTATGTCTCTCGCCCTCAGACCTCTCTCTCCTTTATTAACCCTATGTCTCTCGCCCTCAGAGACCTCTCTCTCCTTTATTAACTGTATGTCTCTCGCCCTCAGAGACCTCTCTCTCTTGTATTAACTGTATGTCTCTCGCCCTCAGAGACCTCTCTCTCTTGTATTAACTGTATGTCTCTCGCCCTCAAGACCTCTCTCTCTCTCCTGTATTAACTGTATATGTCTCTCGCCCTCAGAGACCTCTCTCTCCTGTATCAACTGTATGTCTCTCGCCCTCAGAGACCTCTCTCTCCTGTATTAACCCATTCTGACCGGGCACCCATTTTGGTGTTGGCATGATGTTATGCTTTAGCTATTGAAAAATAGCAGATCTACAAGATCATATCGCGCCACCGAGTGGCGCGATACGAGCTTGTAGGTCTGCTATTTTTTGAAAAATCGAAGAACGACTGACATTCTAACATTGGGTTTAATCAGACCAGTGTGTGTCCAGTGGAAACCTCGTATGAATCTGATCTCAGGTCAGAATGGGTTAACTGTATGTCTCTCGCCCTCAGACCGCTCTCTCCTGTATTAACCCTATGTCTCTCGCCCACAGAGACCTCTCTCTCCTGTATTAACCCTATGTCTCTCGCCCACAAAGACCTCTCTCTCCTGTATTAACTGAATGTCTCTCGCCCTCAGAGATCTCTCTCTCTCTCCTGTATTAACTCTATGTCTCTCGCCCTCAGACCTCTCTCTCCTGTATTAACCCTATGTCTCTCGCCCACAGAGACCTCTCTCTCCTGTATTAACTGTATGTCTCTCGCCCTCAGAGACCTCTCTCTCCTGTATTAACCCATTCTGACCGGGCAATCAATGCTTTAGCTATTGAAAAATAGCAGATCTACAAGCTCATATCGCGCCACCGAGTGGCGCGATACGAGCTTGTAGGTCTGCTATTTTTTGAAAAATCGAAGAACGACTGACATTCTTTTAATCTGATCTCAGGTCAGAATGGGTTTAATCAGACCAGTGTGTGTCCAGTGGAAACCTCGTATGAATCTGATCTCAGGTCAGAATGGGTTAACTGTATGTCTCTCGCCCTCAGACCTCTCTCTCCTGTATTAACTCTGTCTCTCGCCCTCAGAGACCTCTCTCTCCTGTATTAACCCTATGTCTCTCGCCCTCAGACCTCTCTCTCCTGTATTAACCCTATGTCTCTCGCCCACAGAGACCTCTCTCTCCTGTATTAACTCTATGTCTCTCGCCCTCAGAGACCTCTCTCTCCTGTATTAACTGTATGTCTCTCGCCCTCAGAGACCTCTCTCTTGTATTAACTGTATGTCTCTCGCCCTCAAGACCTCTCTATCTCTCCTGTATTAACTGTATGTCTCTCGCCCTCAGAGACCTCTCTCTCCTGTATCAACTGTATGTCTCTCGCCCTCAGAGACCTCTCTCTCCTGTATTAACCCATTCTGACCGGACACCCATTTTGGTGTTGGCATCATGTTATGCTTTAGCTATTGAAAAATAGCAGATCTACAAGCTCATATCGCGTGGCGCGATACGAGCTTGTAGGTCTGCTATTTTTTGAAAAATCGAAGAACGACTGACATTTTTTTAATCTGATCTCAGGTCAGAATGGGTTTAATCAGACCAGTGTGTGTCCAGTGGAAACCTCGTATGAATCTGATCTCAGGTCAGAATGGGTTAACTGTATGTCTCTCGCCCTCAGACCTCTCTCTCCTGTATTAACCCTATGTCTCTCGCCCACAGAGACCTCTCTCTCCTGTATTAACCCTATGTCTCTCGCCCACAGAGACCTCTCTCTCCTGTATTAACTGTATGTCTCTCGCCCTCAGAGATCTCTCTCTCTCTCCTGTATTAACTCTATGTCTCTCGCCCTCAGAGACCTCTCTCTCCTGTATTAACCCTATGTCTCTCGCCCTCAGACCTCTCTCTGCTGTATTAACCCTATGTCTCTCGCCCACAGAGACCTCTCTCTCCTGTATTAACTGTATGTCTCTCGCCCTCAGAGACCTCTCTCTCCTGTATTAACTCTATGTCTCTCACCCTCAGAGACCTCTCTCTCCTGTATTAAATGTATGTCTCTCGCCCTCAGAGACCTCTCTCTCCTGTATTAACCCTATGTCTCTCGCCCTCAGACCTCTCTCTCCTGTATTAACCCTATGTCTCTCGCCCACAGAGACCTCTCTCTCCTGTATTAACTGTATGTCTCTCGCCCTCAGAGACCTCTCTCTCCTGTATTAACTCTATTTCTCTCGCCCTCAGAGACATCTCTCTCCTGTATTAACTGTATGTCTCTCGCCCTCAGAAACCTCTCTATCTTGTATTAACTGTATGTCTCTCGCCCTCAAGACCTCTCTCTCTCTCCTGTATTAACTGTATGTCTCTCGCCCTCAGAGACCTCTCTCTCCTGTATCAACTGTATGTCTCTCGCCCTCAGAGACCTCTCTCTCCTGTATTAACCCATTCTGACCGGGCACCCATTTTGGTGTTGGCATCATGTTATGCTTTAGCTATTGAAAAATAGCAGATCTACAAGCTCATATCGCGCCACCGAGTGGCGCGATACGAGCTTGTAGGTCTGCTATTTTTTGAAAAATCGAAGAACGACTGACATTTTTTTAATCTGATCTCAGGTCAGAATGGGTTTAATCAGACCAGTGTGTGTCCAGTGGAAACCTCGTATGAATCTGATCTCAGGTCAGAATGGGTTAACTGTATGTCTCTCGCCCTCAGACCTCTCTCTCCTGTATTAACCCTATGTCTCTCGCCCTCAGACCTCTCTCTCCAGTATTAACCCTATGTCTCTCGCCCACAGAGACCTCTCTCTCCTGTATTAACTGTATGTCTCTCGCCCTCAGAGACCTCTCTCTCCTGTATTAACTCTATGTCTCTCGCCCTCAGAGACCTCTCTCTCCTGTATTAACTGTATGTCTCTCGCCCTCAGAGACCTCTCTCTCTTGTATTAACTGTATGTCTCTCGCCCTCAAGACCTCTCTCTCTCTCCTGTATTAACTGTATGTCTCTCGCCCTCAGAGACCTCTCTCTCCTGTATAAACTGTATGTCTCTCGCCCTCAGAGACCTCTCTCTCCTGTATTAACCCATTCTGACCGGGCACCCATTTTGGTGTTGGCATCATGTTATGCTTTAGCTAAAATCGAAGAACGACTGACTGTTTAAATCTGATCTCAGGTCAGAATGGGTTTAATCAGACCAGTGTGTGTCCAGTGGAAACCTCGTATGAATCTGATCTCAGGTCAGAATGGGTTAACTGTATGTCTCTCGCCCTCAGACCTCTCTCTCCTGTATTAACCCTATGTCTCTCGCCCACAGAGACCTCTCTCTCCTGTATTAACCCTATGTCTCTCGCCCACAGAGACCTCTCTCCTGTATTAACTCTATGTCTCTCGCCCTCAGAGACCTCTCTCTCCTGTATTAACCCTATGTCTCTCGCCCTCAGACCTCTCTCTCCTGTATTAACCATATGTCTCTCGCCCACAGAGACCTCTCTCTCCTGTATTAACTGTATGTCTCTCGCCCTCAGAGACCTCTCTCTCCTGTATTAACTCTATGTCTCTCGCCCTAAGAGACATCTCTCTCCTGTATTAACTCTATGTCTCTCGCCCTCAGAGACCTCTCTCTCTCCTGTATTAACTGTATGTCTCTCGCCCTCAGAGACCTCTCTCTCTTGTATTAACTGTATGTCTCTCACCCTCAGAGACATCTCTCTCCAGTATTAACCCTATGTCTCTCGCCCACAGAGACCTCTCTCTCCTGTATTAACTGTATGTCTCTCGCCCTCAGAGACCTCTCTCTCCTGTATTAACTCTATGTCTCTCGCCCTCAGAGACATCTCTCTCCTGTATTAACTCTATGTCTCTCTCCCTCAGAGACCTCTCTCTCTCCTGTATTAACTGTATGTCTCTCGCCCTCAGAGACCTCTCTCTCTTGTATTAACTGTATGTCTCTCACCCTCAGAGACATCTCTCTCCTGTATTAACCCTATGTCTCTCGCCCACAGAGACCTCTCTCTCCTGTATTAACTCTATGTCTCTCGCCCTCAGAGACATCTCTCTCCTGTATTAACTGTATGTCTCTCGCCCTCAGAAACCTCTCTATCTTGTATTAACTGTATGTCTCTCGCCCTCAAGACCTCTCTCTCTCTCCTGTATTAACTGTATGTCTCTCGCCCTCAGAGACCTCTCTCCTGTATCAACTGTATGTCTCTCGCCCTCAGAGACCTCTCTCTCCTGTATTAACTGTATGTCTCTCGCCCTCAGACCTCTCTCTCCTGTATTAACCCTATGTCTCTCGCCCTCAGACCTCTCTCTCCAGTATTAACCCTATGTCTCTCGCCCACAGAGACCTCTCTCTCCTGTATTAACTGTATGTCTCTCGCCCTCAGAGACCTCTCTCTCCTGTATTAACTCTATGTCTCTCGCCCTCAGAGACCTCTCTCTCCTGTATTAACTGTATGTCTCTCGCCCTCAGAGACCTCTCTCTCTTGTATTAACTGTATGTCTCTCGCCCTCAAGACCTCTCTCTCTCTACTGTATTAACTGTATGTCTCTCGCCCTCAGAGACCTCTCTCTCCTGTATCAACTGTATGTCTCTCGCCCTCAGAGACCTCTCTCTCCTGTATTAACCCATTCTGACCGGGCACCCATTTTGGTGTTGGCATCATGTTATGCTTTAGCTAAAATCGAAGAACGACTGACTTTTTAAATCTGATCTCAGGTCAGAATGGGTTTAATCAGATCAGTGTGTGTCCAGTGGAAACCTCGTATGAATCTGATCTCAGGTCAGAATGGGTTAACTGTATGTCTCTCGCCCTCAGACCTCTCTCTCCTGTATTAACCCTATGTCTCTCGCCCACAGAGACCTCTCTCTCCTGTATTAACCCTATGTCTCTCGCCCACAGAGACCTCTCTCCTGTATTAACTCTATGTCTCTCGCCCTCAGAGACCTCTCTCTCCTGTATTAACCCTATGTCTCTCGCCCTCAGACCTCTCTCTCCTGTATTAACCATATGTCTCTCGCCCACAGAGACCTCTCTCTCCTGTATTAACTGTATGTCTCTCGCCCTCAGAGACCTCTCTCTCCTGTATTAACTCTATGTCTCTCGCCCTCAGAGACCTCTCTCTCTCCTGTATTAACTGTATGTCTCTCGCCCTCAGAGACCTCTCTCTCTTGTATTAACTGTATGTCTCTCACCCTCAGAGACATCTCTCTCCTGTATTAACCCTATGTCTCTCGCCCACAGAGACCTCTCTCTCCTGTATTAACTGTATGTCTCTCGCCCTCAGAGACCTCTCTCTCCTGTATTAACTCTATGTCTCTCGCCCTCAGAGACCTCTCTCTCTTGTATTAACTGTATGTCTCTCGCCCTCAGAGACCTCTCTCTCCTGTATCAACTGTATGTCTCTCGCCCTCAGAGACCTCTCTCTCTTGTATTAACTGTATGTCTCTCGCCCTCAAGACCTCTCTCTCTCTCCTGTATTAACTGTATGTCTCTCGCCCTCAGAGACCTCTCTCTCCTGTATCAACTCTATGTCTCTCGCCCTCAGAGACCTCTCTCTCCTGTATTAACAATATGTCTCTCGCCCTCAGAGACCTCTCTCTCCTGTATTAACTCTATGTCTCTCGCCCTCAGAGACCTCTCTCTCTCCTGTATTAACTGTATGCCTCTCACCCTCAGAGACCTCTCTCTCCTGTATTAACTGTATGTCTCTCGCCCTCAGAGATCTCTCTCCTGTATTAACTCTATGTCTCTCGCCCTCAGAGACCTCTCTCTCCTGTATTAACCCTATATCTCTCGCCCTCAGACCTCTCTCTCCTGTATTAACCCTATGTCTCTCGCCCTCAGAGATCTCTCTCTCTCTCCTGTATTAACTCTATGACTCTCGCTCTCAGAGACCTCTCTCTCCTGTATTAACCCTATGTCTCTCGCCCTCAGAGACCTCTCTCTCTCTCCTGCATTAACCCTATGTCTCTCGCCCTCAGAGACCTCTCTCTCCTGTATTAACTATATGTCTCTCGCCCTCAGAGACCTCTCTCTCCTGTATTAACTGTATGTCTCTCGCCCTCAGAGACCTCTCTCCTGTATTAACCCTATGTCTCTCGCCCTCAGAGACCTCTCTCTCTCTCCTGTATTAACTGTATGTCTCTCGCCCTCAGAGACCTCTCTCTCCTGTATTAACCCTATGTCTCTCGCCCTCAGAGATCTCTCTCTCTCTCCTGTATTAACTATGTCTCTCGCCCTCAGAGTCCTCTCTCTCCTGTACTAACTGTATGTCTCTCGCCCTCAGAGACCTCTCTCTCTCTCCTGTATTAACTGTATGTCTCTCGCCCTCAGAGACCTCTCTCTCCTGTATTAACCCTATGTCTCTCGCCCTCAGAGTCCTCTCTCTCCTGTACTAACTGTATGTCTCTCGCCCTCAGAGACCTCTCTCTCTCTCCTGTATTAACTGTATGTCTCTCGCCCTCAGAGACCTCTCTCTCCTGTATTAACCCTATGTCTCTCGCCCTCAGAGACCTCTCTCTCCTGTATTAACCCTATGTCTCTCGCACTCAGAGACCTCTCTCTCTCTCCTGTATTAACTCTGTCTCTCGCCCTCAGAGACATCTCTCTCCTGTATTAACTGTATGTCTCTCGCCCTCAGAGTCCTCTCTCTCCTGTACTAACTGTATGTCTCTCGCCCTCAGAGACCTCTCTCTCCTGTATTAACCCTATGTCTCTCGCCCTCAAATACCTCTCTCTCCTGTATTAACTGTATGTCTCTCGCCCTCACTGGACAACGCTCCACACGTCTTAGTCTCATCTCCCTTTTCTATAACACCCTGGAAAACGCTCCACATGTCCTACTCTCTTTTCCCTTCTCTGAAACACCCTGGTCAACGCTCCACACGTCCCAGACTCTTCTCCCTTCTCTAAAACACCCTGGATAACACTCCACACATCCCAGACTCTTGTCGCTTCTCTAAATCACCCTGGATAATGCTCCACGCATCCTAGTCTCATCTTCCTTTTCTAAAACACACTAGACAACGCTCCACACGTCCTAGACTCTTTTTCCTCCTCTAAAACACCCTGGACAATGCTCCAGAGTTATACTGGAAAGAGAGAGAGGTAGAACACTCGGTAGCGCGCCTACGAGCTTGTAGATCTGCTATTTTTGAAAAATCGAAGAACGACTGACACATAAACATAGCTTTTCCAGAAAACTGTCAGGATGTAGAAGACATTTTTAGAATCTGATCTCAGGTCAAAATGGGTTGATGTGGAGCGAAAACAGACAAGACACTATCCCTGAGGGACTTCGCCGAGTCTGCTCCAATGAGAGGCTTACTTGTCGGGGGTGGAGGCGCCTGGCGACAGCGCCCGGTGGGCGGGGCTGAGCAGGTTCTGGTTGCTCTGGCTGTCCGACAGGCCGCTGCTGGTGGAGAGAGAGAGAGAATGAGAGAGAGAGTGAATAAGAGAGAGAGAGTAAAAGCGTGCGTGCGTGCGTGTGTGCGTGCCAATGCTCCACACCTCCCAGACTCTTCTACCTTCCCTAAAACACCCTGGACAACGCTCCACACGTCCTAGACTCTTTTCC
The DNA here is from genome assembly GCF_964188405.1 of Protomyctophum parallelum. Lineage (NCBI taxonomy): Eukaryota > Metazoa > Chordata > Actinopteri > Myctophiformes > Myctophidae > Protomyctophum > Protomyctophum parallelum. Next base: position 52,105,041 of record NC_139712.1, on the reverse strand, counting down.
TTCCATTATGCATTAGCTATTGAAAAATAGCAGATGTACAAGCTCATAGCGCGCCACTAAGTAAGAGAGAGAGATAGATATAGAGATAGATATATAGAGAGAGAGAGAGAGAGAGAGAGAGAGAGAGAGAGAGAGAGAGAGAGAGAGAGAGAGAGAGAGAGAGAGAGAGAGAGAGAGTGAATAAGAGAGAGAGAGAGTAAAAGCGTGCATGCGTGTGCGTGCGTGCCAATGCTCCAGACCTCCCAGACTCATCTCCCTTCTCTAAAACATCCTGGACAACGCTCCACACAACCTGCCACTGGCCTGGGGTCAGTCAGTCTGTACAGTAACACACTGAAGTCAACCTGCCACTGGCCTGGGGTCAGTCAGTCAGTACAGTAACACACTGAAGTCAACCTGCCACTGGCCTGAGGTCAATCAGTACAGTAACACACTGAAGTCAACCTGCCACTGGCCTGAGGTCAGTCAGTCAGTAAGTACAGTAACACACTGAAGTCAACCTGCCACTGGCCTGAGGTCAGTCAATCAGTACAGTAACACACTGAAGTCAACCTGCCACTGGTCTGAGATCAGTCAGTTTGTACAGTAACATACTGAAGTCAACCTGCCACTGGCCTGGGGTCAGTCAGTCAGTCAGTACAGTAACATACTGAAGTCAACCTGCCACTGGTCTGAGATCAGTCAGTCTGTACAGTAATATACTGAAGTCAACCTGCCACTGGCCTGAGGTCAGTCAGTCAGTACAGTAACATACTGAAGTCAACCTGCCACTGGCCTGAGGTCAGTCAGTCTGTACAGTAACATACTGAAGTCAACCTGCCACTGGCCTGAGGTCAGTCAGTCAGTACAGTAACATACTGAAGTCAACCTGCCACTGGCCTGAGGTCAGTCAGTCTGTACAGTAACATACTGAAGTCAACCTGCCACTGGCCTGAGGTCAGTCAGTCAGTACAGTAACATACTGAAGTCAACCTGCCACTGGTCTGGAGCATATCTGAAATACATGTCAGAGCTGAAATTGACATGGTGTAATGTTAGAGTACGCAGAAGACATGTAAATATTAAATAAATGCTTAAACATGTAGCTAGGTGTAATGTTAGAGACTGCCACTGGCCTGAGGTCAGTCAGTCAGTACAGTAACATACTGAAGTCAACCTGCCACTGGCCTGAGGTCAGTCAGTACAGTAACATACTGAAGTCAACCTGCCACTGGCCTGGGGTCAGTCAGTTTGTACAGTAATATATTGAAGTCAACCTGCCACTGGCCTGAGGTCAGTCAGTCAGTACAGTAACATACTGAAGTCAACCTGCCACTGGTCTGAGATCAGTCAGTTTGTACAGTAACATACTGAAGTCAACCTGCCACTGACCTGGGGTCAGTCAGTTTGTACAGTAACATACTGAAGTCAACCTGCCACTGGCCTGAGGTCAGTCATTCAGTACAGTAACATACTGAAGTCAACCTGCCACTGGCCTGGGGTCAGTCAGTCAGTACAGTAACATACTGAAGTCAACCTGCCACTGGTCTGAGATCAGTCAGTTTGTACAGTAACATACTGAAGTCAACCTGCCACTGGCCTGAGGTCAGTCAGTCAGTACAGTAACACACTGAAGTCAACCTGCCACTGGCCTGGGGTCAGTCAGTCAGTACAGTAACACACTGAAGTCAACCTGCCACTGGCCTGGGGTCAGTCAGTCAGTACAGTAACACATTGAAGTCAACCTGCCACTGGCCTGAGGTCAGTCAGTCAGTACAGTAACACACTGAATTCAACCTGCCACTGGCCTGAGGTCAGTCAGTCAGTACAGTAACACACTGAAGTCAACCTGCCACTGGCCTGGGGTCAGTCAGTCTGTACAGTAACACACTGAATTCAACCTGCCACTGGCCTGAGGTCAGTCAGTCAGTACAGTAACACACTGAAGTCAACCTGCCACTGGCCTGAGGTCAGTCAGTCAGTACAGTAACACACTGAAGTCAACCTGCCACTGGCCTGGGGTCAGTCAGTCTGTACAGTAACACACTGAAGTCAACCTGCCACTGGCCTGAGGTCAGTCAGTCAGTACAGTAACATACTGAAGTCAACCTGCCACTGGCCTGGGGTCAGTCTGTACAGTAACACACTGAAGTCAACCTGCCACTGGCCTGAGGTCAGTCAGTACAGTAACACACTGAAGTCAACCTGCCACTGGTCTGGAGCATGTCTGAAATACATGTCAGAGCTGAAATCGACATGGTGTAATGTTAGAGTACACAGAAGACATGTAAATATTAAATAAATGCTTACACATGTAGCTAGGTGTAATGTTAGAGTCTGCCACTGGCCTGAGGTCAGTCAGTCAGTACAGTAACATACTGAAGTCAACCTGCCACTGGCCTGAGGTCAGTCAGTCAGTACAGTAACACACTGAAGTCAACCTGCCACTGGCAGAGGGCCACTATAGTTCCACACTCACTCCAGAGGCCAATATAGTTCCACACTCACTCCAGAGGGCCACTATAGTTCCACACTCACTCCAGAGGGCCACTATAGTTCCACACTCACTCCAGAGGCCAATATAGTTCCACACTCACTCCAGAGGGCCACTATAGTTCCACACTCACTCCAGAGAGGCCACTATAGTTCCACACTCACTCCAGAGGGCCGCTATAGTTCCACACTCACTCCAGAGGGCCGCTATAGTTCCACACTCACTCCAGGGGGTCACTATAGTTCCACTCACTCCAGAGGGCCACTATAGTTCCACACTCACTCCAGAGGGCCACTATACTTCCACACTCACTCCAGAGGGCCGCTATAGTTCCACACTCACTCCAGAGGGCCACTATAGTTCCACACTCACTCCAGAGGGCCGCTATAGTTCCACACTCACTCCAGAGGGCCACTATAGTTCCACACTCACTCCAGAGGGCCAAGTTGCATATTACTTTCGTAGCAAAAATAGCCGATCTACTGGCCACTTCCGTTTCGTCTTCACAGACTGTACGCCCAAACATGCCGTCTAGGCCAGCGGATGGCGTGAGTACGGTCCTGAGACAGCCTAGCCCATGATCCCAGGATGGAGAGCAACAGAAACATGCCGGGGGGGATGATTTGTCTCATGTTTCTGTGTCAGTGGTTCTCAAACATTTCCATGTCAAGGACCCCAAAAAATATCTGTATTTAGCCTCTGACCCCCATCTGAAAATATGTTGTTCCAGGGACCCCCCTCCCGCCCGCAGAAGCAAAGAGTTGAGTTAAAAACGTTCGCTCTGAAAGATTATATATTCAAAGATTTGTGCCACATTTTCAAGACTTTTCAAAAATAGCAGACCTACAAGCTCGTCGCGCGGCACAGATCTGCTATTTTTCAATAGCTAAACACCAAATGGGGTTCCCGTCCAGAATGTGCTAACATCCACAAACGTATTTATTCATAAAGGCATGGATATTTACATGTCTGCTTTTAAAACAGAGAACACAGAAAGCTAAACACTCAAAAACTAAGTACTAAGTACATTTACTTAAGTACAGTTTTGAGATATTTGAGATATCTACAGTAACTCCACTATATTTATCTGACAGCTTTAGCTACTATAGTTACTTTGTAGATTGTATTATTATTATTATTACAATTATTATTACAACATTAACCACTTCAGCCCTATATACATTTCAGCCTATTGAAAATAGCCGATCTACAAGCTCACAATGCGTCGTGATGCGACGCATTGCGAGCTTGTAGATCGTCTATTTTCAATTTATTGTTTTATACATTATTTTGTAAACTTTAAATGGGACATTCTGCATAATGAGTACGTTCATTTTTCCATTCCTATAAGACAATAATTCTGCTGCTCTGACTAAACTCAGTCTAATCTTTAACAGCTAGGTGTGACTCCTCTGTGGACCACCAGAGGGTGCTCAAACACCACCAGTGGTTCTAGTACTGGCAACCTCTGGCCTACAGGAGAGGAGAGGAGAGGGGCATAATATTTGTAGGAAAGGGAAGGCAAAAGTAAGTATTAATTCATTATTATTCCCCCGACATCTCGCACAGGGCCTCGCATTTCTCCCAGACGCCTCTGCAGAGGGCCACTATAGTTCCACACTCACTCCAGAGGGCCACTATAGTTCCACACTCACTCCAGAGAGGCCAATATAGTTCCACACTCACTCCAGAGGGCCACTATAGTTCCACACTCACGCCAGAGGGTCACTATAGTTCCACACTCACTCCAGAGAGGCCACTATAGTTCCACACTCACTCCAGAGGGCCACTATAGTTCCACACTCACTCACTCCAGAGGGCCACTATAGTTCCACACTCACTCCAGAGGGCCACTATAGTTCCACACTCACTCCAGAGGGCCGCTATAGTTCCACACTCACTCCAGAGGGCCACTATAGTTCCACACTCACTCCAGAGGGCCGCTATAGTTCCACACTCACTCCAGAGAGGCCACTATAGTTCCACACTCACTCCAGAGGGCCACTATAGTTCCACACTCACCCCAGAGGGCCAAGTTGCATATTACTGTCGTAGCAAAAATAGCCGATCTACAAGCTTTTTGTCTCCACCATACATAAACATAAACATCAAATCGAATAACACCCTCATCACTGACAAGCTTGACGTAGCAAACCATTTGAACATCTTCTTTACAAACATTGCAACAATGCTGGTTAACAAACTGCCCTCCGACTCTGGGCGTTTTGGTGTAGAGCACATCAAAGCCTTCTACACAAACCTAGGTGTTTGTAAAGATGATTTTTAAATGGCAATGGTAACAACTGAGGAGGTACTTAAAAAACTGAGTGCCCTCCAACCCCACAAGGCCACTGGCCATGACAATATACCCTCCAAATTTCTCAGAGACTCAGCCATTTCCATTGCTCCAGTCATCACCCACATAGTAAACCTCTCCATCAAACAGAGACAGGTCCCCCAAGATTTTAAACTGGCCAAAGTAACCCAACCTGTACAAAAAAGGGAGTAAATTAGAACCCGGCAACTACCGCCCTATTTCTATTCTAAGCTCCATCTCGAAAGTGATGGAAAAAATAGTCTATGAACAGGTTGAAAAGTATCTTGCCACTAATAAATTGCTGTACGAGTTCCAATCTGGGTTCAGAACATCCCACTCCACTGACACATGCCTCCTCTATTTGAGCGACCACATCAAACACGAGGTGGACGCTGGAAAATACTGCGGCATGGTCATGCTGGACCTCCAAAAGGCTTTTGACACCGTGAACCACTCCATACTGGTTAACAAGCTTAAAGCTATTAGTTTTGATAGCACATCAGTGAGCTGGATGCAATCCTACCTGGAGGGAGAGAACAGATGGTGGAGGTGAACGGAACACTGTCCCCTCCCCTCCCAGTGAGCTGTGGTGTCCCACAAGGAAGCATACTAGGGCCTTTACTGTTCCTTATATGTCAACGACATGACTTCAGCTTGTGACTGCAACTTGTTCCTGTTCGCAGATGACTCAGCACTGCTGGTCTCGGACAGGAACAAACTGCAGGTTGAAAAGACCCTCAGCTCTGAACTCGGTAGAATCTGCACCTGGCTCGCTGATAACAAACTATCCTTACACCTGGGAAAAACTGAATCCATCCTCTTCGGATCAAATAGTAATCTCAGCAAGGCAGATGGCTTCTTGGTTAGAGTGGGTGACAATATTATCACACGAAAAGATCAAATTACCTACCTAGGTTCCATCCTGGAGGCCAATCTTTCCAGTGATAAAATGGCCACCAACGTAATCAAAAAAGTCAATCAAAGAACAAGATTCCTTTACAGGATCTCCTCACTGGTCAGCAAAAACACCTTGAAGACCTTAACAGGAGCCCTCGTACAAGGTTTCTTTGACTATGCATCCACCTCTTGGTACCACAGCACCTCAAAGGCCCTTAAAACAAGGCTCCAGACCTCCCAAAACAAACTGGTCAGGCTCCTACTTGGCCTCACCCCCCGAACCCACCTCACCCCTGCCCACTTTGACAGGCTGGGATGGCTTAGGGTCGACGACAGAGTACAGCATCTTGCAATGGGTCTGGTCCACAAGATTCGACACACCACCAAGATACCCATGTACCCGTCTAAATACTTCCTTAACACATTGAGTACGCCGACTGCCTTCAAAATATAGGCTATAGAATACCGGAGGTGTCTGATCGCTTTTACTTTGAAAGCCATGAACCGGAAACACTTTCCTAAAAAAGTTGACTTTACAAAGTGACCTCAACATCCCCGATCATCTTAATATATTGTTTTACGCTCCAAAAAGCGTTCATATTTTGCGGGAGAGACGGATGAGGAGCAGAAAATAAGCGCCAGCATATCGCTCTATTCATCACCACGGAGAGCGCCCTGGATTAGGAGCTACGAGTCATTCTTTCCGTCTCGCTAACGTGGGAGTCAATAATAAGCTAATAGTTGCACTGAGCGTTAGCATACGGCAAGCGAAAAGCGAAATGCCAAAAAAATAAATAGGAAAAATTCTGAATATTAATATCTCGCCCCGCATCGCTGGGATGTCGCTAGGACGTCCTCAGACGTCCTTAGAACTCTACGTTCGGTATCCTATGACGTTCTCAGGCGTCCTACGTGCTGTAAGTGTTAATGTAAACGAAGTCCACACCCACAACACCAGAGGGAGTGCAACAAACCATGTACAACCCAGATTCGGCACAAACAAGGGACTAAATTCTTTTTGCTCCTATGCCACCAAAATGTGGAACGCCCTATCAACAGTCATTAAGACATGTGAATCCCTTGACTCCTTCAAAACCGCTCTCAAAGGGCACCTACGGATGGCTGCAATTCGAAACTGGCCTCTGTAAAATCTGGATAGGATCATAGAATGCAGAGAGACAGTGTAGCGTCTCAGTAAACTATAGGGTCATATAATGCAGAGAGACAGTGTAGTGTCTCAGTAAACTATAGGATCATAGAATGCAGAGAGACAGTAAACTATAGGATCATAGAATGCAGAGAGACAGTAAACTATAGGATCATAGAATGCAGAGAGACAGTGTAGTGTCTCAGTAAACTATAGGATCATAGAATGCAGAGAGACAGTAAACTATAAGATCATATAATGCAGAGAGACAGTAAACTATAGGATCATAGAATGCAGAGAGACAGTAAACTATAGGATCATAGAATGCAGAGACAGTGTAGTTTCTCAGTAAACTATAGGATCATAGAATGCAGAGAGACAGTAAACTATAGGATCATAGAATGCAGAGAGACAGTAAACTATAGGATCATAGAATGCAGAGAGACAGTAAACTATAGGATCATAGAATGCAGAGAGACAGTAAACTATGGGATCATAGAATGCAGAGAGACAGTAAACTATAGGATCATAGAATGCAGAGAGACAGTGTAGTCTCAGTAAACTATAGATCATAGAATGCAGAGAGACAGTAAACTATAGGATCATAGAATGCAGAGAGACAGTAAACTATAGGATCATAGAATGCAGAGAGACAGTAAACTATAGGATCATAGAATGCAGAGAGACAGTGTAGCGTCTCAGTAAACTATAGGGTCATATAATGCAGAGAGACAGTGTAGTGTCTCAGTAAACTATAGGATCATAGAATGCAGAGAGACAGTAAACTATAGGATCATAGAATGCAGAGAGACAGTAAACTATAGGATCATAGAATGCAGAGAGACAGTGTAGTGTCTCAGTAAACTATAGGATCATAGAATGCAGAGAGACAGTAAACTATAAGATCATATAATGCAGAGAGACAGTAAACTATAGGATCATAGAATGCAGAGAGACAGTAAACTATAGGATCATAGAATGCAGAGACAGTGTAGTGTCTCAGTAAACTATAGGATCATAGAATGCAGAGAGACAGTAAACTATAGGATCATAGAATGCAGAGAGACAATAAACTATAGGATCATAGAATGCAGAGAGACAGTAAACTATAGGATCATAGAATGCAGAGACAGTGTAGTGTCTCAGTAAACTATAGGATCATAGAATGCAGAGAGACAGTAAACTATAGGATCATAGAATGCAGAGAGACAATAAACTATAGGATCATATAATGCAGAGAGACAGTGTAGTGTCTCAGTAAACTATAGGATCATAGAATGCAGAGAGACGGTAAACTATAGGATCATAGAATGCAGAGAGACAATAAACTATAGGATCATAGAATGCAGAGAGACAATAAACTATAGGATCATAGAATGCAGAGAGACAGTAAACTATAGGATCATAGAATGCAGAGAGACAATAAACTATAGGATCATAGAATGCAGAGAGACAGTAAACTATAGGATCATAGAATGCAGAGACAGTGTAGTGTCTCAGTAAACTATAGGATCATAGAATGCAGAGAGACAGTAAACTATAGGATCATAGAATGCAGAGAGACAATAAACTATAGGATCATATAATGCAGAGAGACAGTGTAGTGTCTCAGTAAACTATAGGATCATAGAATGCAGAGAGACGGTAAACTATAGGATCATAGAATGCAGAGAGACAGTAAACTATAGGATCATAGAATGCAGAGAGACAGTGTAGTCTCAGTAAACTATAGATCATAGAATGCAGAGAGACAGTAAACTATAGGATCATAGAATGCAGAGAGACAGTAAACTATAGGATCATAGAATGCAGAGAGACAGTAAACTATAGGATCATAGAATGCAGAGAGACAGTAAACTATAGGATCATAGAATGCAGAGAGACAGTGTAGTGTCTCAGTAAACTATAGGATCATAGAATGCAGAGAGACAGTAAACTATAAGATCATATAATGCAGAGAGACAGTAAACTATAGGATCATAGAATGCAGAGAGACAGTAAACTATAGGATCATAGAATGCAGAGACAGTGTAGTGTCTCAGTAAACTATAGGATCATAGCATGCAGAGAGACAGTAAACTATAGGATCATAGAATGCAGAGAGACAGTAAACTATAGGATCATAGAATGCAGAGAGACAGTGTAGTCTCAGTAAACTATAGATCATAGAATGCAGAGAGACAGTAAACTATAGGATCATATAATGCAGAGAGACAGTAAACTATAGGATCATAGAATGCAGAGAGACAGTAAACTATAGGATCATAGAATGCAGAGAGACAGTGTAGCGTCTCAGTAAACTATAGGGTCATATAATGCAGAGAGACAGTGTAGTGTCTCAGTAAACTATAGGATCATAGAATGCAGAGAAACAGTAAACTATAGGATCATAGAATGCAGAGAGACAGTAAACTATAGGATCATAGAATGCAGAGAGACAGTGTAGTGTCTCAGTAAACTATAGGATCATAGAATGCAGCGAGACAGTAAACTATAAGATCATAGAATGCAGAGAGACAGTAAACTATAGGATCATAGAATGCAGAGAGACAGTAAACTATAGGATCATAGAATGCAGAGAGACAGTGTAGTGTCTCAGTAAACTATAGGATCATAGAATGCAGAGAGACAGTAAACTATAGGATCATAGAATGCAGAGAGACAGTAAACTATAGGATCATAGAATGCAGAGAGACAGTGTAGTGTCTCAGTAAACTATAGGATCATAGAATGCAGAGAGACAGTGTCGTATCTGGACTCGATAATTCTGTACTATAGCATGCTATTATCAACTACATTTCTGGGCTAAAGTTATTGTGGGAATTCAATCTGTAGAGGCAATGTGGCAATCTGTAAAGTCTAGCCCATTGTGCATATGAAATAGCCTGGCTCGACTGGGTGTGACAGGAATTAGCATGCTCTATTGTTTAAACCAACAGGTCACTTGATTAAGTCTCAAGACAGCATTTCTATCTGCATCTCAATGACATTCGTATGTAAAAATACCGTCTGTCCTCCCAGGAACACCTCTGTTGTAGACCACATATAATGTCTGTGTTTGCGATGTTAAAGAAGTCTTATAGCGGCCAAGCCACGAGAGTGGGGAGGCTGTGTCCGTGTGCTCCCGTGGGCCAGCCTGGCCCACGGGGAAGCGCTCTGCTGTCTGTCTCGGTTATTGCAATAAATACAATCCATCTACACTTCAGCTGATCTCTCTGCATGCGTGATTTTCCCTCCGATCGTCTGAGACTTTGATGCAGACTCTTCGTCCTTATTTGTCTATTTTAGTCAAGTTAGATAGTGTACTTGAAGTAGGAATATTTACTTCAACAGTAAACTATAGGATCATAGAATGCAGAGAGACAGTAAACTATAGGATCATAGAATGCAGAGAGACAGTAAACTATAGGATCATAGAATGCAGAGAGACAGTGTAGCGTCTCAGTAAACTATAGGCTCATATAATGCAGAGAGACAGTGTAGTGTCTCAGTAAACTATAGGATCATAGAATGCAGAGAGACAGTAAACTATAGGATCATAGAATGCAGAGAGACAGTAAACTATAGGATCATAGAATGCAGAGAGACAGTGTAGTGTCTCAGTAAACTATAGGATCATAGAATGCAGAGAGACAGTAAACTATAGGATCATAGAATGCAGAGAGACAGTAAACTATAGGATCATAGAATGCAGAGAGACAGTGTAGCGTCTCAGTAACCTATAGGATCATAGAATGCAGAGAGACAGTGTAGCGTCTCAGTAAACTATAGGATCATAGAATGCAGAGAGACAGTAAACTATAGGATCATAGAATGCAGAGAGACAGTAAACTATAGGATCATAGAATGCAGAGAGACAGTGTAGTGTCTCAGTAAACTATAGGATCATAGAATGCAGAGAGACAGTGTAGCGTCTCACTAAACTATAGGATCATAGAATGCAGAGAGACAGTAAACTATAGGATCATAGAATGCAGAGAGACAGTGTAGCGTCTCAGTAAACTATAGGATCATAGAATGCAGAGAGACAGTAAACTATAGGATCATAGAATGCAGAGAGACAGTAAACTATAGGATCATAGGCCCTCATTTATCAATCGAGTGTAAAATCTGCCACAGATTCGAGTGCAGGTTTCGTAGTACACCCACGTCGCCACGGCATTTATAAAGTGATCGCAAACAGCTGATCCTTCCTTAATTTCGTTCTCACGTTAATAAATGTCACGGCTGAATTTGATCTTGCACTCCCTAATAACTCAAGCCTCGCCCTCGTTTTTGCGACCTGAAACACTGCTATACGATCTGGAAACCATGGTTACCGTGCCTTTCTGCCCGCCTCAAGTCACCCCCCCTCTCTCATACACACACACACACACACACACACACACACACACACACACACACACACACACACAGACGCACACACGCTGCACGCACACGCAACTTGCAAGCCCAACTAACTGGTGTGTTGTTAATTAAAAAAACAACGAACACCTGCATGAATTAAATAAAGTTGTAGGCCTACCCTGTCTGTTTCCCTCTCACCTCGCTTGCCTTGCTGTCATGTCCACGCACGCACGCACCTACATGACACATCGACATCGCATCGCCATGAATGGAATACGTTTGGGCTGGCCTATATTAATTTTACCCATTCGTGCGCAGTGCACGGCGAAGGCGTGAGACTGCGCACTGCTGTGATATTAAAGTCCTGTGGGTGAGTGTCAGTGATGCCTGCATGAGAGATAGGCTATCATGTCGTCAAGGCAGTCATAATCAACGTTTATGTAGTGATTTGATCATTGATGAACGAATCATAAACATATGGATGAAGGCTTGCTTGCATGTGTGGTGGTATGTGTTGGCGACGCACGCCGCGGTCCCGTCCTCCCCCGACCCCCGAAAATGATCTCGCTTTTATCTGAACTGTCAAAACTGTCAAAACCTGTCTAAGCACTTATTTAAATGGTGAATGATTAAGCCCCTTACGCCTATAGCCTGCTAGTACTTACTACAAATAGGCAAGCTGTATGCTTGTCATTGTCACTTGGAAATAAAGGCATGCAGTCCATTTATGCCTTTTTTTTAAATAATATCATAATCACATATGCCGCATCACTGCATGCGCTCCAAAATCATCTCACAAGTGCGCTCGCATAACAAGGCCAGTAAAGCACTGTTTGATTAAGCACAAACTAATACATTGTAAACATGTTATATTGTTTTTAATTGCGCGATTTTAATTACCTGTAAAGTTGGAAATCTCTCTCTTGTTTTTATTGCATACACATACCGTTTTATATTAACATTTTAGGAGTGAAAACATATGTTTAAATGCCTGTGACAGCCTCTCAGCTGGTCAAACAATGCTGCTCCGCCGTTCTAAGACAGAAAAACAGGTGAGGACAAAACGTACGCCAGGTCCCGAGCAGACGTGGGTTTTGAACGTTGTCACGTTCAATTTCAAGCTTTGCCGGAAATGTTAAATCCCGAAAATGTCGTTAATTTCGGCGTGCGCCCATATTTTGGCGTACGCATGGTTGATAAATGAGGGCCATAGAATGCAGAGAGACAGTAAACTATAGGATCATAGAATGCAGAGAGACAGTAAACTATAGGATCATAGAATGCAGAGAGACAGTGTAGCGTCTCAGTAAACTATAGGATCATAGAATGCAGAGAGACAGTAAACTATAGGATCATAGAATACAGAGAGACAGTAAACTATAGGATCATAGAATGCAGAGAGACAGTAAACTATAGGATCATAGAATGCAGAGAGACAGTGTAGCGTCTCAGTAAACTATAGGATCATAGAATGCAGAGAGACAGTAAACTATAGGATCATAGAATGCAGAGAGACAGTGTAGCGTCTCAGTAAACTATAGGATCATAGAATGCAGAATGACAGTAAACTATAGGATCATAGAATGCAGAGAGACAGTGTAGCGTCTCAGTAAACTATAGGATCATAGAATGCAGAGAGACAGTAAACTATAGGATCATAGAATACAGAGAGACAGTAAACTATAGGATCATAGAATGCAGAGAGACAGTAAACTATAGGATCATAGAATGCAGAGAGACAGTGTAGCGTCTCAGTAAACTATAGGATCATAGAATGCAGAGAGACAGTAAACTATAGGATCATAGAATGCAGAGAGACAGTGTAGCGTCTCAGTAAACTATAGGATCATAGAATGCAGAATGACAGTAAACTATAGGATCATAGAATGCAGAGAGACAGTGTAGCGTCTCAGTAAACTATAGGATCATAGAATGCAGAGAGACAGTAAACTATAGGATCATAGAATGCAGAGACAGTAAACTATAGGATCATAGAATGCAGAGAGACAGTGTAGCGTCTCAGTAAACTATAGGATCATAGAATGCAGAGAGACAGTGTAGCGTCTCAGTAAACTATAGGATCATAGAATGCAGAGAGACAGTAAACTATAGGATCATAGGCCCTCATTTATCAATCGAGTGTAAAATCTGCCACAGATTCGAGTGCAGGTTTCGTAGTACACCCACGTCGCCAAGGCATTTATAAAGTGATCGCAAACAGCTGATCCTTCCTTAATTTCGTTCTCACGTTAATAAATGTCACGGCTGATTTTGATCTTGCACGCCCTAAGAACTCAAGCCTCGCCCTCGTTTTTGCGACCTGAAACACTGCTATACGATCTGGAAACCATGGTTACCGTGCCTTTCTGCCCGCCTCAAGTCACCCCCCCTCTCTCATACACACACACACCCACACACACACACACACACACAGACGCACACACGCTGCACGCACACGCAACTTGCAAGCCCAACTAACTGGTGTGTTGTTAATTTAAAAAACAACGAACACCTGCATGAATTAAATAAAGTTGTAGGCCTACCCTGTCTGTTTCCCTCTCACCTCGCTTGCCTTGCTGTCATGTCCACGCACGCACGCACCTACATGACACATCGACATCGCATCGCCATGAATGGAATACGTTTGGGCTGGCCTATATAAATTTTACCCATTCGTGCGCAGTGCACGGCGAAGGCGTGAGACTGCGCACTGCTGTGATATTAAAGTCCTGTGGGTGAGTGTCAGTGATGCCTGCATGAGAGATAGGCTATCATGTCGTCAAGGCAGTCATAATCAACGTTTATGTAGTGATTTGATCATTGATGAACGAATCATAAACATATGGATGAAGGCTTGCTTGCATGTGTGCTGGTATGTGTTGGCGACGCACGCCGCGGTCCCGTCCTCCCCTGAGCCCCGAAAATGATCTCGCTTTTATCTGAACTGTCAAAACTGTCAAAACCTGTCTAAGCACTTATTTAAATGGTGAATGATTAAGCCCCTTACGCCTATAGCCTGCTAGTACTTACTACAAATAGGCAAGCTGTATGCTTGTCATTGTCACTTGGAAATAAAGGCGTGCAGTCCATTTATGCCTTTTTTTTAATAATATCATAATCACATATGCCGCATCACCGCATGCGCTCCAAAATCATCTCACAAGTGCGCTCGCATAACAAGGCCAGTAAAGCACTGTTTGATTAAGCACAAACTAATACATTGTAAACATGTTATATTGTTTTTAATTGCGCGATTTTAATTACTTGTAAAGTTGGAAAGGGTTAGGGTTAGTGGAGCGCAACAGAAACATGCCGGGGGGGATGATTTGTCTCATGTTTCTGTGTCAGTGGTTCTCAAACATTTCCATGTCAAGGACCCCAAAAATTACCTGTATTTAGGCCTCTGACCCCCATCTGAAAATATGTTGTTCCCGCCCGCAGAAGCAAAGAGTTGAGTTAAAAACGTTCGCTCTGAAAGATTATATATTCAAAGATTTGTGCCACATTTTCAAGACTTTTCAAAAATAGCAGACCTACAAGCTCGTAGCGCGGCACTCGGTGCCGCGCTATGAGCTTGTAGATTTGCTATTTTTCAATAGCTAAAGTATAACACCAAATGGGGTTCCCGTCCAGAATGTGCTAACATCCACAAACGTATTTATTCATAAAGGCATGGATATAAACGTATTTATTCATAAAGGCATGGATATTTACATGTCTACTAAGTACATTTACTTAAGTACAGTTTTGAGATATTTGAGAATTTCCAATGTCCACTTTTACTACTACAGACTACAGTAACTCCACTATATTTATCTGACAGCTTTAGCTACTATAGTTACTTTGTAGATTGTATTATTATTATTATTACAATTATTATTACAACATTAACCACTTCAGCCCTATATACATTTCAGCCTATTGAAAATAGCCGATCTACAAGCTCACAATGCGTCGTGATGCGACGCATTGTGAGCTTGTAGATCGTCTATTTTCGATTTATTGTTTTATACATTTGTAAACTTTAAATGGGACATTCTGCATATGAGTAAGTTTATTTTTCCATTCCTATAAGACAATAATTCTGCTGCTCTGACTAAACTCAGTCTAATCTTTAACAGCTAGGTGTGACTCCTCTGTGGACCACCAGAGGGTGCTCAAACACCACCAGTGGTTCTAGTACTGGCAACCTCTGGCCTACAGGAGAGGAGAGGAGAGGGGCATAATATTTGTAGGAAAGGGAAGGCAAAAGTAAGTATTAATTCATTATTATTCCCCCGACATCTCGCACAGGGCCTCGCATTTCTCCCAGACGCCTCTGCAGAGGGCCACTATAGTTCCACACTCACTCCAGAGGGCCACTATAGTTCCACACTCACTCCAGAGAGGCCAATATAGTTCCACACTCACTCCAGAGGGCCACTATAGTTCCACACTCACTCCAGAGGGTCACTATAGTTCCACACTCACTCCAGAGAGGCCACTATAGTTCCACACTCACTCACTCCAGAGGGCCACTATAGTTCCACACTCACTCCAGAGGGCAACTATAGTTCCACACTCACTCCAGAGGGCCACTATAGTTCCACACTCACTCCAGAGGGCCACTATAGTTCCACACTCACTCCAGAGGGCTGCTATACACTGACACGAAACAAGACAGGAACGCCCAAAAACGTCACAGCCGGTTTTTTAACAAGACAGGAACGCCCAAAAACATCACATCCGGTGTTTTACCCCGGGCAGAATTTTCTATGGCTGCCAATGCAACTTTTTCCAATCCTTAATCACATACGGCAAACACCTATGCCGATAATATCTAACTTGCGGAGGTAACGTGCCTTGTCCGCGGGCAACAGATCTTTCAACGTATGGCATTGCAAATACGTTAGATAATCGCTACTCTGCGCAATATTGTTTTGAAAATGCCGCAAATTGCATTGCAGTGAACGAGAGCAAATCACAAATCACAAATCTTACCCCGGGGGGTGGGCGGAGCCGCGGAGTCGCAGCTGACGCCCCTCCCTCCGCTCTGATGACGCGTTGTTATGTCAATGTATAGTTCCACACTCACTCCAGAGGGCCGCTATAGTTCCACACTCACTCCAGAGGGCCGCTATAGTTCCACACTCACTCAAGAGGGCCGCTATAGTTCCACACTCACTCCAGAGAGGCCACTATAGTTCCACACTCACTCCAGAGGGCCACTATAGTTCCACACTCACTCCAGAGGGCCACTATAGTTCCACACTCAATCCAGAGGGCCAAGTTGCATATTACTGTCGTAGCAAAAATAGCCGATCTACAAGCTTTTTGTCTCCACCAGGCCGAAGGCATGGGGAGAGCATGTTTTGCACTTGTGTCGGTCCGTCTGTGAACAGCTAATCTCCGGCACCGTTAACCCGGTCGATGCCAAATTTTCCCTGGATGCCAACGATGAACCTCTGCCCCAAAAATTCCAGAACGGCCTGTTAGTAGCGCCACCAGGAGGCCACTTTGTGCAAAACAAGTTTTTGGACAGTACACCTACAGATTTTGTCCAAACATCATGCAAATTGGTACACAGTCCCTCTAGAGCCATTCAACGAAACAGGTCTTTCAGATTTCTCAGGCTACATCCTGATTGGCTAAAATTGGCTTCCAAAGTCCAAAGTGCACAGTTTCAAACAAAATGCTGCAAATCATGAACACATCGTGTGATTCCCGTGATTTTTTTACGCAAATCGGTACACATGCTCTCCATAGTCATGTGATCAATATGGGTTTGTTTGATTTCTCATAATCCACCCTCATTGGCTAGGATTGGCTTCTAAACTTTTCAGGAGTAGCCCGCTTTGTACCCGTTTTGTACAAATCGCGACAACTACTCAACGCAGCGTCCGATTGTGGTTAAACTGTGCATGCATATTCCCACTAGGCTGAGGAAGAAATGCCACTTGCCCCAGATATTATTATTATTATAGGAGATCCCCCCCAGAGCAGTGTTGTCCATGGTGAGCAAGTTGACCTGGTGACCAGCTACAAATACTTGGGCATTTTTTTGCATTTGATAGCAAGCTGAAATTCGATGTAAACTGTGATTTGCTGTTTAAGAAAGGCCAACAACACCTCTTTTGTTTGAGGAGGCTCGCCAAATTTCAGGTTGACAAATCTCTAATGAAACTGTTCTACAGTGCATTTATTGAGTCAATTATCTCCTTCTCCATCATTTTCTGGTACGGAAACCTGAACATAAAGGGAAAATAACACCCAACAGATTGTGAGAACGGCCTCAAAAATAGCTGGAGTAAATTTTAGTAGCCTGGATCATGTCTTACCTCTCAAACCCCAGGGGGGTTAAGGGGGTAAATCCTCTTAAACCCCAGGCAGGGGGGTAAAGGGGGTAAATCTGCAACATCGAGTTGGAACCGGAGACCAATTGGGTCTCCATTGACCCACTGAGCACTGTTCAGAGGTGGACAGCCGCTGCCCCCACCGGTACACATATTTCCTATGTGTACCATGTTTTTTCTTTTTTTACTGTGTTTTATGTGATTCATGGGTTTTTTCATGGGTCTGCCTGTTATGCTTTACTCTACACCAAATGGCCCTTCGGGGACAAACAAATAAATTAACCTGAACCTGAACCTAATCACATTTTTTTTGAGCGACAGTTCAAGTCCGAATTTGTGACTTTTGTTCCTTAAGGGGGTTCGTACTTTGTCTCCACCATCAGTTGTCTTCAGAGGAGGAGGCTGCTCTGTTGGAGGATTCCAGACGAGATGGCAAGTGTAAGTAAGGGCCGCGTGGACACCAAGGGACTTCCAGACGAGATGGCAGGTGTAAGTAAGGGCCGCGTGGACAACCAGACAGCGAAGTCCGATCATCACACGCACGGAAGGGGACCTTCCGGGCGTGCCTGAGGGAGTGGTAGGGTCAGCCTAACTAGCCCATCTCCCACAGGCAGGGTCACCCTACACACCTGATCACATCTGAACCTCTCCCACCCTGTACCGCTGTCGTTCCAGGATACCAGCCATTATTTTCCTTTAAAAGAAAACAAATAAATACAAAAAGGATTAAAAAACAAGTAAACTTCTTTCTTCTTTTTCTGTTTTTATATGCGTCTATGGAGTTAACGTTACTCTTAGTCTAATAAAACACTGCAGGGGGGTTCCAGGGGGTCCCCAGCAAAAAGTAGTTAATACAGCATCACAATAATTTTAAACACTTTATCCATTTATATCCCATCTATTATCCCATTTATATCCCATCAATATTTAGGTTTGAGGGGCGCTAGCCCCTTCTATGTCCAGCTTTGAGGGTTTGTGAAAACACACACATTGTTTTGCTACTGTTTCCTATGACTATTTTTGAGTGTTTAGCCTGTGTGTGTAACCCTAACCCCTGTGCACTCAACAAAAACCTTGCATCGCGATGCATTGTGAACTTGTAGATCGGCTATTTGCAAATGACCAAAATGTGTATAGTGCTGAAGTGGTAAATGTATGTTTTGCAATAATAATCCAAATCTACAAAGTAAATGTGTGTGTGCATGCGTGCATTTGTGCTGAATCCAGCATATGTTAATAACAAATAAATTAGATTACAGCATCTGTTGACTGAATGAAATGAGACAGACGATGAAACAAACAGGCCAGAGATGTGATCAGTGCACTCACGTTGTTTTGATGCAGGACTTGAAGTACTTTGTTGATGTTGTTCAGAGCGTGAACTCTGGTGGAGCCGCGCTCTTTGGTCTGTGGAGAAAGGGAAAGGACAATTTTAGCTTTTGCATTTTGGAAGGAAATTACTTGTATGCAGAAGGATAGCAGCAAATGGCGGTAAAACCATTTAGGACTGAGACCAGATTTTACAAAATTCTAAATCATGAGTTTTCTGAAAAACCTATGTTTCAATTTAGTGGCCGCTGACCCCCATCTCAAAATATGTTATTCCAGGGACCTCCAGAAGCAAAGATTTAAGTAAAAAGCGTTCTGTGTCAAAGAAAATATATATTCAAAGATTTGCACACATTTTCATGATTTTTTAAAGCCAAAATGAGATAATAGCACAGGCAGACTCTTCACATTCTAGAGCATGTCTGAATATAAAAGTAATGTCAGAGCTGAAATCGAAATGTATTATGAAATATTACATGCGTGTTCTGAGTGTTTACATTTACAGACAATCTCCGCTCTCCGCTGTAACAACGGGTGATTTGGAACTATCAAAGGACTGAAACAGAAGGAGCAAGGGCTGCAGCGATAAACAGCAACACACAGTGAGGGAGTGTTGTGTTGTCTAAAGAGCCCATACATGATGTTTACATAAGACCAATTAGTGAAATAATTTTAACATATTTCTGCAGATAGCTTGCCTGTGGGAGTTCATAACTCATATGGGAGCTTCATACCCATATGAGTGAAACTGCTGGGATCATTTGTTTATTTTTGGAAAACAGTTATTTGACAAGATATAAGAAAATTCTATTGGGATTCAGAATGGGGGAGCCAGTTAGGATGTATACATTTTGTCAGACTTCGGTGGTCTATAGTCTTGGCTGCACATGACGCCCATGTATTTGGGGAATGATGATTTTTGGGGGCTTGCTGATGTTTTGGTGGGGCATGAATAAAACTTGGCTTGACTTCATGTCTGAAATCCAGACGTTGTAGGGGCTAGCACCCCACAAATAACAAGATAACAGCATGGCTCACTCCTGTGAGAATCTCCAACTTCGCATGGACAGTCAGTGACTTAAGTCAACTATGAGGTACCGTATATAGGACTATATGCAACATTTCATCCGGATCCAACCACTGTAAAACAAAATGTAAAAGGTGTGTGTGGGCTGGTTACTTCCTTGTATTGGCCTACTGCCAGTGTGCTCAAGTCATTTCGCTGATCAGTTCAGTCCAGCTGTGAGACACCCAGTTAAAGGTATATTCAGTGATTTCACTTAATTCAAATATCACTTATTTTTTTGTTTTGTTGTGATAATCCTCCCTACTATAGAGTGTGCTGACCATATAAGGAGTTCCTCCCTGTCCCCAGTTAACCCCTGGGGGTCAAAAAACCTTAGGTTTCGTTTTTGACTCTCTATCCTGATTGGACGAAAGGCTGGGTCCCAGGCCAAAAACGAAACCTAAGGTTTTTTGAGTGAAATCACTGAATATACCTTTAAGACGTCTCACCTACGAGGTTCAACATAATTTGATTTGTCATCGACATGCTTACACATGAAAGCCACAATCATACGCAGGAGCAGCGAAGTGTGACTATTTTACACCATGATGTACAATAAGAGCGCCCCTCACTTCACATGGGTGTGATTGTTTTTACTTTCTACTTGCAGGCTTGAGACGTTTCCTTTCCCAGTTGAAAACTGTTTTTGTTTAAGTTACAAGTTATGTAAATACTAGCATTTTATTTTAATAATGACAACATTAGAGGTAGCTCTCTTAGTTGTTCTTCGATAAGGAGGACCCTGGACGTGCCACTTTCACAACCTACATGGCACGCTGCTTACTATCACCATGAGATGAGTGAGACAACCATTAAACAACCACGTTCTGAAAACACAATAACAAGCCAACCAGTGATTATATTGTTGAGACTTGGCAGCCTGGCAGGCATTGATGTGTGCACGTTTTGCCATATTTACTTTGTGGTTCAACGGTGTCGACTCGTGTGCCGAAAACAGACGATCCACAAGCTCACGGCACATCGCCCAAGCGTTCTGAACTTCAGAAGCATGACACATTCAGGGCGCAACACCGCCTTACGATGCAGCATCTTAACATACCTTTTAAGTTAACTTTATTGGCGAGGCGGGTTAGAGGGGGTTAAATAAAGCAATAAAGCATAATGGGATTTAACTTGTCCTCCTGCGAGGAAGTTTGGTAATCATGCTCCTACCGTGTTGTGGAGCTGCATGCTCAGCTGGGCTTCATTCACCGACGTTGTCACCAATAAATCCAAAAAGCCGACATTTTGGCATATGAGGGGGGTGAAGGAAGGAAGACATGTCAATCACATGCAATTCACGTGCACAGTTGACGTGCAGATTGCGTGCACTGTGAGAATACATGGGCTTCAAAATAAAAGCAATGCGGTTTTAGTCCACCCATAAGGTAATGAAAGTATGTTTTATTTTTTTTAAGCTCATAGCGCGGCACCGAGTTCCGTGCTATGAGCTTGTAGATCTGCTATTTTTGAGAAATCGTGAAAATGCGGTGCAATTCTTTGAATGTATATTCTTTCAGAGCAAACGTTTTTAACTCAAATCTTTGCTTCTGAGGGGTTCCTGGAACAACATATTTTCAGATGGGGGTCGGTGGCCAATTACATATATTTGTGGGGTCCTTGACATTAAAATGTTTGAGAACGACTGAAATAGAAACATTTTTTTCAGAAAACTGTCAGAATTTAGAAGACATTTTCGAAATTTAAAAGTACAATTTTGAGGTATTCTTTACTTTACTGGAGTATTTCCAATTTTTTATACCTTTACTTCTACTCCACTACATCACAGTCAAATATTGTACTTTTTACTCCACTACAATTATTAGAAATGTTTTCTTTGTAGATTAATATTACAAAACATACAATAACCCCGTCAGCCCTATACATTTTAGCCAGTTGAAAATAGTAGAGAGAGCTTGTAGATCTGCTATTTTCAAAACCTTTGAAGATTTGTGAATTGGGACATTGTGCATACATTTTACTCAAGTACATTTTGAATTCTGGACTTTTACTTGTATTTCTACATAGCGGCCGGTATTGATACTTTTACTCGTTATTTTAGTACTTTTCCCACTTGTAAAATTGAGAGATATTATTGATAAGGCTGCCTGATAAACACACACCTGTCTTGGAGCGTGTGCGTCTTGGCCTGCAGTGCGTCCAGCTCCCAGGGGGACCGTCCGTTCCCGGCGCAGAGATGACCCCACACTTCTATGGCCAAGGCACCTTCCATCTGTCACGTGCACCATGTAGTCCTGCAGAGAGAATCACGTTGCAAAACAGTTCATGAGTTGGAATCAAGCACGCGCTACGAGCTTGTAGGTCTGCTATTTTTGAAAAATCGCTCTTTTCAGAGCGAACATTTTTAACTCAAAGCTTTGCTTCTGGGGGGGGTCCCTGGAACAACATATTTTCAGATGGGACCGGGTGGCCAATTACATATTTTTTGGGGTCCTTGACATGAAATATGGGGCACCACTGATACAGAAACATATGTATTTCAGAAAACTGTCTGAATTGAGAAGACATTCTTTAAATTGTCAGGCCTGCCAAAATATAAATTTGTCAACAAATTAAACTGTAGACGAAAATTGTACTGCAGAATGAAATCAACTAAAATCTTGATATTCAGTAGACACACTAAAACATTTTAGATGACAAAAATATGACACATTTTTTATTCAAAGGACTATGAAATTTGCTGTCAAAATGAAGACTGGCTTTAAACACATCACTTACACTCCATCTTCAATTTACAATTTACAATTTAGGCATTTAGCAGACGCTCTTAATCCAGAGCGATTTACAATAAGCAAGAACAAAAGCATGGGAATACATCACAAAAAAGCATTTATCATAAAACATGCGTAAGCTAAGAAAGTAACAGTGGAAAATATCTATATTATGAGACTATACATATAAACTGTCTATATATATATACTACTATGCTATACATATGTACTATGGCGTGCTATGACTATCTACAATGCAATTATAGTGCTGTCTACATAACATGCTATAAGTCTGTATCAGATGCTATCTAAGTCTACAGAAATGCAATAGTTTAGTCATTTATCGATTTAACGAGCGTCGACTGACTTACCGATAGGGTCTCTGCAGTCAGACCACGGGGTCAGAGGTCACCGATGGGGTCAGTGCAGACCACGGGGTCAGAGAGGTGGGCAGGTTGACCGCGGTTACTCTGAAGTGGTAGACGGCGAGCGGCAGCAGGCCTGTGACAAAAATGATGGCGGCCGACCCCCATCTGAAAAGATGTTGTTCCAGGGACCCCCAGAAGCAAAGATATGAGTTAAAAGAATATATATTCAAAGATCTGCACCACATTTTCTTGACTTTTCAAAAATAGCAGATCTACAAGCTCAGACAATTATTTGACAACTTTAGCTCAATTTACTTTGTAGACTGTTTAGAAAAATAAAATTAATCTAATCACAATGCTGGCACAAATATGTTGGTCTTTATATATGTATTTATACCTGCCAACCAGCGCTGCCTGTCTTTAAAGAAATGGTAATAAAGTGACGGTACACACATTAAACAGTTTCTTCCATATTAATTTCCAAAAGATCAATTGCCTTCCGTCTGTCCTATTAATAAAATAGATCCATTAATTAATATTTTATTACATTATTTGTTCTGCCTGCTTTAAGAAAATAAACATATTGTCTAGTATTATTTATTGTATTAACTAGTTGTTCTATTAAGTTCAAACTAGTTCTATTCATTAATACATTTTAAATTATATTTATTTATTTAAGAAAATAAACACATTGTCTATTATTTATTGTATTATCTAATAACTAGTTTTTCCTAATAATAAATATATTAATTAGATTGTTAAATATTTTATATTTATTTTATTACATTATTTGTTCTGTCTGGTGAAACCATAGAGTTATACTCTAAGGGTGAAACGCGTAAGGCTGTCATTACTCTGAGTAACCACTAGAGGGAAGTGTTGGCCTAAAAGTCATTAACAGTTTGTAGAAAGCACAGTTCAACACACGCTCTGATAAAACCCAGAAAAGCATTATTAAAGACTTGTTTACATTGAGGTCCATTTGCATCAGAACATTTAATGACAATACAAATATAGAAACTGGATTTCTAAAGTTTTCAAAAGGAGTAGAGTCATTTCCTGGAGGAAAAGTACCACACTAACATTTAATACAATTTAAATTTGCATACAGTAATTTAATTACAATATTCAACATTCATGTTTGGTGGCATGGCTCTGTTCTGGGAGATTGTCAGCATAAATATTAATAAGCCAGGTCATTCTGTAGAGACCTTGGGGTGAAAACCTGATGTTTTAAGTATGGCTCGACTCCATTTCTACCTGCTCAGGGATATCCTGACACGGACCCTCCTCTCGGAGCTAAAGCATTAACTCGCCTATTAGTTTGTATTGTTGCTCATTTCAGAACGCGCCCAATATTACTGACATACATACAGTAGAAAAACATGTAGAAATAATGCGCAGCTGAACGGTCCAATATTAGACTGACCAAACACACATATATGTAAATAGAAAACATGTAGAAGCTGAACTCGTCCCTCAAAGTAAACACAACACAGAGAACTCTACAATAAAATACCTCGTTACATTGACCGCTATTGTTGTTATTATTATTATTACCTGTTTGGCCTCTCGTTGTGGAAAATACGTTCTTTACATTTACTTCTTGTTGTGAGCGTCTGTCCTTCCATCATGGCTCCACACGTCTTTAGCAGTTAGCACCGCGATATATAATAACTATTATTATTATTATAAATAACTAAACACTAACAATATAAGCTGCAAGTGTAGAGTTATAGTATAGTACAGTAACTATGTAGGCTATGTAGTAATATATTATAGTAGTGTACAGACTCCTGAGTGAGACGAATTGTTTGCACCAGCTGTGTTCAATCAATCAATCAATGGTCCAGTGTAGTCAGAGATGAGTCGGTCATGAACGAACGAATCAAAAGAACTAGTTCTTTTTGGTGAACGAAACCGATCCGGTCACTTCCGTGAACGATCCGTTCTGCGTCCGTTCTTAATGACGGGGATTCGCCCGGCGGCTCTTCTCATTCAGAGCCTGCTCTGTTACTTTATTATGAATCATGGAATCACTATGCATTGTTTTATGAGCTTATGACCATGAATGTTAGTATTTTTTTTATAGTAAGCATTTTAATGACAGCATTTACAAACTTTAAATTAATGTTTGTGAATTGAACTAGTATAATATTAAATTCTAAATAACTACAACTAGTAGTTTATATTACTTTAAACCAAAACTAGTATTTATATTACAATGTAGGCATTTATCAGGCTTTATCCAGTGATTTACATTATGCAAAAACACATTGTAATACATAAAATACATAGCATGGAAATAGGCATTAAAAATATATGAATTATTCATAATAGTTTAATTTAAATTAATTAATTAATAATGATAGGTGGACAGACAATGTTGGAACTATGCACAAAAACAAACTTCACCCATTTTTCGTACTTGTAAAACTGTGATGTATTTCACTCCTATGCCATATAAAGTTAGGTGAATCCCTAGACTCCTTCAAACCCGCTCTCAAAAAGAGCACCTACGGACAGCTGCAATGGACCACTGATGTTAACCAGTGTTGTTTTTGGCAGCAAATTTTGATTTTAGTTTTAGTCAAAGTCTCTTACTCTCTCAATAGTTTTAATTTAGTTTCAGGCACATTTTAGTCACCTGGAATGTTTTAGTAATAGTCTAGTTTTAGTTGACTAAATATCATAAGATTTTAGTCGACTAAATCCACAGTTGATTTAGTAGACTAAAATGTACTTTGGTGAGCCGTGATGCCGTCGTAATGACTGATTTTACACTTGCTGAAAATAGCTGATCTACAAGCTCACGTGTTGCGCTGCGACACACGAGTTTGTAGATCTCAGCTATTTTCAGCATGCACTCAAGTGTAAAATGACTTATACTGGATCTCTTCCTATAGCATTTTAAAGCTTTTATCTGTTGACAAAATTGTTAGTATATATAGTCATCAGTTTTAGTAATCATAGCTTAGTTTTCATTTAGTTTCCATTTAGTTTTCGTCAGTGAAAAAAGGTAGTCGACGAACATTTTCCGTCTTAGTTTTAGTCAACGAAATCAACACTAATGTAAACAAGTGTTTTTTCTGGTTTTATCATCATAGCAGTAGATTTTGTATTGACCTGTATACTTTTGTTTGAAATGTACCCATTCTACATACTGTGAAATAAACATTTCAATCAATCAATCATAAATGCTGTACCTGTTGATCACAGACGAGGCCTTCTTCTCTGGCTGGCTGAAGTGTGTAGAACATCTCCTCAGTGTGAACATTCTGCCAAAATAACCGAGCTACAAGCTCTGATAAACATTCAGCCAAAACAACAGATCTACAAGCTCACAGTGCAATGCATTGTTTGGTACGTGGTCTGCTCTTTCTTCCCTCTATGCTGAAAATAGACGATACACACTTAGGGATGTCAATGGCTAACCGGATAGCCGTTAAAACAAATCTGAATATAATTATGGGCTTCACGGTTAACTTTAAAAATAATAAATGTATGTTCCTGATGGTGTTATTTAGTTATGGAGAGATGTCATCATTCTAAACACACAGGGAGGTGCAAGAGAGATTTCTATGTCCAAGAGAACACTAGATAGATTACATACATTTTGGGTTAAAAGAAAATAAATAAAATCAGCAACCGTTAATTAAGCTATGGGGTAACCGAATGGAAAATGATCCATTAGCGACATCCCTAATCACAACATAGAGCATTAGAACAACGGTCAGGATATTTAAGCGCCTTGGATAAAGACACTATAGAAATGCACCATTTACCATTTATTTAACACCACAGAAGAAGACAGCAGGAAGTGAAGTCGGGGTTTCAGACATTTTATTGATTTAGAATTCGTTACCATGTCAAAGGTCGTCAGGGACAGGTGGGTGAGGCAAAGCTTCTTATACACCTGTAAAGGTCAGAGTTCAAAGGTCATCATAAAGCATAACTAAATCTAAAGATGTAATGATGTTTTAGGCCGACCAGCTGAAGAGATCACAGATTTGAGGCATTAAGGTTGCTTTTAATACATTTAACTGAGATTCTATTGCTAGTATTATATTGCTAGTTTGATTACATCACTCAGGTGACCCAGCCGGGGTGATCAAGTCCCGACTTACGTCCCAGTAGCTACCCTCGATCAGTCCCATTAGGGAAAGACAGGGTCACACATTCTGCTGCTCCCGAACTACTCACTCTGCCAGGACTGGGAGGTCTGGCCTGTGGAAGGACTAGAATCTGTGGGATGTCTCCTGTCCGGGCCCCTCCTACGTCTCGCCAGGTCCACTCCTGCTCTCACCAGGTGCAGTGCAGGACCTGTGAGTTGGAATTGTGGATAACATCTTATCCAACGATAACAAAATATTGTTTAGTTTCGGGTCTGAGAGGCTAAATGTCCTCAAATGGTGGTCCGTAGCTCAAATTCTGAATAAATAAATAAATAATGGACCTTGATGTGAAAAGGGTTGAAAACCACTGGTCTAAGACAGTGGATGGCTGAGTTCACACAACATTAACGTAGTTTTAGGGTGATTCTTAGTATTTATTCTAAGACAGTGTATGAAAGCTAAATAAAATCTCAAGACTGAAAATGCAAAGATGATATTCTAGGCCGAATGGCTTAAATAGCGGTTAACGCAGTAGAACTGTTAACTGAGACCATTCGTGTTTGTGGAAGATGCTTCTAAACTTGTATTCTATTGCTAGTTTGATCACTTCAAATACTCTTTTGAATTACCGAAAATAGCAGATCTACAGCAGATCTACAAGCTCACAACACGTTGCAGTGCAACGTGTTGTGAGCTTGTAGATCTGCTATTAACCCATTTTGGGTGTTTTAAACATTATGTTATAATTTAGCTATTGAAAAATAGGAGATCTGCAAGCTCATAGCGCGTGGTGAGCTACGAGCTTGTAGGTCTGCTATTTTTGAGAAATCGTAAAAATGTGGCGCAAATCTTTGAATATATATTCTTTCAAAGTGAATGTTTTTAAATCAGGTCTAAATGGGTTAACCAGAACGTAGTTTTCGGGTCATTCTTTGAGGGCAGGAAGGCCATCAAATAAAACAAAAAATAATGAATTTAACTTAACACATTTTGGACTGAGGCAGATTCTAAAAACGCCTTCTAAAAACTGACCTAAGTTTTCTGGAAAAACTTCAAATTCAGCACGTTTGTGAAACAAGCTTGTATACATCTGGAAAACCCTTATTTGTATTGTAATAAGATTAGAGAGACCCACTAAGAGAAACCCGTGTGTGGAACGAGCTTCTTATTTATTTCTTGCCTTGATCTACGTCCTCTCTACTCTTCTCACTTCTCTAAAACACCCTGGACAACGCTCCACACGTCCTAGACTCATCTCCCTTCTCTAAAACACCCTGGACAACGCTCCACACGTCCTAGACTCATCTCCCTTCTCTAAAACACCCTGGTCAACGCTCCACACATCCTAGACTCTTCTCCCTTCTCTAAAACACCCTGGACAACGCTCCACACGTCCCAGACTCTTATCCCTTCTCTAAACCACCCTGGACAACGCTCCACACATCCTAGACTCTTCTCCCTTCTCTAAAACACCCTGGACAACGCACCACACGTCCCAGACTCTTATCCCTTCTCTAAAACACACTGGACAACGCTCCACACGTCCCAGACTCTTCTCCCTTCTCTAAAACACCCTGGACAATGCTCCATACGTCCCAGACTCTTCTCCCTTCTCTAAAACACCCTGGACAACGCTCCACACATCCTAGACTCTTCTCACTTCTCTAAAACACACTGGACAACGCTCCACACGTCCCAGACTCTTCTCCATTCTCTAAAACACCCTGGACAACGCTCCACACGTCCCAGACTCTTCTCACTTATCTAAAACACACTGGACAACGCTCCACACATCCTAGACTCTTCTCACTTCTCTAAAACACACTGGACAACGCTCCACACGTCCCAGACTCTTCTCCATTCTCTAAAACACCCTGGACAACGCTCCACACGTCCCAGACTCTTCTCACTTATCTAAAACACCCTGGACAACGCTCCACACGTCCCAGACTCTTCTCACTTATCTAAAATACCCTGGACAATGCTCCACACGTCCCAGACTCTTCTCCCTTCTCTAAAACGCCCTGCTATGTCTGTAGTTCCTCACCTCAGGACAGTTCTTGTCGATGTCGGTCAGGTCTTTGGACAGCGTGGACAGATGTCTTTCTGCAGATGCCAGAGAGTCGTGGAATAAATCTCCATTCCTTCGACTCTGCACGGCTCGATTCGACGCACCTCACTGAACAGCCTCTCTGCCCGAAAGAAAATACAATATATAATTGCAGTGAAGTTGCTTGATTAAGTATTTAATATTCATTTGATCTATTAAAGCCAAAGGCCATTCAACTTCAAACTGCATTTTGAAAACACACGTCTCTGCTTCTGGTGACTGATATTGTCCTTCCAATGAATGATAGGACGTGTGTGTGTGTGTGTGTGTGTGTGTGTGTGTGTGTGTTTGTGTGTGTGTCGGTCGCAGTTATCTATGGAATTGTGCATTTCCCGTCAGTGTGTGTTAGTCACACCCAGGGTGAGAGAGCAAGTGACATCACGTTTCATCGTCAGGGATGGAGATCGCTGATGTCATCAATATTGGCCAACAACTCTACATCTGACCTCAAAACTCATACTCTTAGATCTCCATATATGGAGCTGACCTGTTCTGACATTCCACATGTTGATCCTTCCCCATCCATCCTTCCTCTTCGATGTCTCCTTTTTGGCTGATACCTGTTCATTTAAACTCTAGACGGGCCTGTTGACTGATACCTGTCCATTTAAACTCTAGACGGGCCTGTTGACTGATACCTGTCCATTAAACTCTAGACGGGCCTGTTGACTGATACCTGTCCATTAAACTCTAGACAGGCCTGTTGACTGATACCTGTCCATTTAAACTCTAGACGGGCCTGTTGACTGATACCTGTCCATTTAAACTCTAGACGGGCCTGTTGACTGATACCTGTCCATTAAACTCTAGACGGGCCTGCCCGGCAGCCGGCGAAAACTAGAGTTCTCAACAGGTCCGAAAATTAAGATATGCTGTCACCCAGGTGCATGCGTGCACGGAACCTCGAGGTCGCATCTCGCCCTCAGGTGTCTTACTGGTATTGTGTGTGTTGTAGTGTGTGTGCGTGTGTGTGTGCGTGTGTGTGTGTGTATACACCTGTACATATTTGGCCAGTTCAAAGTGTGCGGTAGCGATGTGACTCAATGGTCTATCTGTGTGTAGTCTGTGCGTGCCTGCGTATGAATGAATAAACTGCACTGACCGTAGCAAGCAGGCTCTGGGTGCCAGGCTGGGATCTGCAGGCTGAGCAGGGTCTGACGCGCTCAGAGTTCCATCCCACATGAGGCAGCAGGTGTCTGGGCTCGGCCTGGTAGAACTCCCCCGGGGGCCACGAGAGGCTGGCCAGGGCCTGGGAGTAGGGATGTCAATTATCAATTCAATCATTCATTGATCACTGATAGCCTTATCGATCGATTAACCAGTTAGTTTACATTAGACATAGTGAAGTCACGAAACTATCAAATAATGAATGTTCAAATGTTTTCTTGCAGTCAATGTTCAGTTCCCGCGTGTGAACCAATAATGTTCAAATGCAATATGACGCACAAAGAATGTTCAAGCACGCAACACCAATATCAGACTTAATGAATGTTCCCCACCTCAAATAAAAGAAACCAGTCAGTCAAAACGTCAGGCAGTCGCGGTCAGAGCGCTGTGGAATCCCTTACTCCCGCCGTAGTCTGAAAACCCACCTTTTCAGACTCGTGGCCCATAGCACTTACCCTACCCCCTTAGATAGCATTTCTGTAGACTTAGATAGCATTTGATACAGACTTATAGCATGTTATGAAGACAGCACTATAATTGCATTGTATGTAGTCATAGCACGTCATAGTACATATGTATACTATGTATAGCATAGTAGTATTATGTATAGTTTATATGTATAGTTTCATTATATAGATATTCCACTGTTACGTTCTTAGCTTACGCATGTTTCATGATAAATGCTTTTTATATATGTGATGTATTCCCATGCTTTTTTGTTCTTGCTTAATGTAAGTCACTCTGGATTAAGAGCGTCTGCTAAATGCCTAAATTGTAAATTGTAAATTGACAGTTGATGCAGGTTGGCGTTTCTTCATCGAAACCTTCTGGGATGAAACCGGGCGTCGGACGAGCAGCCACGCTCCGTTGGGGAAATTACTACAACTCACTTCTTGGATTGTGTGAGTGTTGACTAACCCACAGCGGGCTACAAACTACAGAACGTTTTTCTCTCACAAGCCAGAGGTAGGCTACACACGGACGCGAGCAGCGGACAGCTGAGCTGACAGCTGACAACAGCAAACTCCTCAAAGCGCGCGCCCGTTCCGTTCATTCATTCTCGCTCTCGTAGTGTGCGGGCATGTGACGTAGGGTAGTGTTAAAGGCACAGAGCGCCACAGTGTGTGTGTTTGTCTGTGCGCGCATGTGTGTGTGTGTGTGTGACTGTGCTCGCATGTGTGTGTGTGTGTACCTGGCCTGTCGGTCTATGTTGGCCACTCGGAGGCTCTCCCAGCGTGAGTTGAGGAAGTTCATCTGCTCCCTGATCTCCTCCTCCTCTGTGAGGTTGCCCTGGGCGTCAGCTGGCAAGAAAAAAATAAAAAAGGTTAAGGAGGTTCTGGGTCATTCCATCTTCCACCTGGGAACACTGGCTGAATTAAAAACACACACAAGTGCCGCGCTACGAGCTTGTAGGTCTGCTATTTTTGAAAAATCGCGAAAATGTGGCACAACTCTTTTCAGAGCGAACATTCTTAACTCAAAGCTTTGCTTCTGGGGGGGTCCCTGGAACAACATATTTTCAGATGGGGGTCGGTGGCCAATTACATATCATTTTTGGGGTCATTGACAAGAAATATGGAGCACCACTGATACAGAAACATAGTTATTTCAGAAAACTGTCAGAATTTAGAAGACATTCTTTAAATTTCGATGTCAGGCCTAAATGGGTTAAGGCCTGCCAAAATACATTGTTTTGTCAACAAATTCAACTGTAGACGAAAATTGCACAGCAGAATGAAATCAACTAAAATCTTGATATTCAGTAGACACACTAAAACATTTTAGATGACAAAAATATGACAATTTTTTTATTCAAAGGACTATGAAATTTGCAAAATGAAGACTGGCTTTAAACACATCACTTACACTCCATCTTCAACAGTTTAGCCATTTATCGATTTAACGAGCGTCGACTGACTTACCGATAGGGTCTCTGCAGTCAGACCACGGGGTCAGAGGTCACCGATGGGGTCAGTGCAGACCACGGGGTCAGAGAGGTGGGCAGGTTGACCGCGGTCACACTGAAGTGGTAGACGGCGAGCGGCAGCAGGCCTGTGACAAAAATGATGGCGGCCGACCCCCATCTGAAAAGATGTTGTTCCAGGGACCCCCAGAAGCAAAGATATGAGTTAAAAGAATATATATTCAAAGATCTGCGCCACATTTTCTTGACTTTTCAAAAATACCAGATCTACAAGCTCAGACAATTATTTGACAACTTTAGCTCAAATTACTTTGTAGACTGTTTAGAAAAATAAAATAAATCTAATCACAATGCTGGCACAAATATGTTGGTCTTAAAGTGTATTTATACCTGCCAACCAGTGCTGCCCGTCTGAAAAAATGTGTTTCTTCCATATTCATTTCCAAAAGTAAAAATATCAATTGCCTTCCGTCTGTTAGAAAAGTACTGTATTTGAAGGCCCTAGTCAAAGATATTGGTTCTGTTCTAGCCCTGAAACATGACTGTCATGATTATCATGACAGTCATGGCGCAACTGCAGCCTGTTTTACGCAATCGCTACATTTACAGTCCAAACGTGTACATAAACACTCAGATTCCAAATATAAAGTCCTCGCCACATGTGCCACGGGTGTTAGAAATGTGTTGGTACAGCGATTAGCATTGCTGCATCCCGCGTTGTTTAATAAAAAGCATTTTTATCCGAGCTGTTATTTTGCCATTGGCTTTCAACTACGCGCCCCTATCGGTCGGGAGGAGTGTGGACCTCTGTGTTCGATATCGGCACACTGACCGCCCTGTCAATGCAGACTAATAGGGAGTGCGCTCCCGGTGTGCAACTGTGGATTTCCCAAACGAACCCCGTTTGAGAGTCATGTTTCAGGGCTAGTTACTCCATAGCTCTGGTCCATAGCTCTAATGAAATGCAATGCATTAGAGCTATGGACCAGAGCTACTTACTCCACACCTTTCAGTTCAGTTCCAATACAGTTCCCAGTCTATCAAAGCCCTTCAGCACGTTGCATAAAACCCGACAGTTAAACTCATTGTAAAGCCACACTGTACCAGTTTATAAACAACCGTATCGGTACTCACTCACAAAAGGTTTGTTGTTTAAATCCCCATGCACTGCTCCTTGTCACGAGTTACAGACCCGTAAGGGTCCATTTGGTTCCATGTGTTACTCTGAATACTTTCAGAGTTACAGGGTGCATTTCGTTACAGGCAGCTACAGAATGGCGTCACGTACGTCAGCTGTAGCTCCCTGTGTTGTTTGTTGATGTAATCACTAGCAGGTGTGAAAACAGCCGATGTTCTGAGCTTGAAGATCGGCAGTAGAGTCACAGAATTCTATAGGTTCACCGACTTCAATGTAACACACCGGAAACTAATTAAATAACTTATAATAAAAATAACTAAAAACTAATTGTCCTATTAATAAAATAGATCCATTAATTCACATTTTATTAATTATTTGTTCTGCCTGGTTTAAGAAAATAAACATAATTGTAGTATTCTTTGTATTAAATAACTAGTTGTTCCATTAAGTTCAAACTAGTTCTATTTATGAATACATTTTAAATATGTATTTATTTAAGAAAATAAACACATTGTCTATTATTTATTGTATTATCTAACTAGTTTTTCTATTAATAATCTAGATCTATTCATTAGATTGTTAAATTATATTTTATTACATTATTTGTTCTGCCTGGTTAAAGAAAAACATTATTAAAGACTTGTTTACATTGAGGTCCATTTGCATCAGAACATTTAATAACTAAAAGTTATTCTAATTTCTAACGTTTTCAAAGGAGTACAGAGTCATTTCCTGGAGGAAAAGTACCACACTACAAGAACAAGCCAAACAGTCTTATTACTTAAAATTCAGTCTGGTCTTCGTGGTAAAAAATGTAATACAACATTCATGTTTGGTGGCATGGCTCTGTTCTGGGAGATTGTCAGCATTAATATTAATAAGCCAGGTAATTCTGTAGAGACCTTGGGGTGAAAACCTTTGAATACCTGAGGCCTCCTTTTAGCCCATTTAGACCTGGTGAAACCTATACACTCCATCATGGCCCATAGCACTTACCCTACCCCCCTTAGACAGCATTTCTGTAGACTTAGATAGCATCTGATTGATACAAACTTATAGCATGTTATGTAGACAGCACTATAATTGCATTGTATATAGTCATAGCACGCCATAGTACATAATTATGTAGAGCATAGTAGTATATATATATATATATAGTTTATATGTATAGTCTCATAATATAGATATTCCACTGTTACTTTCTTAGCTTACGCATGTTTTTATGATGAATGCTTTTTTTGTGATGTATTCCCATGCTTAATGTAAGTCGCTCTGGATTAAGAGCGTCTGCTAAATGCCTAAATTGTAAATTGTATACCTTATACCATTCATGCCGGGATCCACCCGTCTACATCCTTTATTGTTTCAATAAGAATTTTAAGGTTTTCAGAAAACCTTAGGCTAGGTTTTAGAAGGTCTAAATGTGTAAAATACATTAACTATAACTAAATATTCCTTAAACATGTAAATAGTACCACTGTATTCCTCATCCTTATTATGAACCATTTGATCTAGGGGTAATGGACCCATAACGGACACCCGGGTATAAATGCAATAATTTATTAACAAGAAAATAATGATTTACAGATATATGGCATCATGAATAAAGTACAATCAACATGAAACATATTACTTTTATTACATTTCTTTTTTTTTACTATGGCGTCTTCTCTCGTGTATCATCAGATGTCCGGCTCCATGCCTCTCCTTGGAGGCCAGTTGGGTCAAAACACAGTTTACCACATTGTGACAGCTGTAGTGAGTCTACAGTCCACCTGCCTGCTGGCAATATAGCCTAGTTGTGATATGTAGATGTGATTGATATTTGTTTTGTTTTTTTAAGTTATTCTATAATTACAATACAAAGTAATTGTATTTATTACTATTGTATTAATTGTATTTTATATATTACTATGTTATTACTAATTTTATGTATAACTTTATTACGAATTGGATTTATTTGATGTATTACTATGTTATTACTAATTTTACTTCATGCATTACAAATTGTATTTGTTTTATGTATTACTGTTATTACTAATTTTATTTTTCATACATTTATTTATTTTATGTATTACTGTTATTACTAATTCTATTTTTTATACATTTATTTATTTTATGTATTACAGTTATTACTAATTTTATTTTTTATACATTTATTTATTTTATGCATTACTGTTATTACTAATTCTATTTTTTATACATTTATTTATTTTATGTATTACTGTTATTACTAATTTTATGCATTACTATATTGATAATTTAATTTATTTTATGTATTATTGTCTACATTACTAATTATATTTATTTGATCCATTACTAATTTTATTTACTATTTTAATTTACTTTTATTTTACTATTTTAATTTACTTTTATTTTACTATAATCTATTTTTTTTATCGTTCGTTTTATCCATTTATTTATATTATTATCTAGTTATTTATATTGGTTTATTATTGTATAGTTTATTATTTTCAAAGAGCCCTGATTGATCACATCTACATATCACCACTACCAGTCAGGATCTGAGTGACTCAGAACCCTGGTGACCTCCAGATGGAGCCACACAGGAGACCAGCAACGTCCTAAAGAAAAGAAAGAAATGCTCATTACTACTTTGTTCATAAAACAATATTGATTGAAATATTTATTAAAAGTTTGCAGAATTACAGTAGATGCCAAGCACAAACTCAATACAAAGACTGTTAACTGTAAGTGGACGACCCAATTAAGCATTACACTTTTTTACAAGAGGGTCCACCATGTTCAATTCATCAAAACATTTAGAGACGTACAAATAAGACACTTCTATATAGTCAAAGAACAGAACAGGAATTCATCATAAAGGAGGTAAAAAGGGAAAATAAACTTATACAGTGAGGGGGAAAAAGGGAGTCAAGGGATTCACATGTCTTAATGACTGTTGGTAGGGCATAGGAGTGAAAATAATTTAGTCCCTTGTTTGTGCCGAATCTGGGTTGTACATTGTTCGTTGCACTCCCTCTGGTGTTGTGGGTGTGGACTTCGTTAACATTAAGGAAGTATCTAGACAGGTACATGGGTATCTTGGTGGTGTATCGAATCTTGTGGACCAGACCCATTGCAAGATGATGTACTCAGTCGTCGACCCTAAGCCAGTCTGTCAAAGTGGGCAGGGGTGAGGTGGGTTCGGGGGGTGAGGCCAAGTAGGAGCTTGACCAGTTTGTTTTGGGAAGTCTGGAGCCTAGTTTTAAGGGCCTTTGAGGTGCTGTGGTACCAGGAGGTGCATGCATAGTCAAAGAAACCTTGTACGAGGGCTCCTGTTAAGGTCTTCAAGGTGTTTTTGTTGACCAGTGAGGAGATCCTGTAAAGGAATCTTGTTCTTCGGTTGACTTTTTTGATTACGATGGTGGCCATTTTATCACCGGAAAGATTAGCCTCCAGGATGGAACCTAGGTAGGTAATTTCATCTTTACGTGTGATAACATTGTCACCAGCTCTAACCAAGAAGCCATTTGCCTTGCTGAGATTACTATTAGATCCAAAGAGAATGGATTACGTTTTTCCCATGTGTAAAGATAGTTTGTTATCAGCGAGCCAGGTACAGATTCTACCGAGTTCAGAGCTGAGGGTCTTTTCAACCTGCAGTTTGTTCCTGTCCGAGACTAGCAGTGCCGAGTCATCTGCGAACAGGAACAAGTTGCAGTCACAAGCTGATGTCATGTCATGATCATAGTGTGTGTGTGTGTGTGTGTGTGTGTGTGTGTGTGTGTGTGTGTGGTATAGTTACCTTGCTGTGATGTAACTCCAAAGGTGATCAGAAATAGTTGCTCCATTGGCTAGAAACGTGCTCTTCACCGGCATGATGATCTTGTTCCTAAAAAAAGTCTATAGTCAACCCTAACTGATTACAGAACATGATATAAAAAAACACAACTAGAAGGATTTAGGCCTGTCACAATTACCTAATCGCCAAGTATTTGAGATACGTTTTTAGGGATAATAGTCATAATCGTCTCCATGTTGAAAATGTTCATATATTTTTAAACATTTTAAAGAAATAATGGAAGCAACCGATCTACAAGCTCTAAATGTGTCACTTTGTAATTTACTTCTCTTTTTTAGTGTATAAAGTTATTGAATTATGCCATGTGCAGCTTTTTGTTTACAAAGCCTACAAAGGCCAAAGTTTTATTTATAATGTTAGTATGACGACAATTAAATCGGCCATTATAAAACCTTAAAACCTGACAGGCCTAAACGGGTTCCAGTGGCGTCTACCGAACCTTCCAGCTCCGTCCGAGCCTCCCAGCGACCCAGAAGTCCTCAGCGTAACCACCCGGGGAAAGCTTCAGATCTCGGGCATCGGCTGAGATCTCCATTCTAACAAAGAACGAAAGAGACACACACCCCAAATTAGCTTTGCTGTGTGTGTGTGTGTCCTGTCACAACATACACATGCACGTACAGTAACGTTTAAGAATAGGGATCGACCAATTATCGGCAACGGACGATTATTGGCTTTTTACAAAGCCTAAAAAAGCCCTAACCCTAAAGCGGTTCGTACCGTTGAGTCCGAAGTCCTCCAGCGTCTACCCAGATCTCCGTCCTCCGTCCTCCCATCCATCTATGGACAGACCTGCAGATCTCCATCTCTAGAGGCTCCAGCTGTGTCTATGATCTCCATCCTGAGAGAGAAAGAAACCATTAGCTCTACAAGCTCACAACACGTTGCAACGCAGTGAGAGCTTGTAGATCTGCTATTTTTGCTGAACGCTCCCCCAGAATAGGGATGCTGGGGTTGAAGTGGTTACAAAAGTGTCATTAAGACTTTGATTAGCTTGGAAAGCTGACAGACATTCAACCACAGTGCCACTAGGAGGCATCAACGCATGTACAGCCCTCAACATCTTTTGTAATTTGTATTCAAGTGCTTCTAAAAGCAGATGAGATATTGACTCTCAAATTTTTGTGCAGAGTCATTTAGATTTATCATAAAATATTTAAAACATTTGGATTACTGTAAATTATGGCATTCTTCATGCCATAACAGAACAAAAGCAGTTATCCATCCTCAGAAACAAGCAAGAACTGTTCCTACTCACAGCTCATCAGAGTCCTCTGAGGAATCCCCCAGGGGGGGGGGGCTTTGGAACGGATCTCTGTCCAGGGAACATCAGCTCGTCTATCGATATCTCCATTCTAACAAAGAAAAAAAAACACACCAAATTAGCCTTTCCGTGTGTGTGTGTGTGTGTATGTGTATGTGTGTGCGCCCCCTGTCCAGCAACGGCGTTCCAGCGACATCCACCACGATCTTCATCCTAACAAAGAAAGATTGATTAGAGTGACCAAGAGCCAGATATATATTCTATCCTGTCACAACATATATACATCCTAGTACATCAGACTTTTATGCAGAATTACAGTACATGTCAAGCACAAACTCAATACAAAGACTGTTAACTGTGAGTGGACGACCCAATTAAGCATTACACTTGTTTACAACAGGGTCCACATTGTTCAATTCATCAAAACATTTAGAGACGTACAAATAAGACACTTCTATATAGTCAAAGAACAGAACAGGAATTCATCATAAAGGAGGTAAAAAGGGAAAATAAACTACAGTGGGGGGGAAAAAGGGAGTCAAGGGATTCACATGTCTTAATGACTGTTGGTAGGGCATTCCACATTTTGGTGGCATAGGAGTGAAAATAATTTAGTCCCTTGTTTGCCATTTTATCACCGGAAAGATTAGCCTCCAGGATGGAACCTAGGTAGGTAATTTCATCTTGTCACAAACTCTAACCAAGAAGCCATTTGCCTTGCTGAGATTACTATTAGATCCAAAGAGAATGGATTCAGTTTTTCCCAGGTGTAAAGATAGTTTGTTATCAGCGAGCCAGGTGCAGATTCTACCGAGTTCAGAGCTGAGGGCCTTTTCAAACTGCAGTTTGTTCCTGTCCGAGACTAGCAGTGCCGAGTCATCTGCGAACAGGAACAAGTTGCAGTCACAAGCTGATGTCATGTCATGATCATAGTGTGTGTGTGTGTGTTGTATAGTTACCTTGCTGTGATGTAACTCCAAAGGTGATCAGAAATAGTTGCTCCATTGGCTAGAAACGTGCTCTTCACCGGCATGATGATCTTGTTCCTAAAAAAAAGTCTATAGTCAACCCTAACTGATTACAGAACATGATATAAAAAAACACAACTAGAAGGATTTAGGCCTGTCACAATTACCTAATCGCCAAGTATTTGAGATACATTTTTAGGGATAATAGTCATAATCGTCTCCATGTTAAAAATGTGTCACTTTGTAATTTACTTCTTTTTTTAGTGTATAAAGTTATTGAATTATGCCATGTGCAGCTTTTTGTTTACAAAGCCTACAAAAGCCAAAGTTTTATTTAGAATGTTAGTATGACGCAATTAAATTGTTATTATAAAACCTTAAATTCTGACAGGCCTAAACGGGTTCCAGTGGCGTCTACCGAACCTTCCAGCTCCGTCCGAGCCTCCCAGCGACCCAGAAGTCCTCAGCGGAAACACCCGGGGAAAGCTTCGGATCTCGGGCATCGGCTGAGATCTCCATTCTAACAAAGAACGAAAGACACACACACCCCAAATTAGCTTTGCTGTGTGTGTGTGTGTCCTGTCACAACATACACATGCACTTACAGTAACGTTTAAGAATAGGGATCGACCAATAATCGGCAATGGACGATTATTGGCTTTTTACGAAGCCTAAAAAAGCCCTAACCCTAAAGCGGTTCGTACCGTCGAGTTCCTTACATTTGGATTACTGTAAATGATGGCATTCTTCGTGCCATAACAGAACAAAAGCAGTTATCCATCCTCAGAAACAAGCAAGAACTGTTCCTACTCACAGCTCATCAGAGTCCTCTGAGGAAGCCCCCGGGGGGGGGGGGGGGGGGGGGCTTTGGAACGGATCTCTGTCCAGGGAACATCAGCTCGTCTATCGATATCTCCATTCTAACAAAGAAAAAAAACACACCAAATTAGCCTTTCCGTGTGTGTGTGTGTGTGTATGTGTGTGTATGTGTGTGCATGTGTGTGCGCCCCCTGTCCAGCAACGGCGTTCCAGCGACATCCACCACGATCTTCATCCTAACAAAGAAAGATTGATTAGAGTGACCAAGAGCCAGATATATATTCTATCCTGTCACAACATATATACATCCTAGTACATCAAACTTTTATTTATAGAGAACATTTAAACAGAAGCTAAACATATCACTTACAGTAATAAACGTTTAAGTTAGGGTAACTGGTGATAACTGCCTAAATTGTTGAAATTCCTAGACGTGATCAATTAGGGTGTGCTATTCGGTGATAGCAGTGGTCATTTGTATATTTTTACAGTCCCATTCCTCCCCATCATATCTTGCGGTGAAGCTGGACAGAACACTGTCCTTTAAACAACACCTGACAGCGTCAAGAGAAAGACCACCGCTTGTACCGCACCGATACGGCGTCTAGCCGGTACCGAGGCTCTGCTGAGTACTGTGCCCCAGTCTGGAGCCATAGCCCTCATGTTGGTTTTGGGGCTTTTTATGCCTTTACTTATAGTTAACAGTATATAGGAAAGGGGGGAGTGACACGTGGCAAAGGCCGTCGGGAGTCGAACCCGCAGCACGCCATCCGGCTGGCTTGGCAGCCTAGGTGCCCAGACAGTTGAGCTAACCATCCGGGCCACACTTATTTAACTGCAATTAATTTGAGCGACAATAATCGTCCAGTAAAAAGAAACCTCATAAATCGTGAAAGGCCTAGAGCGGTTCTTACTGTGCGGTTCCTTACCGGGCAGGCCCAGGTCCGAAGTCCTCCGGCATCGACACAGATCTCCGTCCTAAGAAAGAAAGAAATAAAGACCAAATTAGCTTTTGTTGAGCTGCATATTCAGAACCACTTAAACCCTCTATAGATTTGATAAAACCGACCTTTAAAGAGAGCATTTGGTATATGCTCCGATTTCACTCTACACAAATTGATTTGCCAAAAATAGCAGATCTACAAGCTCACAACACGTTGCAACGCGGTGTGAGCTTGTAGATCTGCTAATTTGGCTGAACTCTCCCCCCAAAATAGAGATGCTGGGGTTGAAGTGGTTAACAAAAGTGTCATTAAGACTTTGATTAGCTTGGAGAGCTGACAGACATTCAACCACAGTGCCACTAGGAGGCATCATACTGCCATGCTATACTTCATACCATAACAGTACAACAGATATCCATCCCAACAAGAAATATTCCTACTCACAGCAGAAGTCCTCCGGGAGGGAAGCTTTGAAACGGATCTCTGTCCTTCCACGACGTCTACCACGACCCATCCACCCTAAGAAAGAAAGAACGAAAGATTAATTAAAGTGACCAAGAGCCAGATATACGTACATTGTGTCCTTTCACATCATACACAAAATGTATAGAGAACATTTAAAACAGAAGCCGACCATAACACTCACAGTAATAGAAAAGTCCAAGTGGTTTCTTACTTTGAGCCGCCTTCAGAGCCCCCCATGCAGATTCATCCATGGACAGCGAGAACTGCAGATATCCACCTGTAGGGGCTCCGGTTGAGCCTCTCAGCATCTGGAAGGAAGACATGGTGGTTATAGTCTATGAATGGCTTTGCACATCACTCACTTGTTGCTGCTGCCAATAGGAATTTGGGATGTCTGTGTGGCGACAATTGCTGTTTTTTTATAATGCATACAATTTATATAGCACTTTTCAAGGTACCCAAAGTTGCTTCACAAAACAGAAGTAAAAACTAATTTATTTGAAAATAAACTAGATTAAAAACTAGAAAATTTTGGCATGTTTGTGAAGCTTTTCGGTTCCACACCAGTAACTGCTGTTCAACAGCTACATCCACGACCTCCCTGCAACAACATCAATGTAGTATGGCTATGCAGACGACCAGAGTACTGTGCCCCAGTCTGGAGCCGTAGCTCTCATGTCAAGAAGCTGGATGCTGCCCTCAACACAGGATGGGCCACCCCAAACAAACTGCCTGCTCTCGCTGGAATCACTCCAACAGAGGTCAGACGAGAAGCAGCCACGCTGGCCCTCACCGGGAAGGCACAGCTGAGTGAATCCCAGCCATCTCCTCCACAAGGTCATCAGAGACACCACAGCACACGTGCCTCAAGTCACAGTGCCCTTTGCCACAAGTTACAACACACACACACACACACACACCAAGTCACGGCACCCTTTGCCACAGCACACGTGCCTCAAGTCACGGTGCCCCTTTGCCAATACAGGCCCAAGAACTGCTCCACACAACACCAGCTGACACCTCCAAGGCATCCTGGGTGAAGGCAAGACAGAGGGACCAGTGGAATACATTGAGGACCCCAAATATGTTCTTTGCCAGCACCTCCCCTGCAAGGAGTGGACAACCCTCAAAGCAGAAGTGGGACATCTCGGACAGTGCCCACTGTGAATGCGAGGATCCACTACAGACTGTGGAACACGTAATGACCATTTGCCCCAAATACCGGCCACCGAATGGTGATCGTGGCTTAGGTGACCTAGACAATGACACACTGTTGTTCTATGGACATACGGCAGAAGATGTTTATGAAACGTATTTTTTGTAATTTCTACATTTTTTCGGCATGTTTGTCAAACCTTTGTGGCATTTAATTTATGGAACTTCTGGATGTTTTTTTATTTATTGGTGAAGTTTTAGTGGCACTTTGAAATGTATTGACACATTTGATATATTTTTTGTTAGGGATGTCCGATATTATCGGCTGATAAAGGCATTAAAAATTAATAACCCTAACCCTTAATTTTACTTTATTTATTTTTTTACATTAAAAACATCTACAAGCTCACAATACAATGAGCTTGTAGATCTGCTATTTTCAAATGATTTTTATACATTTGAAAACTTGAGATGAGAGATTAGATCATTTTAGATGAGACATTTTGCATGAGTAATTATTAATAATTACTTTTGGTATTTTAAGTACATTTTTATACCAAAACCTTTGTACCTTTACTCGAGTACATGTTGAATTTACTTGTAACGGAGTATTTCTATATTGCAGTATTTATAGCCTACTTTTATTTAAGTAAAACGTTTGAGTTATGTTTCCACCACTGGAAAAAGCCTATATATATATGCATGTTGATATCGGCAATTAGGAGTTGGACGCGGACTGTCGGACATCCCTTGATTTGTGTGATTTTGTGCAGCTGTTAGTGAGTTTGTGGCATTTTGTTTACTTTTGTTTTTTTGTTTTGTGAACGACCAAAGAGCACACCCAGTAATGCCAGTATGTATCACAAGGCTATTTCCACCAGTCAGGTGTACTTATATCTACATCTCATAAGCGGCCATGTACTAAACACTACAGATATCAATTTGACTTTGGCAGCAGCAAGAAACGACTGATATGCAAAGCTCTTCAGCCATGCTTCTCTCTATACAAACACTCATAATGTCCACATGGACATCTTAGCAGCCAGGATGGGGTGGTCGGCCTGGAGGCCACTCAGAACCCTGGTGACCTTCACATGGACATCTTAGCAGCCAGGATGGGGTGGTCGGCCTGGAGGTCACTCAGACATGGGGACACAGGAGACCAGGGCATCTATGGTCATCTCCATCCACATCTAGAAAGAAAGAAAGACATCAGAAGCTGACCATATCACTCACAGTAATAGAAACATAAGACAAATATTCCTTAAGACATCTATAACTAAAATGTAAAAATAAACACCTTCAATATATTATTTCTTTCATAAATAGAGACAATTTTACTCCATAGGAACTGTTCCTGTTGCAGGTTGATGATGTCCATGTGTGGTCCAGCGCCATGGAATGCATAAAAAAGTATTTAAAATATTGCTTTGATGCTTATATTAATCTTAGGAAGTATTAAGCT
This sequence comes from Protomyctophum parallelum, assembly GCF_964188405.1. Classification (NCBI taxonomy): domain Eukaryota; kingdom Metazoa; phylum Chordata; class Actinopteri; order Myctophiformes; family Myctophidae; genus Protomyctophum; species Protomyctophum parallelum. Next base: position 52,060,673 of record NC_139712.1, on the reverse strand, counting down.
GTTTTTTATTAGCATACGGTATGCATTCCATAGGGCTAGACCATATGGACATGACATAATCAACTTGCAACAGGAGCAGTGAAAGTGAAAGATTATTTATTTATGAAAGAAATAAAATAGTTTCCATTTTAAGATTTGTTATAGAGGGTTAAGTATAATGTCTTAAGGCATAGGCCTATTTGTCTTTAACCAGGGATCCTTTAAAGAATATTTAAAAGTGCAATATCAAAATGTAACTATGTAATAGTTTGTAGAGTCAATATCTTATCCGCTTCTAGAAAGCAATTTAAAATACAAATTACAAGTAATGTCGAGTACTTTTGGAAGTCACTGAACAGCCATGCCTACCACCTGTTTTGTCACAATGCAGGAGGCAGCAGCACTACCCATTAATTAAAAACAAGTGCTTCCGAAAGTAGCTCAACGTCACTTATAACACGTCTACAGTGTATTTTTATGAAACAAATTTGCTTTTCAGATTGAGAGTAGGCTATAATTCAAGCTTGCCCTACACCTGCAACGTTGGGGAGTTTAGCATTGTTTAATACAAGCAGATTGTAAATTCAATGTGGATCAATGGGCTGTCAATGGACGGCATGCATTACAACTCTAGATTCATCCCATTGCACTGGTGATGCAAATTAGTCATTTGACTCAGCTGTGTGGCGTCAGTGTGTCAACACAACTGAAAGGTTACTTTTTCCAACACATTTGGTTTAAATACCTTACATTTCACAGCAACCTTCTACATACAAACCAAACGAAATGATTAAATTCACACAACTCAAGAGGCTCACTCCTTCAAACGATAGCCTACCTTTCTCTCAAAACAAAAAACAACTTAAAACAGTTCCTCTGTCAAACCACGCAATAAATCCACCATTTATGAAAGCCCTTCTCAAAATGATAAATCCTTTACCAGTAGCAGGGACGGTTAGCACAGGGTTTAAATGGCTACAGCCAGGGGGTCCGCCGCTGGTCCGTCTGTTGGCTGTTATGTTTGGAAGAGAAGGATTCAGACAGAAATGCTTTCAATAAAATCATTCAATCAAAGTAGCCTCAGTCCCAGACTTACTTATCAAAGGTCATGTGCGGAGAATGACGCGATGTGATTGGCTGACATATTCAAGTAGGGGCGGGGCCGTGGGCTGGGTTGTAACTGTGTGTACGTGTGTGCGTGACTGCATGTGCGGCCTAGACTACTATTTAAATAGTTTTGAGGGGAAATAAATGCTATTTGTCCCAAAGTGACTGCTAGAGATTGCTATTGTTTTCATAAAGCATCATATTCATTATCACCCTTGCAAAGTTCTGAGTCCTGTTCTTATTCAACGGCCTTTGTCCCTCAAAGGAAAATAGGGTCTCTGACGCCCTCAAGTGGACAAAATCAGTAACAGCTCTATAACCATTTCCCGTGCTGCCTTTTGTAGAGTTGAGTTGAGGAAAGTTATGTTTGAAAATAGGGTTAAAATAACTATAGGCCTACAATATAATAACAGACCACATAATGTACCGTGAAATAACTTAAAATGGATAATAATTAACCCAAGAATTATAGTTACATGATTTCATTCCTGAAGGTTAATTCATAGATTGAACCCATTGTAATTTAGGCTGCTTGTTTCTTGTGTCAACACCAACAGAGAAAGAAGCATGTTATTATTTTCTTATGAACACCAGACTCTGCACAACAAGCTATCAAAAAAAGAGAATACAGAAGAAACATTTAATTCTTTAAAACTATGGATGGAGCTGAAAATATTGGGGTCATACCTATGTTCCCTCAGCCCTATGTTCCCTCAGCCCCGAGGTGCGCTGCGGGTCGGGAGAGGGTTGCGGTTAGGTTTAGGTGTCTGCCCCGGGGGTGCCCTGCGGGTCGGGAGAGGGTTGCGGTTAGGTTTAGGTGTCTGCCCCGGGGGAGGTTAGGGTTAGGGTGAGGGAGGAGGTAGGTTGTCGTAGGCTGAGGGAACATAGGTACGGTCCCAAAATATTCACCATTTCAGCAACGCCAAGGAGCGCTTTCTTGTTTACAGGTGGAGAGGAACTTTGATAAGTCTGTCAGGGACAACTATGGGTGTAGTGGTGAAATATTACACGTCTCCACCAACCAGTTCATTCATTGAGCTGACTACAAGTTAAAAAAACATGATGTGGTAGTCTGGTAGACAATTAGTGGACAATAAAACACTGGATAAAACATCAGCACTCGACTGCAGTAATAAACACAGATCAAATAATTTAAGGGCACTATGAGTGTCGCAGGATTCCCACACATTTTTACCAATGCATTTCCAAAACATTTACAGGAATATGTAACAATAATTCAGTGCAATGATTGATTGATTGCTTTATTTTGTCATTCTTCCCAACTGTAGCAGCAGAAAAAAACGAAATCACGTTTCTCCTAGTTAAAAAGACACTAGGAGAAACGTAATTTCGTTTTTGAGTCTCTTAGTCTTATGTGCAACAATAACAGAGGGCAGTGTAGCAACAATAACCCTATCTAACCCTACCCCTAAACCAAAGACAGGCAGTGTAGCAACAATAAAGCACAGAATATAGAACGGTATAATTCTATTCCAAATGTTGTGCCTAATCTTTGCTACACCACCACCTATCCTAGGACATAGGATCATAGATTCTACATTTGTATAATAATAATATAACATAATATTTGTTAACCATAAACATGTTTGGTTCACAAGCTGTAACAATTATACATTTCAGTTATAATGTGTGGTGTGTGGTGTGTTTCAATCTGGACGTCTTCCTGAGCTGTAGCAGACTTTAAGTCCACCAAAGTGCTGGTTAGCACTGAACGAGTACGACAATTATGGCCTAAAGTTTGGCTGAATGAGTGTGACGAGGCTCACTGCATCGTCACACTCATAATGTGGTGAAATATGTGCTGCATGCTCCTATATAAAACGATTCAAATCATGCTCTGTGCTCAGGAAAATAAATAAAATAACCATGGTGGACTTAGACCCGTTTTGGACATTCAGCTGTCGCCGTTTTTCCGCTAGCCTGGAGAAAACCTGACTATCAATTCATGCTGGGCTGAGCTCTCATCTCTGGTTTGTTTGGCTCCACTCACTGCAATGTCCCACTCCATTACACCTTGAACAGGAGAGAGCAGAATATTAGTTAAGAACAGATAGATACTGAAATCACATATCATATTGGTCTGAAATAATGTTTTTTTCCTAATGGAAATAACTGGGTCGTATTATAATTAGGGACTAGACTATTTGACATTCAATGTTCTTTTTCCACAAATGAGTCTTGAAAAATGGGGGTCGTCTTAATCAGACTCTCTCCTGGGAACAGCGGTGATAGTGCTGGCGGTGCGCTGAACGCACGTGCGTTCATTCACTGGACGCAAAGTGTCATTCTTGATTGTATTACATGCATGCAGCGAATCACATGCACGCATGCAAATTGCACATGCATGGGGCCTTTTGATTTGGTATGGCTCAGGGCCCTCGGCACCGTGTGTGGTGTGTTATTCAAAAGACTAAGACTAAATGAGAATTTGCTGCCAAAATTAACACTGGATCAAGGGCATGTAGGCCTACTTATTTCTTGTCATTCGATACTAAAATAATAACAAGACATGTTTTATGTTGTTTTATGTGACTGTAATGCACATTCAAACCAAACATTTATTTGACTAAAGATTAAAAGACTAGACTAAAATATTTTGATATTTTGTCGACTAAGAAGTCTAGACTTGGATAGATTATCATTAGTTCAGCCACTAAACCATTTCAGATGACAAAATTAGGACAAAAACTATCTGGTCTGCTAATGAAATAAGACTAAAGGTCATTACACACTGGCGAATTGGCGACGCGATATATTCGTGCGAATAATTCGCATTTAAAAATAAACTATTGAAGTCCATGCAAGCTTCCACATCAGTGGCGAATGTGCGAATGTGCGAAAATGCGACCGTTTTCGCTTTTATTTG